>NC_067484.1:76560137-77160137 GCF_947179515.1 Apodemus sylvaticus
GAGATATTAAAAATAGAATGCTCATTTTTATTAGCTTTAATTTCTCCCCAAGACAACAGGCTATTCTAGGCTGAATTTTATCACTCTCATGAAAATGGATGGAGCAGAATGGAGAAAAACATTAGAAATATATTCTCATAGAAATGTCCAAGCAATGCACGAAAAGAAACAGAATGCGAAAGTCAACAGCCTGAATAGACCCAAAGTAAGAGGATGTTGAAATAGCAATAAAAGCCCGCCAGCTAAAAATACCCAAGGTCAGATGAAATCACTCTACTAGTCTTTCAAAGAAGAACTGGAGCTAACTCTTCTTAAACTTTTTTTAAGAAAAGAAAAACAGAAAGAACATTCTTAAATGCGTTTTCAAAGCCATTTACACTTTAATACCAACAACAGGTAAAAAGATACTACAACTAATAGAAAAGTACATTTCAATATCCCTGATGAATACAGATCTAAAAGTACTCAAGGAAATCTATATAATTAGAATACAGACATAACTCAAAAAGAGACTCTACAATGATCAAGTTAGTTTTATTCCTCAGGTATAGCGATTGTTCAACATACACAAGATAATAATCATAAAGGAATATAATCTCAGGGGATGAAGAAAAAGCTTTTGAAATACTTCTACATGTCTTTATGATTAAAGTCCAAGAGAATGTAAAGGAAGAGGGAACATACCTCAACACAATAAATACCTCATGAATGAAACCCTTATCAATATTATCCCAAATGGAGAATAGCTTGAAGCAATCTCACTCAGGTTGGGACTGAGACAGGAATATGTACTATCTCCAAGCCCATTCAATATATTTTTGGAAATACTAAATAAATATATAAAGGAAAATCATACTATATTTACTTCCAGATGGCTTGATATTGTACATTAGAGATCCTCAAAAATTCAACCTCAAAATTTCTAGAAATGATAAACAAATTCAGTTAAATGGCAGAGACCAGAATCAACTTTTATAAACTATTATCTTTTCTATACCACAAAACAAACATACAAAAAGATCTTTGATATAATCTCATTTACAATGTTCTCAAAAAATCTAGAAATAAACCTAATAGAGGAAGTGAATGAAGTATGTTTACAATGAAACTGTAAATCTCAAGAGATAGATTTAATAGAGATACTAGAAAATGGAAAGACATTCCAGGCTCATGGATTGATAGATTTAATATTGTTAAAGTAACTTTACCAAAAGGAAAATTTTTTACAGATTAAATCACAATCCCACTTAAAATATCCAGCTGATTCTCCACAGAAAAATATACCCTAAAACTCCATGTGGAAATACAACAGACCCTGGAGAACCCACACAATTTTAAACCAAACCAAACCAAATCAATGCAGGGTGGAGTACCAATTCTACTTCTTGAAATATATTTCAGATCCATAGTCACAAAAGCAATGTGGTACTGGCACAAAAGCAGACATATAGATTAATGGAACAAATTTGAAGACTCGGACATGAGTATACATTATTTAAAAACTATTTGATGCTTGACAAAGATCCCAAAAATATAAGTTGGAATAAAGAATGCATTTTCAAGAATGGTGCTGGGAAAAGTGCACTCAAGCAAAAGAGTAAAATTAGACCCATATCTAGCAATTTGAACAACAGAAAAAATACTCCAAATGGATCAAATGTCTAAAAGTGAATCTGGAAACAGCTAGAAGGGATCGTGGGCAATACTGTACATGATGTAGGTTTAGGAAAGCACTTCATGAATAGAACATTTGCTCAAGAATTCAGGCCAACAATTGACATGTGCTATTTCCTAAAATAACAAACAAACAAACAAACATAAATAAACAAATACAAAAGAATCTAAAAGTAACCCATTAAAGTATGGACCTGAGCAGAGTTGTTAAAAGAAGAAACCAAACTAAGAACTAAGAAATATCTTCAGAAATGTTTATTGTGTCTGCTAGTGGAGAAATACAAATACAAATAATGGTGAGATTTCATGTTTCTCAACAGAATGGCAAAGGTCAACAAAACAATGTCAACGAATGCTAGGAAGGGGAAAAGGGAGACCTCACTTGCTGCTTATGTGGTTGCAAGATGTTGCACCCATTATATAAAGCACTGTGAAGAATTCTCTAAAAGCTCAAAATTAATCTACTATATGATCACGCTATATCATGTCACTTTGGCATATGCCCAGCATCCTACTTCATAGAGTCTTTCCCAAACATGTCCACTTCTGCTCTGTTCATAATAACTAAGAAATGGAAACAACCTAAATGTCCTTCACCAGGGAATATCTAAAAATGTAGGACATATATACTATGGAATACTATTTAGTTGTAAAAAAAAAAAAAAACCCTATGAACTTTGTAGATAATTACAAGGAATTATAAAGGAGACTATAAAGTGAGGGAATCCAGACTCATAAAGACAAGACAAAGTAACTTGTTCTCAATCATCTTGGGTTTCTAGCTCCAAATCTTCAGGTGTGACTACATAGCCTGCAATAACTGCCAAAACAAGAAAAATAAAACAAATAAATAAATAAGACCATTGTGTCCTCCCTCATTCTCTCTGTGTATGTGTTTGTGTGTTTGTGGTTTGTGTGTGTGTGTGTGTGTGTTTATTTGTATATACAATAGAAAGGGGACGAGTATGATAGAATGAATTCATAAGAAAACAAATACATCCAATTCTGCATAAAAATGTACAATTTAAATGAAAAAATTATTTTGGCTGATAATGTTCTGTCCAAGAGAAACAACAAAGCTAACAAAAACACTAGGTATGAGAACCAGGCTTTGAGTCATCATTACCCATGGTTGGCCAAGAGACTCCTGAAGCTTATGGCATAGTGCTATTGCCCTTCATTGCTTCACGTGGATACCTCATAGAGTCCCCACTGATAAAGATACAGTACATTTCATACATGGGACCCAGAAGCTCCTAAACTGGAACACCTGAGACCTTACTCATTTCCATCCAAAGAACGGAGGCACTAAATAGCTCCTCCAAGTTATGGAGCCTACGAATCATATCCATAACCAGTGTGACATGATAACTGTCAGGGTGCACAGTAATGGTGTGCATCCCTTGATGATACCACTATTTCTCTAATTTACATTAAGACATGCTTAATGAGAAGGAAACCACGCCAATCTCCGGAAACCTGATGAACAATGATGTCACTGATATTGGGGGGAGAATCTACAATTACTACTTTATTAAAGTAGTATTAACCCTAGCTCCATTATAAACATTTGTCCTTGTGCCCACAGGTAAGTGTAGTCTTCACTGCTACTCCATGGAACTGCTCATTGCATAATGAATATCATTATGGAAGACTACATCAATCAAAATACAGTTGTAGAGCCTAGTACCAATGGATATATCTCCAAATCACTCCTGCACCTAAGGATCAGGGACCATTAAAGAAATGGTGGAAATCTGTAAGAGCCAAAGGATCAGGAAGTTCACTGTGATATTGTGTTTCCTACTAATGTCAGAGGCTATACTCCCTGATGCCCACAACATGACAGTCAAGACATGTTCTGGGTATAATGAGAATATTAGTTATGCCAAAATAAAAAAGGCAACACTTTCAAGGCCTCAAACCTACAAGGAAAATTGTTACCAACTGGGGAATGCTGGGAGTGGAAGGAGTAATCTTCCCTAGGGAAGAGCACACACATCAGTTAATTGTGCAGCACCAAATAGTCATCCCTGAAAGCATCCGAGTGACATTTTTCAGACTGAACATTTGTATTTATGAATGCATACATACAAGTACATGCATATATTTATACCTGAATCCATACGCAGGTAACAACAATAAAAGTTTATCAATGAATTCAAAATAAAGCAAGGAGAGGTATATTGGAGAAAGGACTCAAAAGAGGGAAGGAATCATTATATATTTTATTATATATATTATATATATTATATATTATATTATAGTCTCAGAAAACAAAACTAAAAAGAATAAGAAAGAGGAGGAAAAAAAAGAAAAACCTTAGTAAAAACAGAAGAGCTATGTATTTTACTGTAAAAGAAGTGCAATTATACATGAACATATTCTGATAACATAAGTCAATGATTAAATACGTTAACCATATTTGGCATGGAACTGTCTTAATAAATAAATGTAGATGGAAAGTCAGATATAAAACATCAGCCAAAATTAGTGAGCTAATGTTAAAAGAGATAGAAAATGTGTACATTATTAAAGTGTCTTCTGTAATATGTGGTAATGGTTGATTTGCTGTTTCTCATGCTCACAAATTAATTATTCTTTCTTCAGGAGGTGGGACTTACTTTCTCCTTATTCTTCAACAGATTAGACAGAGTCCCACTTGCAAAGATTAAATAATCACTCAGCAA
This sequence comes from Apodemus sylvaticus, assembly GCF_947179515.1. NCBI lineage: Eukaryota > Metazoa > Chordata > Mammalia > Rodentia > Muridae > Apodemus > Apodemus sylvaticus. Next base: position 76,564,502 of record NC_067484.1, read on the forward strand.
AGCATTAGAGAGGCAAATGCCCCCAGAGCCAAGGAAGCCTGATCAAGATACTTGAAATAAGGTATTGTGATACTGCGTCTCTCTGATAGGATGAAGTCAGAAAAAACACTTCCATTCTTTAGTATAACACCCAAGAATGCATTTCTCAGTAGACATCAAGGAAATATGAACTATGATTCACTCTGCAAATTTCTTAATTGGTGGTTTTCTTTGACATTGTAAAATTCATGTCAAAATAGACATGCTAAAGATTTATAACAGCTTAAAGGCAAGTAAGGAGACACAACTCAATTTCATGTAGTCTGCAGACTTAAACTCTGGAGCAAAAAAAACCAGGGGAAAATGTGGTCAAAGGGCTACCAGTCCACAGAACTAATGTTTTATTTCATTTCTTCCTGGCTTAGCAGAAGGTACTCATTTTCTAATATATAGTCTGCTGTGTTTTGTAATCAAACAAATTTTTAATAGGCCACATTTAATTGGCAACCAATTAAAGATTATGTTCCCAACTTTCTTGCTGCTGGGTTCAAGCAATGTTTCAGAAGTGTGGGTGTGCATTCAGGAGCATGGTCTCATGGAGATGGAAATGCTCAGCCCCTGTCCACATCCTGCTGCCTCTAGTAGAAACTATAATTGACCATGAAGTTTGAGGCCATATGAAGGGACCAATGAAAAGACACTGATATCTTCAGAGACCTGTCTGTCACATGAAATTGCAATAGTTCTCATATTAATTACCTTTGGAAGAAGAACCTCTCTTATTTAGACCAATGGTGTCTTACTCTTTTGCCCTTTATTGCAAAATAAAATCTAATAAAATGATCTTTATTTTTAATTCCTAAATATTTTCTTTACAATTTTTATTTTCTTTCTTCTTAAATAACACCCTGGATAAATGCCCTCATACCATATTTCTTTAATCTCTGACAGTGAACAAAACTCAAACCCTCAGTTCTACCATGCAATAATAATTTCCCTCCTGTTCTATACACTTCCTGTATTGAAAATTGTGCCACAGTCCTATGGGTGGGTCTTTAACTCATATACATTGCATCTAGTCTGTGTGGTGTTACTGCACTGGTCTTTAGGTAAGATGACAAGATGTGCACTAAATTCATATAGTAAATATTTAACTCTGCACCAACTTCTCTGTTAAAAATTTAAGTTATCCATGTCCCTGTTATACATTGATACAGCCATGTTTATTGATTCCCCGGCTCTGTTTATCACTATGACATTAATCCTTATTAACACTAATGTAGCTTACCAGAAGTCCAATTAAGATCCTTAGGGATAAAAATGAGATTGGGACAATTCTTATTTCTGCTTAAACCAGCTTGTCCATTCCCATTTGTTGGACTTTCCCTATTCATTTGTTAAAACTATTGCCTTTCATTAACTCTGTATAGTAATGTGTCGTTTTGATAGAATGCGACCTCAGAAAATCAAATTTGTATTTTTAAAAATTCATTTAGTAAAAATGAAGAAAAACGAGCCCACAAGAAATCAAATGCTGTTATTAATATTATTAATAACAGTAGCCATCTTTGAGAATTTTCTTTGTATTTAGTATTTTAAAGTTTGGTAGTCTGTTAACAGAAATTCTAACTTCCTGTTACTAAGTGGAAGGGATAGTAACTGCGGAATCTTGGAGGAAAATAAGAACAGCATGCTTAGATACAAGGTGTTATTCAGTGTTTAGTTTTTCCCTCAGTCAATTCGCAGGAAGTGAACTCATTAGTCAGTGGTGATGAGGTTTTGTTATAATTGTATCCTTAATTAAAATGAGCCCATTTATAATCCCTGTCCAATATTGTGCCCTTCTCATGATTGTATTGCTGTATATTTATGTCTGGCTGACATATCCACTTGTTTATAAGAGCATCATCAGAAAACACAGGTTAACAGTGCACAGCCACCTTTTGACAGATTCAGTATCATTACTTAATGGGAATTTTTCTCATTCTCATTAAAATGTTACTGGATTGACTATCTATGCAGCCCACTGTTGGTTGGAATGGAAGCATTCAACATCATAAACAAGTATGTAGAATTCTTAGAGAATTAGAGACATAAATTTGAAATGTATTTTAATTTGTGATCATACGAATACATAAATCATACCAAAATGGTGTATATTTTAAAATCATCTATTTCTAATTATGACTACTTTTGCTTTTACCTCCATGATTGAAACTATACAATGAGCTACTAAACATAATCAATTCAGGCATTTCATTTTCCAACTTTTAGCAAGGCATGGTGGAGGATGCTACTAATCCAATGTAGTCAAAAGACTGAAGCAGAAAGATTACAAGTTCAATGCATGTTCAGGATGTAATGTGAATTTAGTATCAGCCTTGAATCTTGGTGAGACAAGATTCAACATCTTGGTTGAATCTGTGCATAGCCAAAGTGAAAAGTGGGGTGTACTGAGGAAGTGCCTCTATAGTGCAGTATTTGCTGAGCATGTTTGAGGTTCTAGTTTCCATATCCAGTATCTGGAAAAATAACTCATAGCTTAGACTCTACAACTGTGGGAACTTGGGGACCACAGGAAATGCTAGAAGCCAGGACTTTATTGTCCTATGTGGACCTACTGTGGATGCTGCTTTAATCCCAGACACACATCCCTGCCTGTGTATACACTCTGTGTATGAATATTTATCATGCTCTTTATGTGCATGTGTTAATGCACAGAGATATTTATTTGCATGTGTTGATATGCACACATCTTGAGTATTTCCACTCTGCATGGTGTTCCTATTTCTTGTCTTATTTTTAACTTTTATGATTTTATGCATTGTTTTATTATTCCTGGAGTCATTGACCAGTTTTCTTATTTCAGAACATTTTTGCTTGTTAACATTTTAAAATTAGATTTTTGACTTTATTTAACTATATTTCCTCTGATATTTAGAAAAACTAGGAAGTATGCATTACTGACCATGGATTCCATTTTCCTTCACTTTGCTTGGGTTTCAGCATTTTTTGCTTTTCCTATGTTCTCATTTCATATCTTAGCAGTGGGACTCACTTCTTAAAGATTTGTTACAGGCCTTTTTATTTTCTTGAAATTTGGGCACATCTTTCTTATTTGTTTTGCTTTGTGTTAAGTGTAGGAGATGGAAATGGAGTACTACATCACCAGGCTGTTAGCTCGCTTACTTTGATTCAATTGGGCTGTTTAGATCTTATTTTCTGGGTTCAGCTTTAATAATTTTATATTTATCATGAAAACGATCTGTTTCATGAACATTCCCCCACAGGTCTGGGAAAGCAGCCGATAGCCTAGCATGAGATTGTTCCCCGCCAGGCCCCTCAGGAATAACAAAGTCATCAACTTCACTCTTTGCATGGGGCCTTTGAGTGTGTAATGCAGCCCAGTAATGCCAGGCAGCTAATGACCAGCTGCTGACCTCAGGTGGGCAAAAGCTTGTGTGTGTGCCCTGGTTCCCTTATGCAGTGAGTGGGCTGATGCCCAGTGTGTACTTTGGAGCCACTCTCAGATGACCTTAAGTTTCCTCTCCATGGTGACAGCTCTAATGATGGCCCTTCTTTGTGGAATGTTTTGTCTTTGTTCTCCTCATTGTCTCCTAGTGTTCTGAGCCTGAAAAATGAAGCATTGTACTTTGTTGAAAGGTCACCTTGGAACACAACATACACACATTCTTAGCTTTGAAATTGTTTCTGAATATTTCTCACAATCTATGCTTACTTTGTAAGCTTAGCACCTTTTCTATTTCCTGTTTTATCTTATTTTGGGTTTTTATTACAAAGACAGTAGAAGATGACCCAAGCAACTTGGAAAAGAAAGGGTTCTTTTGTCTTGCACTTCCACAGCACTCTCCATTATTGAACAGGAATTCAAACAGGGCAGGGACCTGAAGCCAGAAGCTGATGTGGAGGGCCTAAATGGGTGCTTCATACTTTCTCATTAAACCTGCTTTCTCACAGAGCCATGGACCATCAACCCAGGTCCATGTGCCTCCTTTGACCTGGCAGGTTCTATCTCTATTCCATATATATATATTATCTTCCCATCTCTACAACCTATCTGAGGCAAGTGTGGTAGAATTTTGTATGGAAGTCACTTTGTTGACCTTTCTATTTTTATGTTGGTTTCAGCAATTGAACTCTGGTCATCACCCTAACCTCAAAGCTCGCTTTCTTTCTTTCTTTCTTTCTTTCTTTCTTTCTTTCTTTCTTTCTTTCTTTCTTTCTTTCTTTCTTTCTTTCTTTCTTTCTTTCTTTCCTTTCTTTCATTCTTTCTTTCTTTCTCTCTCTCTCTCTTTCTTTCTTTCCTTTTTTCCTTCCTTCCTTCCTTTCTTTCTTTTTCTTTCTTTCTTTCTTTCTTTCTTTCTTTCTTTCTTTCTTTCTTTCTTTCTTTCTTTCTTTCCTTCCTTCCTTCCTTCCTTCCTTCCTTCCTTCCTTCCTTCCTTCCTTCCTTCCTTCCTTCCTTCCTTCCTTCCTTCCTTTCTTTCTTTCTTTCTTTCTTTCTTTCTTTCTTTCTTTCTTTCTTTCTTTCTTTCTTTCTTTCTTTCTATCCCAAATGTCATTTATCATGGTAACACAATATCAGGACTTCTTGTTAAAAGCAACATCCCTATCTTCACAAATAAGGCAAATGATTGCAATCCCAGGTTCTGATTAAATAATATTAAGTACTAAAAGCTAATACAAACTGTATCGTTTATTCATATTTTCTTTATTTCTGTGGGGGGGCATTAGAACCTAGAATACAATGTTATTAAGATCAAAGTGTATGTACCAGTGGGTTTGTATATACAGGGAATTATTTTAGAAGTTTTTTTCATTTTGTATTATTTGAACTATTGCTTACAGACATTCATTCAACTACAGCTTATACTGTTGTCATTAAAACATGTATTAGAGAACTTCTAGGAAAGTTTCCTCATTCTGGATGATAAACTGATATTCCACATACATTTATGAATTGAGTCACTTTTTCATAATACAGAAATATGTGGTGCCAGGTATTGAAAGCTTCCCTAGTTGTATTTTATCCTTGAGACATAAGAAGTGGAACATGTGCAGAGAGATGATTTGTCCATATTATTTATTGATATGTATGTGACTCTCTCATATACACCAAGGGACCAAGGTATTGGCTTTATTTTTATAAATGGATTTGATAAATAATTGAACATGGAAGTGGTCCAGGCATTATGTTCTTGCATTTGCAGGTTATTAAGAATTCATGCCTTCTTTGACCTGGCAGGTTCTACCTCTATTCCACAGCACTGGGCAATAGCTAGGAGGAGAATTGGGCTCCTTCAGAATTGTCCTTCTGCTGTGTAAATGTTGACCTGGGGAAGCCTCTGGACTCATTTTCTTCAGCAATCTAAACACATTTGAAGAGTTGGATAGGGACTGGGCAGCAGATACATTGCTCAGTATGGGTCAGCCACACTCCTGGTCAGGGCTTACTGACTGAGAAACCATCAGCCTCCTGAGGAAGGGCCTGATCTGAGTGCACTAGCAGATGTGTGCAGTTTTCAGGTTCTTAGTGATTGTCAGTTAGGGCCAACTCTGTGCTGATTAATCACCAAGAAATGAGCAGAGCCGCTCGTTACTACTTCCTGCCCTATCTCCATTCATTTTGGTCTGTATTTCAGCCCACATCTTGGGTTGTCAGAAGATGAGAATGCCAGCTAACTTTGATAAGAGTGAACCCAACCTGGCTTTTAGTTACTCATCAAATGTTTTATATTTAATCACCCAGAAACTAAAATCAAGCAGTTTTGACATGTTAAAACTGGAAAGTCAGTTTTTCCACAGAGAATACTCAGAAATAAGTTTTCTTTGTTCTAGAGGCAGGCTACATGCTTTGCCATGCTGGGGCTCCTTAGGAGTGAATGCCATCTTCATAAAGTCTTCAGTAATGTTTGAATACCTCATTCATTTATAAAGTGCATTTTGGTCTATTCACTCCCATTGTCCTTTCCCCTCTCCAACAATGCAGGTGTATCCTTCATTTTCCTAACAATGAACCCTCATGTGTGTGCGCATGCGCGCGCACGCGCGCACACGTGTGTGTGTGTGTGTGTGTGTGTGTGTGTGTAGTGTATTTCTCTGTGTGTGTTATGTGTGTGTGTGTATCTATGTGTGTGTATTATATGTGTGTGTGCATATTTCGCTCTTTATATATGTGTGTGTGAGAGAGTTACATGTCTCTCTCTCTCTCTCTCTCTCTCTCTCTCTCTCTCTCTCTCTCAGCGATATGTGGATCTTACTACTGAAACATGAGCTACTTACCAATGGTTACATGACTAAATATTGATCTCTCCGTGCTCAGTAACCAGTATCATTCTATAGCTCCTTCTTTGGCATATAAAATATAGGATGGCCACCGAAAATCAGGATATAATATGGCCTACAAGCATACACAAGATCAATGTAGGGCCTATCCCATGGGTGGCAGTATTACCTTGGACGTCACAAATGGTTCAGGGAGAAAGCAGTATCATAGCCAGGGCTTTTCACATGATTTGCTAAAGCAGAGAAACTTCAGTCACCCACTCCCCAGGTAAGATGTCCTGTCTCTCCAGATTTGTCTCTTATTTCCTCTGACTTCCTCCATCACATTTTCAACTCATTTTTTATCTGAAAACATGCACATTTTGACATGTATTTCTCTTTTCCTCTCCTTTCTCTTGCCTTTTAAACTCAGGGCTCTACTCTCTACATTGTGTTATTTACTTCTTTAGGTTTCTCAGAAATGTGATGTCATGGGACGTTTTTTTTCTGTTGTCTGGCATTCCATTACACAGTCCCCCAGGTTTATCCATACTTCTTCAAATGACAGGGGCTTCCTTTTCAAAGATGAGCAACATTGTGCCGTAATGAGGAAAGTGAAAAGTAAAGAGAGACAAAAATCAGTGTGCACACAGTTTCAACCCCCTCCACCTGTTGATGGACACAATTTTCTAGTCAGGATTAATGCTCACTGTACTTTGGGGCCTGCTTATTTCATCCTATTTCAACATAGAAAAGGCTGTTATTACTGGAGCATGTGGCTGGGCTAAGAGATACTTAATAGAGGGATTTGACTCTGCTTCCCATGAGTCCTCAGTACTTGCAATCTCTCACCTTTTTCAGAGTGGCAATCCAAGCACCCGTGAGGGAGTAGATAGTTTTATCTCCCTGATGATAATCTCAATCTCCCCCTGTCATTCTCTCTGGTATACTTGTGTGTGCATTTCCATGTATGTACACACATGTGCAGATACATGTTAAGCCATATCTTTAGTCCCAGGATATTAAAAAAAATTTTTTTTAAATGTAAACCTAATAAAAATCTGAATGTCATCCCTGGTGAAATGTCTATTTGGTTCTTTGCTCATTTTTTAATTAGGTTATTATAATTTACTCTAGAGTGACATGAGTACTGCACTTAATTTAGAAATTGGACCTTATCATTTCTATGACTTGCAATCTTTTGACAGCAGATAAGTTCACTTTTCATTTCAGTGACTGTTTGCTTTGTGGTGTAGAGGTTTCATGTTTCTTTTAAGTCCTCTTTATTTTGTCTCCGTTGCTTGTTATTTGGATTTGATAGCCAAATGCTCACTGCCATGGCTAGGGGCCAAGACATTTCCCACTTGTTTTGTTTTAAGAGTTCTCTGAGATTTACAGAGCAAACCTGGTTCTCGCATTTCGTTTTTACAGTGCCTAATTCTTTCAGGATATGAAAAGATTATTTAATTTTTTGTGGCATTTACTATGCACACTGCTCTTGTGAGTCAGGTTATCTTTATTAACTGCATGTATCAGGTGCAGAGCCTCGGGTGGAGAAGGTTGGAGCACTTGCCCAAGGTTACAGAGTGATTGCACAGCAGTGCTGGGATGGAAACCCAAGTCCACCTGAGTCAAACTATCACTCCCTACCGGATCCTGCTGGTTCCTGGGCCGAGACGATGCCAAGATGCTTGCCAGTGAGCCTGGCTTCCCAATGCGTTGGCATCCTCCCCTCACCTCTCTGCATCCTTTGGGCTTCTAGCAGGTCTAAGATTCCATAAATTTTTGGGCTTTCTCCCAAACAATATGGATGAGGTTTTTTTTTTTTTTAAATAATGTTGAAAACACATTTCCTGCTTTCCAGGATTTTGAGTTTTAGTGGCAGAGCTCAGTGACAGACACAATGGTATTTATAAAGAACAAAGGACACTGCCGCTGAATGCCACGGGATTAGCTTGGTTGTGTGATAAGTAAAATTCAATGTTTATTAAAATTGATATTAATGCTATGAAGATGGTTCCTCACTGTGACAGTACAAGTATGGGGCAGTGTAACAAACACGTGTTCCTGATTGTTATTATTATACATAAAATCTGAAATGTCTAGATGGTATGAGGCATTTACTAGTTGACAGACTCTCTTGAGAAAGGAACTTTAGCACCATTAAGCAGCTCCAAGTATAGCACTTCAGGTGAACCTCCTGCTAAAGGAGCTGGTCACTTAGGTGAGCCTAGTGCACCCTAAGGACAAGTACGGAGCAGGCAACTGACATGTCTATCCACTCATCAGTCAGGGATACAGAGTCTGTGCTGCAAGCTAGAAGGTTAGAATTCAAATAACCCAGAGTTATAACACAACTCGAAAGATACTTAAAATAACAGTGACTATAATACAAATGTAGAGTTGAGTTATGAAAACAAGAGAAGTACTAAGTAATTAGGCTGACATGAGCACTGAACTGTGGCTTTGCTGAGAGGTCGATGTCACAGAAACATGTGTCAGATGCAGAACATAGAGTTTCTAACAGAGAGACCAACTCATGGGACCATCTTCATACGTGTAAAAATTAAAACAAACAAATAAACCAAAGCAAGACAACACAGAGCAAAACCAAACAAACCAAACAACAAAAAACAAGGTATTTCCATTCATTGTAGCTGTGTGACATTTCCCAACCTTAAGAGGTATTCTAGCATTCCCAATCCAGTAATACAGTATTTTATATAATTATGTGTTATAATCATTAAAGTATATAATAATTTCTAAAACTTACCAGAAATAAACACTCTTTATAAAAATTGGATTTGAAGAAAAAATGAATAAAATGTCATCTGTAAGTGTTAAAGTTCCACATTGACAGTATATCATAATTAGTTAAATCTCTATAAAACGCCAACATTTATATTGCATTATGAGAAGTTGGTTTTAAAGGTTATATGGGTGTTTACCTAATTACTGACAGATAAACTCACAGTAGTCTGAATGTTCTTAGCAAACTGAATCATATTCAAGTAGAAATTATGCTTATGGGATTTCTTTAAAATGTACAGTATTTGGATACCAATTGGTAGGAGCAAACAAGAAACCAAATGAGTAATTTAGACGTAGAAATAGTTCATGGGTGAATATGATAATTTGTGAAAATTTTGAATTTTATATATTAAGGATTTAAAGTTAGACAACTGAATTAGATTTGAAACACAAAATTCTCTCTTATTTCCTCTCACACCATATTTTGATTTTAACTTAACTATGAATCATAGCATTAAACATAAAAATGAAAGTACACTACTGTTAGAGAGTAATGGGAGATACTCTTCAAATCTCAAGAAAGAATAAAATAGGGCAAAGCATGTTTAACACTTACAGAGTATAAGTCGTAGGAAACACCTCCAACAGGAAAGGATGACAAAGCACAAGGAAAGACATTGCCACATGATATTTTGACTTCTACAAAATGGACAAAGTCATTGTCCATTCAACTATTTATATGGAAAGAATAAAAGTACGCTTGAATTGAGTGAACCAGGAATGAAACAACCACTTCATTAAGAATTCAAAGAGAATTCAATAGATTAGAAGGCATTCAGTGACTAGGAGAATTCTCAATTTGGATTGAATGACCCAATATCTAAGAAAAGAATACATCAACAACAACAACAACAACAAAAACCAGGGGATAATTAGAAAAGATGAACATACAACATAGGACACTCAATGTGTAAGGACCAGAGAAAAGGATCCTCTAGGAACAAAATTATAAGCCATGGCATTTTGAGGGTGATGAACATTTCATAATTTACAAAGTACACTTGAGCGTGCAATAAAGACACATGCTCCATTATGTTCATAGCAGCCTTATTTATAATAGCCAGAAGCTGGAAAGAACCCAGATGTCCCTCAAAGGAGGAATGGATACAGAAAATGTGGTATATTTACACAGTGGAATACTACTCAGCTATTAGAAACAATGAATTCACAATTTTTTTTTTAATTTTTTTATTCGATATAATTTATTTTTTTTATTTTTTTTATTTGATATAATTTATTTACATTTCAAATGATTTCCCCTTTTCTAGCCCCCACTCCCCGAAAGTCCCGCAAGCCCCCTTCTCTTCCCCTGTCCTTCCACCCACCCCTTCCCACTTCCCCGTTCTGGTGTTGTCGAATACTGCTTCACTGAGTCTTTCCAGAACAAAATTTTTAGGCAAATGGTTTGATCTGGAAAAATATCATCCTAAGTGAGGTAACCCAATCACAAAAGAATACACATGGAATGCAATCTCTGATAAGTGGATATTAATTAGCCCAGAAGCTCTGAATACCCAAGGCACAAATCGCATAACAAATGACTCCCATGAAGAAGTATGGAGAGGGTCCTGATCCTGGAAAGGATTGATCTAGCGTTGGAGAGGAATAAAAGGACAGAGAAAAAGGAGGGAGGTGATTGGAGAATGGATGGAGAGAAGAAGGTTTTTGGGACATATGGGGAGGGGGGATCTGGGAAAGGGGAAATCATTTAGAATATAAACAAAGAATATAGAAAATAAAAATATTAAAAAAATACACTGAGATGATGGTATGGTTGTTAAATTATTTCTTAATAAAATGGCTTGATTTAAATATGACTATACACACACACACAAACACATGCATACATATATGCTGGAAATATTGCCACATTAGTTAAAAGAGTTCATATTCTTATCTGAATTCAATGACTAGAATGTGCATCAGATGGCTAACAATCTCTTCTAACTCCAGTTCTATGGGAGCCTCTTCTGGTTTCTATGGACAATTGTACTTACAGGAAAGCACATAGAAACAAAGAGAAGTATACATATAAAAACATGGATAAAAGATATATGACTATAATATAATTTGCTACACTTCTACATTACTAAAGTACATTATGTGTATAATGTGAAAAATAATCATTTTAAGTTCTACTTCAGTCTGAGCACAGATAAATAAAGATTCCGAAAACTTGCATTCCTCATTTACGGTTATATAAGCAGTTAACACAGTCAGAAAGCACATGAAGACCTCTTTATAATCATTTATTTTCCACTGGAGTAAATGTTATTTAGGAACAATTGTTATTTAGGAATTGTATATTAGGAACTGCGTAAGAACTGGAGAATATTGTATTGCTATACCACTTCCCATTTGCATATGTTGATCTGATCCACAACAGTAGCTCAGTAAAGTGAATGGTTCACAGGAGCCCAGAAGAATAAACTCAGGCATTGGCTATAAAAATGACATGCTTAAGGATAACTTTAATGCAAAATACTTAACTCTATGTAAAGTTGGAATATGGAAAGTGCTGGAAGAAAGATATCCCAACTACAGTCTCATCACTGTCCTCAAATATCCTGATAGGAGAAATGCAGGAAGAAAGGGTTATTGGGCTTACTGCTCTAGAGTAGCACAGTCCATCATGGTGGGGAAGACAGGGCAGGAGGCAGGCCAGGCAGAGTGGCTTGAGCAGAACAGTTGGTCACAGTCCATGTACCTGCTCATGAAGCCTAGAGAAACCAGGAAGCGGAGTTGGGCTTGTCATTTTGCCCATGCACCCCACGTGATCTACATTCTCCAGTAAGGCTTCAGAAACCAATGCTTCCCCAAACATCACCACAGTCTGAAAAGCAAACTCATACACCTGTAAGGAAGGGACATCTAGCCTGTTAACACCGTTGCTCCTTCCATGGGTCTGCAATACCCCTCATCTCCTTCACAGCATTCTCCAACTCCTCAATCAGAGATTCCCAGGCTCAGTCTAATGACTGGCTGCGTGATCCTCCTCTGCACTTGTCAGGCTCCGGCACAGTCTCTCAGGAGACAGGATTCCATCAGCAAGCACTTATCAGCATCCACAATAGCATCCAGGTTTGGTGATTGTATATGTGATGGATCCACAGATGGGGCAGTCTCTAGATGGCCTTTCCTTCAGTTTCTGCTCCACACTGTCTCCACATTCATCCTGTGAGTATTTTGTTCATCCTTCTAGGAAGCACTGAAGCATCCACATTTTGGTCTTCCTCCTGTGAATTGAATCTTAGGTATTCTGAACTTTTTTACTAATATCCATTTATCAGTGAGTACATACATGTGTATTCTTTTGTGACTGAGTTACCTCACTCAGGATGATATTTTCAAGTAACATCCATGTGTCTGCAAATTTCATGAAGTCATTGTTTTTAATAGATGATTAGTATTCCATTCCATATTCTCCTTCTATTAGTTTCAGTATATTTGCGTTTATGTGGAGTTCCTGGTTCCACTTGGACTTGAGCTTTGTACAGGGAGATAAAAATGGATAATTTGCATTCTTCCCCTTGTTGGCTGCCAGTTGAACCAGCAGCATTTACTGAAAATGCAGACTTTTTTCAAATGGATGGTTTTAGTTCCTTTGTCAAAATCAAGTGAACATAGGTGTGAGTGTTCATTTCTGGGTGTTCAATTCTACTCCACTGATCTACGGGCATATAACTGTACCAATACCATGCATTTTTTAACAAAATTTCCCTGTTGTACAGCTTGTGTTCAGGGATGGTGATTCCTCCAGAAGTTCTTTTATTTTTAAGAATAGTTTTCGATATACTGGATTTTTATTATTCCAAATACATCTGAGAATAGCTCTTTCTATTGAGTTGAGCTTTTGATGGGGATTTCATTGAATCTGTAGACTGCTTTTAGCAAGATAGCCATTCTTACTGTATTAATCCTGCCAATCCACAAGCAGGAAAGATCTTTCCATCTTATGAGGTCTTCTTCAATTTCCTTCTTCAGAGACTTGAAGTTATTGTCATATAGATCTTTGAATTGTTTGGTTAGAGTCACACCAAGATACTTTATATTGTTTTGTTAATATTGTAAATGTTGTCTTTCCCGAATTTCTTTTTTTTTTTATCTTGTTTATTGTTTGAATATGGGAAGGCTACTGGTTTGTGTCAGTTAAATTTGCATCCAGCTTCTTTGCTGAAGTTGTTTATCAGTTGTAAAAGTTCTCTGGTGGAGTTTTTCGGGTCACTGAAATATAGTATTATATCATCTGCAAATAGTAATATTTTGACTTCTTCCTTACTAATTTTTGTCCCTTTGACCTCCTTCTGTTGTCTAATTGCTCTAGCTAGAACTTCAAGTACTATATAGAATAGATAGAGAGAGACAGGACAGCTTTGTCTAGTCCCTGATTTTAGTGGAATTGCTTCAAGTTTCCATTTAGTTTGATGTTGGCTACTAGTTTGCTGCATATTTCTTTTACTATGTCTAGGTATGGGCCTTGAATTTCTGATCTTTCCAAGACTTATAACATGAAGGGTTGTCAAATTTGGTTAAATGTTTTTTCAGTATCTAATGAAATGATGAGGTGTTTTTTTTTTCTTTGAGTTTGTTTATATAGTGGATTACATTGACAGATTTCTGTATATTGAAACATCCCTGCATCCCTGGGATGAAGCTTAATTGAACACGGTGAATGTTTGTTTTGATGTGTTCTTGGATTCAGTTTTCTAGAATTTTGTTGAGTATTTTTGTATCAATATTCATAAGGGAAATTAATCTGAAGTTCTTTCTTTTTAAGGTTTTAGTAACAGCGTATCTATGGATTCATAGAATGAATTGAATTGTGTTGTGTTCCTTCTGTTTCTACTTTGTGGAATAGCTTGAAGAGTATTGGTATTAGGTCTTTGAAGTTCTGATAGAATTCTGCACTAAACCCATCTGGTCCTGGACTTCTTTTAGTTGGGAGACTTTTAATGACTGCTTCTATTTCTTTAGGGGTTATGGGACTGTTTAGATGGTTTATCTGATCCTGGTTTAGTTTTGGTATTTCTTATCTGTCTAGAAAATTCTCCATTTCATGAAGATTTTCCAGTTTTTTGAGTATAGTTTTTTTGTAGTAGGATTTGATGATTTTTTTTAATTTCCTCAGTTTCTATTGTTATATCTCCCTTTTCATTTCTGATTTTGTTAATTTGGATACTGTCTCTGTGCCCTTTGGTTTGTCCTGCTAAGAGTTTATCTATCTTGTTGATTTTTCTCAAAGAACCAACTCCTGGTTTTGTTAATTCTTTGTATAGTTCTTTTTGTTTCTCTTTGGTGGATTTCAACCCTGAGTTTGATTATTTCTTTCCTCCTCTTGAATGTGTTTGCTTCTTTTTGTTCTAGAGCTTTCAGGTGTGTTGTTAAGTTGCTAGTGTATGCTCTCACCAGTTTTATTTTAGAGGTACTCAGAACTATGAGTTTTCCTCTTAGCACTGTTTTCATTGTGTCTCATAAGTTTGGGTTTGTTGTGCCTTCATTTTCAGTAAATTCTAAAATGTCTTTGATTTCTTTATTTCTTCATTGACCAAATTGTCATTGAGCAGAACGTTTTTCAGCTTCCATGTGTATGTGAATTTCTGTTGTTTTTGTTGCTATTGAAGACAAGTCTTAATAGTTAGTTATCTGATAGGATATATGGGAATATTTCAATCTTCTTATATCTGTTGAGGTCTCTTTTGTGAAAGTATAGTCAATTTTGGAGGCAGTACCATGTGGTACTCAGAAGGAGGTATAGTCTTTTGATTTAGGATGAAATGTTCTATAGATATCTAATAAATCCACTTGGTGCATAATTTCTGTTAGTGCCACTGTGTCTCTGTTTAGTTTCTGGTTCCATGATCTGTCCATTGATGAGAGTAGGCTGCTAAAGTCTGCCACTAATATTCTGTGAGGTACAATGTATTCTTTGAGCTTTAGCAAAGTTTCTTTTATGTATGTGGATGCCCTTAACTTTGGAACACAGAGGTTCAGAATTGAGAGTTTTTCTTCGTCAAATTTTTTTTTGATGACTTTTGGTTGAATGTCCAATTGTATTCAATATTACAGTGGCTACTCCAGCTTGCTTCTTGGGACCATTTGCTTGGAAAATTGTTTCTATCCCTTTACACTGTGGTATTGCTTGTCATTGACACTGAGGTGCTTTTCCTGTATGCAGCAAAATGCTGGGTCCTGATTACTTATACAGTCTGTTAGTCTATATCGTTTTATTGGGGAATTGAGTCCACGGATGTTAAGAGATATTAAAGAATAGTGATTGCTGCTTCCTGTTAATTTTGTTGCTATTTTCATGTCTGTGAGACTATATTCTTTTGGGTTTGTTGAAAGAAGAGTACCTTCTTGTTTTTTCTAAGATGTAGTTTCCCTCCGTGTAATGACATTTTCCATCTATTTTGTAGGGCTGGATTTGTGGAGAGATATTGTGTAAATTTGAGTTTGTCATGGAATATCTTGCTTACTCCATGTATGCTAACTGAGAGTTTTGTTGGGGGATAGTAGTCTGGGCTGGCATTTATGTTCTCTTAGGATCTGTATGAGATCTGCCCAAGATCTTCTAGCTTTCAGGACATGAAGAATTTCTTTTCTGGCCCAATCTATTCGGAGTTCTGTAGGCTTCTTGTGTGTTTATGGGCGTCTCTTTCTTGAGTTCAGGGAAGTTTTCTTCTATAATTTTGTTGAAGATATTTACTGGCCCTTTAAGTTGGTAATCTTCTCTCTCTTCTATACCTATTATCCTTAGGTTTGGTCTTCTCATTGAGTCCTGCATTTCTGGACATTTTAGATTAGGAGCTTTTTGCATTTTGCATTTTCTTTGACTGTTTTGTCAATGTTTTCTATAGTATCTTCTGCACTTGAGATTCTCTCTTCTATCTCTTGCATTCTGGTGGTGATGCTTGCATCTATGACTCCTAATTTCTTTCCTAGGTTTTCTATCTCCAGAGATGTCTCTCTTTGTGGTTTCTTTATTGTTTCTATTTTCATTTTTAGATCCTGGATGGTTTTGTTCAATTGCTTGACAATTTAACAAAATGTCAAATGACAATTGGCTGTTTTCCTGTAATTATTTAAGGGATTCTTATGTTTCTTCTTTAAGGGCTTCTACCTGTTTACCTTTGTTCTCCTGTATTTCTCTAAGAGAATTATTTACTTCTTACAGTCCTCTATCATCATTATGAGATGTGATTTTAAATCAGAGTCTTATTTTTCTGATGTGGTGGGGTATCCAGGCCTCTCTGTGTTGGGAGAACTGGGTTCTGATGATACCAAGTACCCTTGGTTTCTGTTGCTTGTGTTCTTGCCCTTGACACTAGAAATCTGGTTATGTCTGGTTTTTCTGCCTCTGACTGTGGCTTGTCTCTCCTGCAAGCCTCTGTGTCAGCACTCCTGGGAGACCAGTTCTCTCTGGGTGGAATTTGGGTATGAAGATCTGTGATACAGGCTCTGTTCTGGGGTACAGACAGAAACCAGTAGGATCCTGTTCCAGGCTGTTCCTTCGTTCCTATGTCCTGAGGGTTCTGAGAGGATCCCTCTGAGCAGAAGTTGTGATCTTAACTGTGCTCACACCTGATACTCACTCAAAGGAGGCTAGTTCTCTCACAGTGGTATTTGGGGATGGAGTGTGGTAGTAGGTAGCACAGGATCAGCCCTGGGGATGCAGATCGTGTTTCTTTTTTACTTCTACTAGTATAATTTGTGAGCTGTCCAAAGACAGGAACCTTTTAACATTTGACCATTTTCAGACATCTTTAAGCTCACAGATTTACTCAAATGTTAGGGAAAAATGGGGATTTCAGTAGGCATCACAACTATTATTGAACATATAGATGGAATTTTGCTTATGTGCTTGCTAGTTCTCTCTCTTTTTTTAAAATATGGAAAAGTGTTTTGTTTGATTGCTTGTTTTAACTGTATTGACCTGTATCTCTGGGATTCTCTGCTTGGTTGTAAGATACTTATCTCAAGCAGGTAAACACTGTTAAGTTAACAAATCTCTATTCTATGAGTTTTGTCACCAATTTTCCCCCCTAACTTTATAAAAGGATTGCTTACCAAATTTCAGGGTGCACACTAGTCTCTAAAAAAGGAAAGGGTGAGACTTAGAGAAGTCATGACATCCATTTTGCACACCTAAGGAACTATTTCTCCCTATGTCTCAGACTTGTCAAAAGGAATGAGACATCCGTCCTAGCTATGGGATCACTTCCCCATTTTATAACTTCCACGCTCTCCAGGGGAAAGCAAAACAACAAAGTGACAGGAAACCCAGCACAGACATGAAAATCAAGTGAGCGTGAAGCAATGGAATGTGGGTAGGTTAAAGGAGTGGCCCGAACTGCAGCTTGTTTCGTGGAGGCCGTTGTTGGCTGGGATAAAGTGCTGTCATCTATGAAACTTTATTGTGTTGGATCTGAAGTTATTAGGGGGTGGGATGAGGCCAGAGTGCCCTGCAAGGACAGCCAAATTCCCTGCTGTCTGTTGACTTTCACATCTCTTCAGAAACTGTGTATATGCATATGCATTTCACAGTAGGCTGCATGGTGGGTTTCACATAGCTTCTAAACTGTGACTACTTGTTATAGCTTCTTAGTAAGCCTGGAAATCTTATCTCTGTGATTTAACTTCTGTTCTAGTCACAGTTTATTGAAGCTGGAGGGCATTGTTTGACATTCCTGCACACATAGGGCATCATGACACTGACTCCCCATTAAATGGTAAATAAATCTTAAATATTGGGAAGGTTTAGCACATAGTAGATTGGAAGAGAAAATATTTTTTGAAAAATATTATGGTTTTTTGCTGCATTTTAATTATACTTGGCAAATGAAAAAAAAAACCCTTCCATATTCTGGAAATAAGATGGGGTTGTGTTTTAATTAATTTGTGTAAGAAGTAACACTTATAAATTTAAAGTTTGAAGGATCACTTTTCTCTGTTTGATTCAGTTGATCTACATTTTTCAACAGCTTAATTGTAATGCCAGCACTACAATTTTCTTTATCTTACATTGAAAGCAGTCCTGAACATATTCTACATACACAAATGCATTCAAGGTTCTCAGTGATTTTAATCCACCAGTCTTCAGATGCTGCCACCCACACAGGAAAGCTGTATCCTAATAAATCCTTAGGATGCCAAAAACTCTGAAGTTGAAAGCACATTATAATCCCCTAAATGAGACACTAAGTCCGGTGTTACTTGTGACTATGTCAGCTTGGGAAATGTGACTCTCTACCTTGACCAACATTACAGAAATTGTAGCTGAGGATACAGAAAGTATTGTTTTTCCTTATGGCAACCAAACCATCATGAATTCCTAAATCCCTATGAAGTCATTAAACTATGTATTTTACTTTGTCTTTTACAGAGAGGAACAGATACTAATAATCACATCTGGGTCATTATAATCATAAGATATATACAATACAAATAAAAACCTTTAAATTACCTCATTTTATTATTAAGATTTATTTTCATTACATCTTCAAGTATATATATATTCAAATATATATAGTTTCTATGGACATACACCTATATGTACATATACATGTATTGTATATGTATATGCACACATGTATATCTATTATGTATTCATTTATGAATATATACATTAATATTAGCATCTATGTATATATACATATATGTGTATATACATTGTAAGGTGGGGTAGGGAAGAATTTATGTGAGTGCAGGAGAGGACATTGGAGCAATTAGAACTAGAGTTACAGATGACTGTAAGCCATCCTCTGTGGGTCCTGAGAATTGAACTAGTATCCTTTATAAGAGCTGTGTGTGTGTGTGTGTGTGTGTTCTTAATTATTGAGATCACCTCAGATCACATTTTAAAAAGTTGAAGTAATTTCATAATAAGGCCTGTTTAAAATCCTGCCTGGTTAAAGAAGATACCCAAAGGTGGAAATACCTCCCATGCTCATGGATGGGCAGTAGTAATATATTTAACAAAGGACATCCGCCAAAAACCAATCTATAGATTCAACACAATCCTCATTAGTTTTCCAGCACATTTCTTTAGAGACTTTAATAGAACAATTCTCAACTTTATATGAAAAAACAAAAACACAGACTAGCTAAAACAAACTTGGATAATAAAAGAACTTAGAGTCATCACCATTCTTGATCTCAAGCTGTACAACAGAGCAATGTCATAAAAACTGCAAGATACTGGAATAAAAATAGACATGTGAGTCAATGGAATTGAATTGAAGAACCAGAAGTATATCTACACATTTGATTATTGACAAAGAAGTCAAACACAATACAAAGGAAAAAAAAACAAAGAATCTTCATCAAATGGTGTTGGTCTAACTGGGTGTATGTATATAGAAGAGTGGAAATAGATCCACATATATCACTCTGCACAAAACTCAAGTCCAAGTGGATGAAAGACTCCAACATAAAACTGGATACACTGCATTTGATAGAAAAGAAAATAGCAAATAGCCTTATACTCACTGGCATGGGAGACAAGTCCCTAATCCCAACACCCACAGCTCTGGTACTAGGATAAAAAACAACAATTAATAAATGGGATCTCATGATATTGAAAAGAGTTGTAATGCAGAGGAAGTCATTGAACAGGAAAAAAAAAGGCAGTCTGACAAAGAGGAAATATTTTCACTGAGCCTTTGTATCTTATTCTTTTGAATACATTTCTGTAGACTTCTATTCTAAATGTGTATTGGTTTATTTTTTCCTACCTTTATGCAAGGTAGAATCATCTTGAAAGAGGGAATATGAACAGAGGAACTGATTCCTCTGACTGGACTATAGACAAATGTTTGGAAGTATATTCTTGATTAATGATTGATGAAGGTGTGCCCAGCCCTTTACAGGCAGTGCCATCCTGGACACATGTTTCTGGGTTGTAGGGAGTACAGACTGAGCAAGTCATGACAAGCATGCCAATAAACAGCATTCCTCCCTGGACTCTGCTTTTATTCTTGCCTCTAGGTTCCTATTCAGACTTGTCACCATGATGGACTTCTAAACCAAAATATTCAATAACTTATTTCCTCCTCAGGGTTGTGTTTGGTTATGGTGTTTAACCCAACAATATAAAGCAAATGAGAGCAGGACCCACCCTCATCTCAGTCATAAGATCTCCCTCTACCACCCATCCAGAAAGGAAAGCCCACCAAGACAACAGCCAGGAACATTCTCCATCCTGCATCTGAAGGTTGCCTTGGCCACTCTTTGTAGCAGCACTCTACGCAGGCAGCATGTACAAACCCAAATTCTCTGACCTTGGTCTCAAGAAGAAGCCTAGCTAACAAGAAGAGACACATGCAAATGCTGGCCAAGCCTGCATGGCCACTGCTTCCTACACTGATCAACAAAACAGTAAAAGTCTCTTTGAGGTAGAGAGGTCAATGTTACTCTTGATCTTCTTCACAGCCTTTGGCTTCCATCCCAAGCCTGTCTTGATGTATAAACACTATTATTCCATATAAAATTGTCCAGCCTTTCTTCAGTGTAGCCCTATAGTGTTTGACTCTATGACCTGTTCTTTAAATGACTCGTAGGGGTTAGCCACATGCTGTACACAGAGATGATTATTTCCCTTTATTTGTTAAACTTATTTAGGTCATTAACCTTTTTCATGATCCTTTGACCTTCCCTGCCACTGGTTTCAGTACAAGAGACAGAAATAATTTACCCGTTGTCCAGAACCACCCTAATAAGAAACTGCATAGCTCTCTTGGAAGCAGTCTCCCTAGTTGTGTGTCAGCTACCTTGATCAAATATTTTCTTAATGTCCTACCCCCTAGAGGCAAATCCAAGGACACAAACTGCCCAACTACTTCACAAGGTGCTCCACAGTTTTCTACAGTAGCAAAAAACAATCACATATTAAGACTCCTAAACTGAACTACTGGCCCAGCTTTCTGTATCTGAGAAGAAAGACAATAATATTAAACAATGTTATCTTTGGCTTTCAAAACTCCTGCCTGAGGAAGGAACGGAACTGAAAGGAAATACACTTTGTACAGAGCCAGTGGTAGATCCAGTGCTGTCCATAGACTGTCGAATCAACAGTGGGAGATCAGATAACTCTAGTGTATAGTGGGTGCTGGATTTTTCCCCTTTAAACTCTCAAGACATACAAAAACACCTTCAAAGTGTTCACATCAAGAAGTTAGTGAAAGCATAATTTCTTCTTTAAGATCTTTAAGTTCTGAGGCTGTCCACTGCATTCTGTGTGGGCAATGCAAGTAAAGTCCTTTGCTACTCCAGAGTGGTGAATCAATGCTTGCTCTGTAAACATATTTGTGTCTTTCTAGAAAGTTTGAACCACTGCAAGATCTAGCACTTTCATTTCTCAAATTTTGAAGATGTATGAAATTCATTGAGTCTTCCCTTACAGAATTCTATGCCTATAGAACCACCACATTCCTCATCATTAAGCATGTTACAAATATACACCCCAGGAATGGAGAGATAATTTGATCAGTAATGTTTTTTGCTTACAAATGTAGCCCAGAAAACCATTACAGCTCATTACTACAATCCTAGTGATGAGAAGGCATAGACAGAAGGAACTCTTGAGTTTCCGGACATGCCACCCAAACTCAGTTTCATGTCAATGAAAAACCTTGTTTTAAAATAGTATAGTTCACAGCACCTAAATAACAACAGCTGAATTGGTCCTTCTGGCTCCTTGTCAAATGTCCCAAGCACACATACATACCAAGGTTATAGCCATCTGACCAGTTAAAGCAGAAACAAAGGGTCTGCTCCTTTATCCTCTTAGCTCAGAATCTATACTGCTTCTGCAAAACATTACAATCTATGTTCCTGTGTTGGTCTACTGTGTTGACACCTTGGGTAACTTCCAAGTTGATAAGGACTTCAAAATACTGTTCTTGTCCAGCCAACACTACCAGATGTTCCTTTTCCCTTGAGAAATCAGGATAAAGGTGTTTGCAATGAAGGTATGTATGTAGCACGAGGCCTTTCTGTGTTCCTATAGCCATGATGACATTGAATTTATTACACTGAATATATTACATATAATTAGTATTCAGCTATTCTGAATTTTTATGAATTTAGCCCTCAACTTATTTGAATTTTAAAAGTCTACATTTTCACCCCTGCCTTTTCTTGAGTTCCTAGATAATGACCAGACATTGGGCTCTGAGGCTCACCAAGACACTTCTTACTTACTCTGGGGTTCTATAAACCATCTGGCATTACTGAACTAGTGAGGCAGAATCTCACAGCTACCTTTAAGGGCACTTCAGGGTGGCTGATGCACTCGAGCTGTCCATAGGCCATGAAGCAGTCCTGTGCCATTGTCTGGGGAGAGTTTTTATGTGCCTGGCTCCATTCAGATTGCTGCTTGATAATAGCTTAAGAGACCCTGGAAATTGGAAGCTGAGGAAACTTAGAAAGGAACGTGGAGCTTTTCACAGATTCTATTATCTGTTCACCTTCATGGAGGAAGAGGGATTTCCAGCTATTTCAAAGCCACAAAAGTTCATTTTCCAATGGCAAGGTGGAGTATGTGCATACTCATTTGTCTCTAGCAAAAATAAAAAGGGAAAATAACTGCAAATCTGTAGTTAAATAGTAAGAGTAGATAATGAACTACATATGGCGCAAAGGCAGAAAGGGGGAGGATTGTCAGAGGGAAGGAAGGTGGCCAACCAGAAGAAACAGGCCTGGGAGAGGAATGGGTATGTTAGAATATAGCATGATGAGAAGACATATTTATATACTAGTTTAACACAATTTTTAAGGGAGTGCTTAATTCTCTGCCTGTGCTAGCTCAGCATTCTCTGCCCCTTGCATATCTTCTTACAAGCCACAGGGACATCCTAAAGGCTATCCAGTTCTTCTATTTCAACTGCAGCATAATTAGTTCTGGATTTTCTCCTGCTTCTCAGATGGATACATGTTTTTACTTTATTCCAATAGCCTTTTTAGTAATCTTTCATATACGAAAATATTTATACACTTAAAGAATCAACTTACTATGATAATAGTCTGCAAATATGGGACTATTGAGAAAACTAGTGAGAGTGTCTGTCATTGCAGGGTTTCTCCTTCGAGAAGGTGACCTTTGACCTGGAATCTGAGGACTGAGAACAAGTCAGCTGTGCGGAAGGACACCACTGGAATAGTCTGCAAATATGGGACTATCCAGAGAGCTAGTCAGAGTGCCTGATAGTCACTGCAGGGAGAATCCTACTCCTAGCATAGAGGGCTTCCCTTTCCAGAAGGTGACATTTGACATAGGATCTGAGCACTAAGAAAATGTCAGCTGTGGAGAAAGACCCATGGAGTCAAATGCCAGGAATGAGGTCAAAACTGTGGGACAGCAAGTCAGGTAAGACAGTTGGGTGGGACAGGGTGTGTGCTTTGCAGCAGAGAGGAGACAGGACAGAGAGGTGTGAATGGGGGTTCCTATTGCAGGCCACAATCCCGGAGCAACAGGATGTGCTTGAGAAAACTTCTAGAGTACATAAAGCTCTGGAATGCTTGGCTTGAAAGGTTCTTTGGACTTCTGTCAGAAGATGACTGACAAAGTGACAATAGGGAGAAGCCTGAGACCTGTTAGAAGGTTGAAACAAGAGCAAAAATGAAGCACAAATATGCCTGGGCAGAATTCAGAGAGCGGTGGAGATGTGTGCTGCCTTTATTTCAGAATCTGGCTGTAGAAACCTGAGCGATGGGGTTTGCTGCTCTACAGTAAAATGGGTGAGTTATATTGTCATAGACTTCGCTGTTTAGAGGAAGACTCTTTACAACTGAGCCGCCTTAACTCAGCTGGATGCATTGCTAATGGTGCAATTGTATTTAGGGCATATTAGGGCAGGTGTCCTTTATAATCCCTCAAATAACAACTGAGCGTGGACCAAGGCACCATTTAATGCTCAGTAACTCACTTAACCAAATCCAGACTGTCCCTCTTCTGTATGGCAGACAGAGGCTAATTATGCTTGTGGATGACTGCTTATTCGCTGTGAAATAAATAGCAAAATGCCAGATCACAAAAATGATGGGACAGAGGGCTCTTCAAAATCACACTATAAAATGAGGAACAAATTTTGTTTTGTGTTTGTTTGGTGCACCAGGCTAGTGCTAGTATAGCCTCTTGTTGGCCCTAAGGGTCTTCCCACCTCTATCACTATGGCCAGCCTATGACCATGGATGTATCCAATTGGGCATCAGCTTGCCCAGAAAGAATCAAACCTTGTTAACTTCAGTTGACCTTCCTATCACTTTCAAAATAACCATAGTAACAACAGCAGTCGCAGTAACAGCAGCTATAAACATCCCCCTAACATCCCCCCCCCCCTGGCCTGCCTTCCCTCCCTTTTATTTCACTCCCCTCCGATGGCAGTGAACACAAAGGACAAGTCTGTCATTAACTATTTGCAAATGATCACTTATTCACTGCAGCTGTTTGCTAGCCCGATGGCCATGCCAAGCACAGCTGCTCAGATGCACCAGCCCAGTCTAGCTGGGCAGCTCCCCACACAACTGCAACTTCCCCCGATTGCCTCAGGAAGAACCAGGCTACTGAACCCCAAGCTAGCAGGATATGCATGACTTTCCACAACTGCAGGCTTCCCACATCTCTGCTTCTCCTGCTTTTAGCATCACATGGGGAGACAGGCTGACAGGTTGACAGGTGCTAAACCAGTAGCCTTCCCTCCTATAGATGCCGCTGCAGGAAGAACAGAGGGTAGAGTGCCCTGGCCAGGTTTCAGACTAGTTAGTGAGAAAATCAGCACAGCTACAACTGTTGCCTGGGTCTTCTGCATCTAAAAAAAAGAAAGCAACCAGCTTTGTGCTTCCACTTATTAATTTTCGCCAGCTTCTAAAGGTCAATGACCTGGCAAGGCGAGATTCACAAATAACAGGTGCAGAGCTTCCCGTGTCTGCCTCCGTGGGACATCTCTCTGTCACTTTTATTTACTGAATCAATCCACCAGTGTCCAGCAGGAGAACAACAGCTAAATGGCCATTAATTGTGGGCTGATGTGCAGATGAAACAAACCTCCAAAGGGACTGTAAACCTTTGTTCCTTCCCCGCCTCCTGCTCTCACTGCGGGATCAGTAGTAAATCATATTGAAACTCATCCCCTTATTAAAAACTTACCCTGAGGGCCATCTCAGGAGAGCTGTGCGAACCTCTTGCCATCCTTTCCCTCTAGATCCTCTTTTTCCTCCACCTGCCCCCCTTTCCCTTCCTTTCTTTGTTTTATTTTGATTAATCTTTTTCATCGTTCCTTTTGTCTTTTTCCTCTTTTTGCTCTTCCTCATCTCTGTGTGTTTATCACCAGAGATAATGGCCTTTTATCATTTATGTCAGGTCCCAGGCAACATTATTTTTTGTTTTTCTCCCCATGCATATATACCTGTGAGTATGCCTATAGCTGATAATTGTATGCAAGGCAAAAGAAAAAAAAGACAAAAAAAAAAAAAACAATAGAAAATTCTCCCCCAAAAGGACTAATTCCCCCTTTCCACCTTTATTTCATTATTCTCCAGTAAAGCTCTTTAAGTCCTTAGAGTGCAAAAGGAGCTTAATTAAAGCCTAAAAGGGAATTTTAAAAATAAGCAATAGACAAAGAAAAAATCCAATGGATATGTGCTCTGTGGAAAGTCCCAGGGAACATAATGTGACTTTGGTTTTATGTCTCAGACTTGCAGTCTATGCTGGCTTTGCCACTGGTACCTAGTCAGTGATGTAATTTGGCTCATGGGTCACAAGAGAGGAAGGCTTAAGACTTAGAATTAAGTCCCTCAACTGGTCTCTACAAGATTCCAGTCCATAGTAGGTTGCAATAAATTTTATGTTAAGTATGGTCTTTCCCCTTCTGTTTGTAAATGATGAATGTTTCAGATTAGTTGCTCTTCTACATTTTTATATTGATAATACTTTTCTGTAGTCCTGAGAGGACTGAATTTGGAGAAGGACTCGGTTGAATGGATGCAACAGATACACTGAACGACATGATCAATGGAGATACTTCCTCAACCAGGCAATAGTGAAGAGGAGATGGAAAGATGGACAAGAGAAAACTTCCATATTCTACAGCTGGCCTAAGGAAGAGCCTTAGCCTAAGTTTCCATAACCTGTGAAAGTCATATTTGCTCTGACTCCATCCCCACTGACTTACTAGTAATTGGCATCATTGTAGACCCATAACACAGTAAAAAATGACCCACAAGGATGCAGCTACACTCACTTGCAGACTTCAAGCAAAATATTGATATTTGAGAATGTTCACAGATAAGAGATCTTTGTTATTAAAATTCCAAAATACTAGAAAAATAACCAGTTTTTTAAAATGAATATGAGAAATATATAATTAATATTGTTTCCCTCGTAAAACATGTAAAATATTTTAGAGAAAAAATGATGTAGTTTTTGGAATGCAATCTTTATTTAGGATTCATAACTCAACTCTTCCATACAGATGAGACTCTGGTGTATTAAGCATTCATTAATCTATTCAAGAAACATAAACTCTACATGGTTTGTAGAGTTACAGCAGAAAACACAACATTGTGAAGATGCAGGCCCTGTGGAGGCCCCATTAAATATATCTCAGTTCAACAGAAAACATTTTAACAAGGACATGCACAAAAGCCTTTGAGTCACATTGGCATACAGATAATCCTTGGATGCGCTGGAAGATGACATCTGTGCCCTTATCAGTTCAGCTGCAAGATCAACCTGTGAACTTTAGTAAATCAGGTAACAACTTCAGTTCTCATGTTCCTCTTCTCCAGCATAAGAGATTCTAAATTAAATCTCCCTTCAATTATTTCCATTTTACAAACTTTCTGATTATCTAAGTGAATGTTAATGGTATGAACACATAGCTAATCTCCATTGTTGACTGGATTTGGAACCATATAGTGTATATACATCTGGGTATAGCTGGAAGGAGAGCCTCACCTTGGATGTGGGCTGGAGTTCCAAACAACAAATTGGAAACATGGGGCAATTGAACTGAGTATCAGCATTTACCTATGTCTACTTTCCAAGAGCATACTCAGTGTGACCAACTTCCCTTCTTCCTGCTATCATGTCTCCTCCACTGGGAAGGACTGCATCTTATCACTTTCACTAAAAGAGCCATCTAGTCCTTGCGTTACTATGTCATATATTTAATCCCAGTGGTGAGAAAATGAAGTGTGCAGGGAACTGGCATGATGTGGTATATAGTATCACTGACTTGATTGTTGGGTAAATTTTTTGTTTGTTTTTCACTCTTAAATCAATACTGGCAAATTGAATTTCCCCATGTGGGAATAAAGAAGAACTCTGGTGAATTAGAATAGTATTGATGGTAATACCCACAGTAGATAATTCATCCATACAATTTCTTTAAATTGTTAAAGTACAGTTTTATAAAATTTCCAAGCATTGGTTCCTTTCTGCACCCAAATCATGAGCATAACACTACAGATAATCTAAGACCTGCAGATGAGTGAAAGGCTGGAGAAAGACATGCCAGGTTTAAGGGTCAAGAATAGTTCAGAAGGAAGACTGGGTCTTTGGAAAGCCTCTTTTGTGGAGCAGAGCTGGCTTCCTTCTGGTGGTGGTTGATATTTCATCATCAGTTGGATAGTAATGAAGTTGAATATATTGCCAGCATATATCATTATAGTGAACCAGTCATGAAGAAACCATTAGTGACTGAAAAATGAGGGATAGCAAAGCGAACCCACGAATTGTGTTCATGTTGATTATGATAGCTCTGAAATAAAGACATTTCTCTGTGGCTTACTGAGTAGTCCATCTTCTAAGTCCTCTCCACATTCTGTGGTTTTTCTCCTTTCACAATGTAGAAGTTTGATTTCATGATATAGTAGCAAGAACATGTTTTATCATTCTAAATGAAAATGAGACACCGAGAATATTTGCTTGCTGTCTCAAGTCACACTGGAAGCAGACTGACAGCTGCAGAATTCACAAAGATTGCTTTTGAATATACAAGTTAATGTAGTCTATTTGTCAAATTAAATAAACTAGTATTACATTCATATAATATGTCCAGAGCTGGTTCCTGACTAAACAGAGAAAGTATTTACCTATATGAAGTTGAAATAATCCCTGAGGTATGGGAAGAATCCCAGATAAGATCACAAACATGAGACCACTGTTGTCTGGAGACAAATGGCCAGTATTGTTCATGAAGAGACCTAAACTAAAGGTCCAAGATTCTTACCTGAGAACTGTGCAAATCTTAACTTCTACCTTGCTTCAGGAACATAATTGAAGAGTCAAGCATTACCAAATTTTCACAGACCAACCTTTCTTCACAGTACTTTCTTTAAAAAAAATAAGTCTAGTATTATTATGGGACAGGACATGAATATTCTTTAAACCTTTGATCATTTCTGGGGGCGACAGTGGGATAGGAGAAGTGTTTCATGTTGGAAAATCTCATGTCACTGTCCAATGTAATACATAATCTACTTGTCAACTTCACAGGACAAAGCTCTGCCACCTACTAAAAAATTCAGACCCCAAGGGTATTTCCTGTGACATGTAACCATGGATATGTGTAACTATGGAGATTCTTTGAGAGATAGTGCCAGGAGTATCATTGCTTCATCAGGTAATCATCTTCAGAGATGGGAAAAGAATCATTAATTAATTAGATATTAAACAAATGTTCTTTTCTCCTTACAAAAGAAAGCCCCTGGGCCCCAAGGAGATGTGGGTGTGTATTTTCCTCCCACAGTGCAGTGTTTTCTTCTTTAAAATGTCTCCACCATGTTTAAGGCTTAGTCTGCCTCTCCGAAAATCACTATGGCGTTTCTCTTCACACTGGACAGACTTGTAATTCAAGCCCAACATCCAGGAGAGAGTGGGGGATTCTTTTCTCCTTAGTAAATCTACTGAAGTGCTTCAGGTAATTAGAATATGACCCTGGATTGTTCAATGGTGCACACATGGAAAAAAACACTTCTGGATATCTACAAGGGCAGAAAAGCAAAGTAATAATTTTAGTGAAATGTGACATACAAAAGAAGTTTTATTTGAAAACTATATTTGTAATCTGGAGGCTATTGTTTCCGTCAGCAGAAGTGATACACAGATTTAGGATACAGAGAAACCCGCAATGATAATAACATACAAAATGTTTGTTGGGGATTAGGCTTGGCAAGAGGTTTGCAATGCCCTTGGGAGGCAGCAGGAACCCATTCACAGTTCCAGAGGAAAGGTTACCATGCTCCTTTTTCTGTTTTCATAACAACGATGATATCTGAGCAGACTCCACTGAGCACACTTGCATGATATTAGTATCAATGAGATCTTTATGATGATTGGAATTTCATAAGGGCTCAGAAGCCTATAGGAGCCTCAGATAACAACAAATGTATTTATAATAAAAACATTTTTAAAGTGAGGCAGATTTAATCTGTAACCACTGTGACAAATCAATCAAATCTTGCAAAGCCATGCAACACTGAATTTTGGCCTCGATTCTAAGCCCATGTTACTCTAGATTGCTCTCTTGGTAAAGTCAGCCATTGTTTACAGTCTCAGCAAGCATCCCTGCCCCACTTTCTGTTTGATGGTCTCATTCGGATAAAATCTTTTGAGCCATTTTCACTTATATGTACTTTCAAACTTCTGTGAAGTTGTGTGACTTTCCCCAGTGATTTCTAAAGCAGCATCCATTTACACCAGATGAAAAGGGCATTGATAGGGTAAAGAAAAGATTCCATCCAAGTCCAGCCAGGTGAAGTAATGAATTTATTGGGGTTACATACAGGACCCTGTGAGTAAAAGGCAGTTACACCTTCCAGAACACCATTTCTGCCTATGGTCAACTTATAGAGTCTCTGGGAAGGGAGGAATTTATTTGTGTGGTTCTGTTAGAGCTCTCCTGGAATGTGTGAGTTCTATCATCCTTCCTCTTTCCCTCAGTGCTCAGTGCAGTGTTTTTTCAACCTGCAATGCTTTTGGGGGGTCAAACGATCCCTTTGCAGGTATCCCTGTCAGAAAACACAGATATTTACATTACAATTCACGACAGTACGAAATTACTGTTCTGAAGTAGCAACAAAATAATTTTATGGTTGTGGGCCACCTCAAAAAAAAAAAAAAAGAATTGTATTAAAGTGTCGCAGAAATGGGGAGGTTGAGGACCAAGGCCATCAGAGGTGTCAGAGTTGTTTTGCTTCAGGATACATATTCATATCCACACTGAAGACACCTCTTTACACCAATCTTCATCTTCATATGTGACTATTTTTTTTATTCCTTATCCTTTCTATTTCTTATTTACTTATCTGTTGCATAAATCTCACTTTTTTTCCCGAGATCCTTGTCAAACAAACATTAGTTCAGTTTCACATAGTGTTCCTGTCTTTTTTAAGTGAGTTTAACATTTCTACAGAAGTGTTCCTATGGGTGCCCCCACTTCAGTGCTTGACTAAGAAGGGTATTGGGAGCAGCTGTTACACACTAGGAACTATAGGTGTTTATAATTTCAGATGTCTTGCAGCACATGTTTAAGAGTGAAATATTTTTATGTGCCATTTACCATTTTCTTTTTCAGTTTTTTCTTAAATTGGACTATTTTATTTATTTACATTTCGAATGTTATTCCATTTCCTGGTTTCCCTTCTGCAAAACCCCTATCCCACCCCCTTACCCTGTTTCTATGAGGGTGCTCCCCTAATTGTCCCACTCCTGCCTTACCACCCTAGCATTCCTCCACACTGGGGTATCGAGCCTCCACAAGACCAAGGACCTCCTCTACCATTGATGCCAGATAAGGCTCCTTCAGCTCCTCAGTCCTTCCCCTAACTCTTCCATTGGGGTCCCTGTGCTCAGTCAGATGGTTGCCTTAGAAAATCTGCATCTGTATTGGTTAGGATCTGCCAAAGTCTCTCAAGACACAACTCTATCAGACTCCTGTCAGCAAGCACTTCTTGGCGTCAGCAACAGTTTCTAGGTTTGGTGTCTGATTGTGGGATGGATTCCCAGGTGGGGCAGTCTCTGGATGACCTTTCCTTCAGTCTCTGTTCTACTCTTTGTCCCTGTGTGTCCTTTAAACAGGAGCAATTCTAGGTTGAAAATTTGGAGATGGGTGGGTGGTCACATCCCTCAACCAGAGGGGGGCCAGCTCTAACCACTGGATCTGTCTTTACAGGTTCTCCCACCCCTTTGTGGGATATTTCAGCTAATGTCATCCCTGTGGGATCCTGGGAGGTTCTTACTTTCCTGGCATCTGGGACTTTCTGATTGCTACTCCCAGTTCCCCATTCCCCTTTGCTACACTCTTCTGCCCAATTTCCTGACCCTTTGTATATCTCCTCTACCTCCTCCCATACCTGATCCCCCTTTATCCCCTCCTCTTCTTCTCTTCCTCTCAAGTTCCTACAACCCTCTACTTCCCTTGATTATTTTGTTCCCCCTTCTAAGTAACGATTGAAGCATCCATTCTTTGGTCTTCCTTCTTCTTGAACTAGAGGGCACCTAAACATAAGTGTCTACTTTATTTATGACTTTGTCTAAGGAAGTAACAAAGTTTCATGATTTGATAAATCATTGGCTACATCCATTAATTACAAGTTATTTGAATCCATTTATTTTTATGGCCTAGATTCTGAATACAGTGACCTCATCTTCATTCTGAGAGTAAGCCACTCTTTTTGTTCACACTTGTTTTTTCATGGAGGTACTAGCCATTCACTCATTCATTCATTCATTTTTACATTTGTTCCCTCATTCATTCATTCATTCATTCATTCATCCATTTCATTGAATATTCATCTGTACATTCATCAGAGTGTCCAGTTTTAAGTACATAGTCTGGAACTTTCCTTCTTTTACCTTCTCTATTACATCTTGTTTATTTCTTTTCCTCTAGACTATTTCCTCAAAAGTCAAGTATTAACACCTTTGTTTCTCTCTCCCCATTTTCAGGACAATGAATGGCAATAAGTCACTAAATAGGATTTTTTACAGATCGCACATGTGCTATGGATTATATCAGGGTGGGAAATCATGTCATAGTTCATCTCTGTTTCCATTTGGCCTGCTTAAAGTCACATGCTTGGAACATTTTAGATCTGAAGTGTTCTGCAGTTAATATAATACTTCCTCTACTGTCATACTACCTTCATACCCTGTAGGAAGTTTGCCAATCATCTATGAATGTCTTTAAAGCTAGGGTCACAGTGAGCATTGGGACATTTACATCATGTTTACTATCTCTACAGCTGCTTTTTCACTTTTGTTGTTTTGTTCAATTGATTTAAAGAAAATCTTTCTATCCCATTCTGGTGATGGAAAGTCAGTAGAGTAAGAAATAATTAACAGGTAACAAGCTGCAAAATCTTTTAGGAAAGCATAACTGTTCCTACATCTAAATGTGAAGCTATGCTGTGAGGCAGGCTGTCCAAGCTCTCGCTGCCCTAGTTTTGCTTCAGTGTGGAGTAGGATAAGGTAATGGGAACTAATAATGCCTAAAAGATGCAGGCGCTCTCTTAGTTTTTGCTTTAACTTATACTCTTGGGTAATTAACACTCCTATTGGATCTTGGCCACCATTGACACATTTTGCTGCCCTGGTTGGTGTCAGTTAATCAACACTTAGAGGGTCCCTGCTGAGACTGACTCTGTTCTAGGCCCAATGGGAATCTTAACTAATGCTAACCATGGCAAAAACACTAAGCAATGTTTATTCCAGCATTTATTGTTAACAAAAGTGCAAAGAAGAATATGGAAGGAATACAATACTCATTTTTTTTTCATTCTGTGGATTTCTTCTAAAGTTTCTGTGGGCAAAAAACAACAATACAATTATTTTTCATTGATCACAAGCACACAGGACTGACAATTTTAACTATACAGAACCCTTGTAACCTGATGGTGGATGGGAACCACCAGCCACAGTCTCATCACTGTCTTTCAGAGTTTTCCTTTTCTTGTTGCCTATTTGTTTGCTCTTTGCCTAAATACAAAACAAGCAAAGAAAAGTCCACATGAATGTAAATATTTACAGTTCTGTGAAGATATTTGAGAAAGCAAAAATAGAAGAGGTGAGATTTTCAAAACAAATAAAATATCAAGTTGAGGTTCAATCATGCCATGTTTCCAAAAAAAATGTAACTACAGGATTTTAGAAGAAAACCACTAAATACCACAAAGGAGGGGCAGTTGTAGTTATTATATAGGGATAAAGTGATTTGACACTCAAGGCTTTACTGTGTAGACTTTGGCTTTTCCCATGGATTAGATTTCTTCTCAGTCTGACGAATCAGTGGCTCTAGGAAGAGAAACATTGCATACCCATTGCTTCACTTTCTTTATTGTTCAAATTAATATATAATTACATCATTTCCCTCTTCCCTTTCCTCCCTCTAATCATTTACACATACACTCTCCCTCCTTCTTTTCAAGTTCATGGCCTCCCTTTTTATTTTCAGTTGTTAAAATATATGTGTATATTCATATATAATATACACATATGAATACATATGAATGCATACTGTATATATGCCTTATGCATATATTATCTTTACACATGTTCAGTCTGTATAATATTACTTATATGTCTATAATTTTAGGGCTGAGCACTTGGTATTGGACAACCAATAGCGAACCTATTCTCTGAGTGTTATTCTTTATTCTTCTCTTCATGATGCTTAGATAAATTTAGCAATCAGCACTCATCAAAGCAATTCTTCTTTTCAAAGGTTAGAAATTATCACAGAAAGCAACAAACTAAAAGCAGAGAACTAGTGATCTTTTGATGCTTAGCCACAAATGATACAACCACAGCCCAACCCATGCACAAAAGTCTAGGGGACATTGTAGAAGAAATGAGAATATTGTAACAGAGGAATACTCTGCCTGCTGTGCTGTGAAGTCTTCTTGAGATGACAGAGAAGCTACATACATGAAGTAACAACAACCTGGTTAAATAAACAAGACCTGAACAAGGATGGCATGAACATACATGCTAACATAGAAGGGAGAACTATTAGGGCCTCTACTGTAGACAAAGAACTACACGTTGGTTCCATAGGGTTTCTAGATGAGTGCCGTGAGGCAAGAAAGGAGACAGAGGAGAGAGGTGAGATGGAGAGTGAGTGCGAGAGCAAGTGAGTGAGTGGGAGAGCAAGTGAGTGAGTGCGAGAGCAAGTGAATGAGTGAGCAAGTGAGTGAACGTGTGAGTGAGCAAACTTAAGATGTTAAGAAGGTTGTTTCCAGGCTCTGGACTCTAACACATGTATCCTGAGAACCAAGAAAACAGGGAAAGGCCTTTTGTGATATCCAAGGAGAATAATTTCTTGCTGGGAGCCTCTGGCCTACAAAAGGACAATGACAATGGAACAAATTGTCCTTGTTTACAGAACAAATGGAAAAAGAACAGCCTTCAGAGTTAGTTTTGAGGGCAGGAGAGAGGAGAGGTAGAAAATGGAAGAATTCCTGAGTGACATAAGAGATTCAGAAGGAAGTGATTTTGAGTAGAAACACAAAGCTCAAGAAGGGGAAAGCAGAAGAAACAGTATCATTAGGTATGCACAGGATTGCACAAGGTTTGTCAATGTACAGCAAATGCAAATGCAATAATGTATAGAAGATAAAATGCAAGATGGCAGCTGGAATCATTGACTAGAGAAACACAGACTTCGTTTAGCAGCAGTGTTCAGTAAGGGGCCCTGCAAACTCTGATGCAGGATGACTAGCTGAACAGCTTTCTGAGCATTTGGAAGACCACTGTCATCAGCATCATCTTCATCTTTCCCATTCTTCCTATCTTCTCAACAGTAACTGAGCCAGTGCTACCCTGTCTGTGTCTTCCAGAGACTTAGTGTACAACATTTATTGCTCTCTCACCACATACCTTTCAGACTGTCAATAACATTCCCTACTTGACTGCAAAGAAAGTAGAGCAAAGCTAGGAGACCATCTCCTGATGATTCTTCACAGTCTCTTAACAGATATTTGTGTATGTTTCTGATTAAAGCAAACCCATATATATCTGTTGACCATGCATCTCCAGTTTTGGCTTCCAATTAGTGGTTGAACTTTAAAATCTGTAAATGTTGGTAAGATAAAAGAAACACAGCAGAATGATAAAAGTCATTGCAAAATCTAAAATTCTACTTCAATTTAAGGACGCTTTGGATATTTATTCTGTTCCCTTTAGAAATTATTTATTTTTTGCATAAATCAAAAATAATTATTAAAACAGCCCTTAGTATAATTTGAACATTTGAGAGTATAATATATAGAAGCTAATTACAGAGTCACTACATTACAAAGGAACTGTGGAACAGGCGAAAGAAACCACTCATAAACATAAATAAATGTCTGGACCTCCAAGGAGAGCTAGAGAGGGCTGAGTACTATATTTGAGGCAGGGTTGAGGACCAGTAATTAATTGAACAAGAGGGTTTAGGAGAAATGGAAGTGCTCTATGTGTGCAAAGTATGGCTGTACAAATCATTGCATTGATGTGTGTTTGCCTATCTTTTGAGAAAGGGATCAGTGATGTGTGTTCTGCAGCCTTGCAATCACAGTCAATATTGTTTGCTCATTGCAGGAGGAATTATTTCGAAAGAGCATGAGACTTGTCAAAGCAATACCTGATTCTCGGTTCCTTTCTTCATATTAATAATGCACAGAATCTTTATGGGTGATAGTGTTTTAAAATTTTTGCTTTATAATCTTATTTGAGTAAAAAAATTGTTCATCCATGTCCTTACACATCTCTTAATATCAATATCTAACCTGCCACTCTACAGAAGCAGTCTCCTACTAGATCCTAAGGGTGACTACATAATTGCTCAGTCCAGTTATGGGAATAATTGTGATGCATTAAATGAATACTGAGTGCTCCGTGGCCTCCACCTGTGTGATAGGCTGCCTTTCTCATAGAAGTTGAAGAAACAACCCACTCACTGACAAACTTCCTTTGCTGTAGGTATTTCTGACAAGAAATTTTATCAAACTTTAAAATGGAAAGTAAATTATAAATTTAGAAACTAATTTCTGTGTTCTGGTAGAAAAATAATATTACAAAGCACAATCAAGACTTTTTTCATGGAAGTACATTGGAGAACTACTTTGACATTGTTGATTATGTTACCTATATTAAATGTAGACCAGTTCAGGATATTTCAAGAAAAAGAATGTAAATTATTCTTGTTCATAATAGATATAGAACAATAAGTGAATGACTAAGGAACTTATGTAGTTTGCATGAAGGATTCCCTATAAATTTTTTCTCTCATCATAGCAATGTCTTTCTTTTCTCTATCTAATCCATGTTGTCTCCTCTTAGTCTTATATGATTGCTTTTATTTTTCCATTCTGTCTTATAAAAGTATAATTTTAATGACTGTCAAGACTTATGGGTCTAATATTACATCAAATATTTTAGTTCAAACTCATACCATCTGATGGTCATTGTCTTTTCCCATATTTCAATAGTCTGAGTAAATCCATGACATATCTAGGTTTTACCTCATCTTATTTTTCCTTTCAAGAAATATCTACTGGAGTACTTGGCTATTCTCTTTCTACAGAGTCAATCACCTAATGTAATTTATAGAGACATTTCTTGATGTACTGTCACAGGACGAATGGGTCATCAGATTCTGATGCAAAGTAAACTGGACAAGTGGAGAATCCCAATGGTAGGAAACTCTCTT
Source organism: Apodemus sylvaticus (assembly GCF_947179515.1). Lineage (NCBI taxonomy): Eukaryota > Metazoa > Chordata > Mammalia > Rodentia > Muridae > Apodemus > Apodemus sylvaticus. The sequence goes on from NC_067484.1 coordinate 76,601,263, forward strand.
CATTGATTACAAGTGTAACACTTTTAATCAGTGAAGATGAGGAACACTATCCAACAGCTAGAAGTAACAAGCCAAGTACAAAAATTAGTAGTAGAGAATTATTGCACCAAAAGACTACATGAAATATTGAGAGATGCCCTTTGAGTAACTGATTAATTGATAACTCCCTATGAGTATCCTGCTCCTACTTGTCTTTGTTCTGGTCACATTATCATACATAACAAAATTTATTCATTAATATGGCAGTTATTTGTTGAGAGCTTAATATCAATCTCATCACTACCTATCACACTTTATTTCTCAGTTAAGTTTATCCAGGAATAATAGCTGAGTCTATAGGGAGTCTTTTGCTCATGACAGTGATATTGTGATTGAGGAAGAGCAAGAAGAGAAAATAAGCTTATCTTGAACACTGTATCCTGACTTTCCTCTCTCATCCTTCTCTTATTCTTTTCCTTTTAACCATTACTAATACCAGTATCACTCCTGGACTCTGGAGACAATTAAGAACCAGTTTTCCATAAAAAAAAAAAAAAACAAAAAAAAAAAAACAAAAAAAAACAACCAAACATGTGATTGGGCCTCTACATTTTCTCACTAGGAGCCCATCTTTGGTAAAACTATTGAGACTTAAAAGTGGAAATGTACATAAGGGAATGCTTATATGTCTACCCTTTATAATTTCAACCAAAGATAGATCTGCATTTGAAAGTATGTCACTGAAGTTAGAGAAAAGTATATACATACTTATTTTAGTTTTCCTTCCTGCTGATTCAATGGAATTCCTGAATAAAAAAAAAATCAACTTACAGGAGAAAGGATTTATACAACTCATTATTATAGGTTGTAGTCCTTCATGGCAGGGATTCAAGTCATCACGAACTTTAAACAGCAAGTCACACTACACCTACAGTCACATGCAGACAGAAATAAACTAATCCATACACATTAGTCTTCTTCTCACTTTCTCTCATTTATATAGTGTAGAGCCCCTGCCTAAGGGATAGTATTCCTTATAATAGGAGTGTCTCCACATCACAATTCATATCAATAAAGTACTCGTCTTAGGTACATCCATAGGCCAATCTGGCTATGATGATTCCTCATTGACATTCTCTAAAAAATGACTCTAGATTGTGCCAAGTTAACAGTTAAGACTAACCTTCAAAATATTTATGGGGAAAGTACTTCAGATCTAAAGAGTGAGTTTACTAGTAGATGCATATATTGCTATATGGCCCTGTAACTGCTGAAAAGGCTTTGTTGCCTAAAAAAAAATGCTTCTTTTCTAATAGGTAGATGGAGACTTTGAGAGCTGTTGACTGTTGTACAGGGAATAGGAATTAGGCAGTCATATGCTAAGCAGGTTGAATGCCAGTGGAGAGGCAAGGATTAGCCAGTGTCTTGAACAGTTTATGGTACATAAAAGACAGTTAAAATGAGGTACATTTACACTATGGAATACTACTCAACTATTAAAAAACAAAAAATTCATGAAATTCTTAGGCAAATTGGTAGAACTAGAAAATATAATCCTAAGTGAGGTAAATCAATCACAAAAGAACACACATGGTATGCACTCACTGATAAGTGGATATTAGCCCAGAAGCTCAGAATACTCAAGAAACAATTTACATATCAAATGATGCCCAAGAAGAAGGAAGGAGAAGCACTTGGTCCTGGAAAGGCTCAGTGCAGCAGTGTAGAGGAATACCAGGACAGAGAAGCAGGAGGGGGTTGATTGGGGAGCAGGGGAAGGGAAGAGGGCTTATGGGACTTTCGGGAAAGGGGGATCCAGGAAAGGGGAAATCATTTTAAATGTAAATAAGATATATATCTAATAAAAAAAGATTTCTAGCAAAATATGAGAAAATTAGAAATGTAGTTTAGAAAGAGGTTATTATAATTTTTTCCTACAGAGGTGAGTTATAAAGAAAATGGCTGGGTTTCAGTTTTGCGTAGATATGGAGCATGGACTTAAAAGGAAGGATTCCTATTTAGGAAAAAGACATCTTAAACCTCTGGAAGATTAAGAGCAGAAAAGAGATCTAGAGAAAAGAACTCAGAGTGGTGGAAAGTAAAAGCATATGAATCAAAGATAATGATTAGGGACAGATATATAATAGATGAGAAATTGATAGGAAGTAATAGAAAATAATAAATGATACAAGAATATATAGGTATTAGAAAACAAATAAATAGATCATTGATTGATATATGTAGATAGATAGTTGCTAGATAGGGAACATGGTTTAATAATAGAAAGAAGATACATTATGGGCATTGATAGATTGATACATATGAAGACAATGAGATACATGATGATAAAATACCTGAATGGATGGAGGGAGAGAATTATGGGTGGAAGAAAAAATGAATTACTAGATGAAAGAGAAATGGGTAGATGTAGGGATAAATGGACAGATATATTGGGTGATTGTTGGATGGTAAATGCTAGGTACATGGATACTGGATGGATAAGCAGGAGGATATAGCATATATATGGAGGATAGAAACATAGATAATGGATAAAGCATAAATATTGGTTATCATAGAATCTGAAAAATAACTAGAAATATTGTTCTATATGTCTATATACCCTTCTGAAATAAAACCTATGTGAATAGAATTATGGGAGCAGAACTTGCGTAGTGAGATTGAGAAAGTTATAGCCGATGAACTACATGGCATCCTATCTCTACAGGAAAGACAGTGGAGACATGGAAGTCCAGGGACAGAGAACATGTTGATCTACTTGCGATGTAAGGTTCCAATGATCTCATACTCCCATCCTCTTGTACTCAGAAGTATGAGATGAGAATGTCATGTGCAAATATATCGTGTATGGTGCATTGTAAATGGTAGTTTTAAATGTTACTTAACAGCAGCACTATTAGTTATTAATAGCACCTGGCCAAATAATCAAGGCAAAGCCATAGACATTTTAAAATCAGCTTTAGAACAATTATTGGGAAAATTCCCTCATCTATTTTTCTGTATGATAGATTGTTAAAACCCCTTCTGTGCGCCCCAAGTACTTGCTGGTTGAGTCTCACCTGGGTCATTTCTGTTCCATCAGTCTGTCTTGGAAGGGTATTTCACTTGACCACATGATCCTGGTCCATCAGGTTTACTGGAGATCTCCTTTTCTCCATCTTCTTTCTTGCTCCCCTCCTTCCAAAATGTCCTTTCTCTTCTCTCTTTTTCTCCTTATGGTCCCTACCTGTGACCCATGCCCAGGAACTGAAAACCCACACACCTTTATTATTCATAGCAATTGGCTATAGCCACTTTTATTTAATGAATAGCCATTGGCAGATGCCCTATATCCTCCTCTGACCAGCACAGAGTATTATTTGTATATCTTATTTCCATCACTTAGTTTGAGAATACGAAGAATGCTGACATTTCAAGAAAAATTTCACTTGGTAGAGAGATCTCCCTTTGAGCTCATTAGCCTTAAAACAAGCATGACACTACAGTAGTACTATATAGTCTTTCTTATGCTCAAAGCACTTGGCAAATATTAGCTAATTAGATCTTCAAACATGAAAATTTTCTAAGTATGTATTATTGTTCATATCACCATGTCAGGAACGAAGGCCATCCACCTATGTAACTTACTAAGGAAGTAGTGTATCTCTGGCAAAAACAAGAGCCTATCCTTTGAATATCTGCTTCTGTCTTGTCACTTTCTTCACGACCATGTGTCTACAAGACCCTCTTACGAGACACCTTCTTACAAGAGGCATGAGCTATGATACAAGTAGTTGAATGGATGTTAGAACCTGCCTATAATCTAATTACATGGCCTAGGTTTACTTCATTGGCCTTTGCATACTCTCTCTACCTCTTCATCTATAATGATGTAATTAGGCTCAGACCAAAAAATATCCCGTTGTGGCCACTGTGGTGGCCTTCAAAGTGTTCTCCCATTATTGCCTAGGTCTTGCCTCCAACACTTTTACCCCAATGTTGGGTTCAAGATTCAACGAAGTAAAATTTCATAAGAAAGAAAATGTATCTCTCAATCTATCACTTTAGACTGTCATATCTTATATCTAAGAATCAGTAAAATTTTACAAACAGCATGTATTTATATAGGATGTATTTATACATATTTCTGAGTATGATTTGTAAACCTTTTTAAATCTTCTGAACTTATAAGCAGTGAATGTAATATAAGACACCTACAAAACAAACAAGAAATATTCAAAGGCATCACTACGACCACTACCAGGAAAGCCATACAACCAGAAAAACTGGGCCACTATTCCAGAAAGCTACCTACAAGTTAATCCACAACACCCAGTATGTATGAGACTTCTCCAGCATTATGAAAACATTACAAGAGATATCTCTTACTCGTATACATATTTTCAAATATCTACGTTTTTCTACCATTCCTGTTATAGTTTATACTTTCTCAGTTCCTCTTATTGGCTGAGCTTCTATGCATGATTTCAGTTTGCTCTGTGCTTGGATTTTTGTTACTTTTATTCCTACTTGTTTCAACTACTGTTTTGTTGCCTTTTTCTACTATGAGACCATGGCTGACCAGACTCATAAGAAAACTGAATCTCTTCTGCCTGTAGCTGCAATTGGGTTGGAGTATAAGTGATTCTAACACCAATTCACAACTCTGCAGAGAGGGTCTTCATTGAGCCAGCTGTGTGCTCACACCAGAAGATGACATTTCCAGGCACCTTTGGTTTTTTGATACTTCCCTTTGGTTAGCAACTGCTTGCTGATAGTCTGTGGAGAAACAAACCCATTCTGTGGGTGGACATTATTTGAGCAGGCTGATCAAACCATTCTCTCATTAGCTGAAGTTATGTGTGTTCATCAGTCTTCAGTGCAGCCTGGGACCTTTCTTATAATTTGGTTCTTCTTTGTTTATCCTGAGGCAGGCATTACAGTACATGTTGCTCAAGGAGACATGTTTGTACAAACTTTGTATTATATCCATACTTGGGGTGGGGTCACAATCTTTTTATATAAAGTGTGAATTCCTTAGAAATGAGTGAGCAATCGACTGTGTGCTGTGAAAGCTCAATCTTTGCTTCTTATGCCTTTCACTGGGAATTTTGCAAAGGAAAAATATAGAAATGGATTTATATTCAGAGAATTGCTTTGAGAAAAGACATACATTTGTTAGACAATACTTGAAAATCTTTTAAAAGAACTTGCTGCAGACATTGCAATTTGAATCTGAATTCTCAATGATGTGATAATCAACAGAGATTGGTGTATGCTGTTTTGAGGAACCACAAAAAGATGAAAATAAATCAAGATCCGCCACATTACAACTTAAGTCTATGTCCCCTTCCTCCTTCCCATGATTGTTTTAATTTTATTATACTCTACATTTATTTAAACTGGGCAGACTAATATCTTTCAGATATTCTACTGCATTGCAGCTAAATATACAAAAGTGCACTCATAAGCAGACAGGAAGAAGCTACTCATTTCTTGACACTAACATGGAGGCACTGGGAGCTGCTTCTGTGGTCTGCTACTCTCGTGCCAGGGATGGCAGGGTGGGCAGAGATTACATAGCTCAGTCTCAATATCATTGTTGTGCACACATCCTACAACATTGTCTCAATGCCATTTCTCACATTATTATAAACTAGGTTCCATGGATTAGGATAAGTGGTAATAAGAACTCACCACCTTCTTCTTGAAAAGTAATTAGGGCCTTATAAGAGAAGCCACACAGCTGTGATAGGGAGTAGATCACAGGCCACATCTGTCTGTCTTCTGTCTGTCTCTCTGCCATTCTGTCTCTTTCTGTCTCCTTGTATCTGTCTTTCTCTGTCTCTGTCTCTGTCTCTGTCTCTGTTCTCTCTCTCTCTCTCTCTCTCTCTCTCTCTCTCTCTCTCTCTCTCTCTCTCTCTGTGTGTGTGTGTGTGTGTGTGTGTGTGTGTGTGTGTGTGCACGCGCGCGCGTGAAGGGGTGGGTTGAGGAAACGTGACATTTCCTGTCTTTTATTCCTGGGATCAAATTGATGATAGATATCTTTTCTTTCTTTGAATGTTTACAGCAAGAGGAATGATTCAGAAAGGGGACTTGGCACATTTTCACTTTCCTATGATGCAAGTGATGTGCAGAGAAACTGTGTTTGTGAGGCTGATTAGTTCAACATTGGTGACAGAGCCCTGTCCAGCATCACTCTTCCTATCTACCATGTACCCAGGATGCTGTTTTCATCCTTGGAAGAGTAATGTGTACTTATGGGACCTGGATCTCCTTATACTGTACCATCCCTAAGATCTCCTCCAGGTTTCCCTTTCATAAATAAAACTTGGTCCCTCCTTTCATCTTCACATATTTTACTTCTTCAGACATATTTCAAATTGTCCATTCTCTCTGAAGCAAGCCTCACCCCGCCTGACTCGTGCTTTGCCTTCCTTTGAACTGCTGTCTATTATTGTCAATACCTCTTGTAGACACTGAGGCTTATTATGCCAGGTTGACTTATTTATAGCTCAAGATGCAGACTTGACCTTGTTATATTTTACTTGTTTTTATTTCCATTTCTCCTTTCTCTTTTATCTTCCCCATAATTACCCAATGCTATGCACTGCATGCCCCTACAGCCTTAAAATGTATGATACATCTGTTAAATTGTAAAATGCTTTCTGTAAATATGAGATTTATTTTTAGTTGCATTATATATATATATATTGCACAATAGTTCTTAGTATATTTCTTACACAATACTGCACATTAAGCCATTAGAAAAAACAGAATGTATTCCCAACTGTGAGTGAAGAAACTATATCAGCAAACCAGGATCCCCAGATTCATTTTCAAAGCTGCAGTAGAGCCAGCATGAGAGGAGAAATCAATTAATCCAAGCACTCTCCTTCAGATGTGCAGTTCTCATCTCAAACTTCAAACAGACAAATAGTAAATAGATAACCTTTGTCTAAAAAGGTCAGTGAGTTAAAACTGTCACGAAGCACTGAGTGTGCTCTTCTCTGGACCCACTCTTAGTAAAGATGAGCACCACTGCCCAGCTCAGAGCCTTCTCATCAGAGCTTTCATGCAGACAGGCATGTGTTTGATTCTTCATAGATAGATGGGAATGTTTATTTCTGAGGAGCTCCACTCCACTAGGCTGAAACAAATACCATAGATCTGATAAGCTCAGAGTTAAAGTGCTTCAAATATATGAATTAGTCTCACCTCAGTTTACAACAGAGCACTGTCCCTATGGCTTTTTCTCGAGTCAGCTTCTTCTCTCGTTAAAACATGACTAGCCTATAGTATGCATTGTACTTTACCTGCCTATTGAAAAAGGAAATTTAATGTAATCTAGTCCAGATACTTTATACTATATGTCTTATTGTTACAAGCTTGTGAGTCTATAAAAAGTAAAATACTCTTCCTGGTACAGTATGTTGTAAGAGTGTTCAGTAACTGCACTAGTTTGACTAACACATCAGCAAGATTAGGGGGAGAGGTAGGTGAGCTACTTACAGAGCTAAAGAGCTAAAATAATACCTATTATTCATAGTAATAACTTCAAGTTTGTGAAATACTTAGGTATTTTTTCATTCAGTACTATTCAAAATTCTATGTCACAAATATGCACAGCACCACACTTAGAAACTTTGAGATTATAATTCTGCCACCTGTGTTATTGCCACAGCCATACTGGAATGGCTTGAAGTGACCAAAAAAATCAGTCTCTGATTCAGAAGTCCGCTGTAACTTGTTTTACCTCATGCGTCGATCACTGTTAGGTTTAGGGTTGTTTCTGTTCAATGTTTGACAATCTCATTGTACCACTGTGAAGAAAAGAGTGAATTACTTGTATTAGAAAAATGGTATTTTTCTCACAAATACAGACATTTTGAATAAACACACATACCATGTTGAATAAATAAATAGCAATCACAACTAATATTTGAGTGTTAACAATTTATTTTCTGATTATCTCATTTGAATTGCATTTCTGTATCCACTACCCCCCCTCCAAAATGGAAGCAAAACTTCGTGTTTCTAAGAAAAATTCATTGATGGAAAAAAAAATAGGTCATTTGAAGCTGAAATAATTCTCTGTTTGACTTATTAACATGTTGCATCTTTGGATAAACCCAGCTTTTGTAAACTATGTGCATTCTTCATGCTTCTTCTCTGAGTGCAACATGAACAACAGCAGGTTCGCTCATCCAGGAGTGTGTAAAAGTGAAATGCTTCCCGCTGTCATTGCAGAGGAACGGCGTGGAGCAGAGCCTGTGGCCTCTGCCACACAGCACAGTTCATCTGTCAAACTCTTTCATTTGAAAATAATGAGCGGTGAAGAGTTTGAAAAACTAAATCTATTAAGGATATTTATGCAGGAGAGCTATCACTAAACACCTCCATTCACTCATATAATGAGATTGGCATCCTGATAAAATTCTTGTCTTGTAAGATAATGATCTTATGGCTTTTTCTGGCTCTTAAAACAAAGATAATTGGGTTAATCTCTGCAGGAAGTCCATCTGTTACCAGTAAGCCATTTTCATTGTGGATGACTTTATTTTAGAAACATGGAAAAAAGGCCTTGCTACTTGTTTCCTGGTCCTGGGAATTAGAAGCATGGCAGTCAAAATCTAAAAGGTGGTTGCGTGGAAAATATGGCTCCCATGGTGAGTTCCCTATGTGCAGCCTGAGAAGCTGGTGATAGTTAAGCTTTATGTGTGTAGAAGGCTTTTTATTCAGAATTCAAACATGAAGTTTCTTGCATTATTCATCATTAATTAGCATGTTTCTGAGACAAACACAGAAAAATTTAATATTGTACTTGTTTGGTATGGTACTTTATATAGACAAAGCCATATAAATAAGAATGCAGAGATTGCACAGGAAGCTTCTGCTTATATTAACATGTGTGTTGACTCCATCATATCCAGCATCATGTTGTGCATGTCTTGATTACTTCCTGCTTAAGACACCAATCTGCTGACTTAATTTTGCATATTGGTAGAAGATACATTTAAGCCTCCTCTTTCACAGTCCATAATTAGAAGAAGCTACATCGTATATTAGGTGCTTAAATATTTTAAAATTATATTTTTTATGAAAAATGAAATACTTCACACTTATTTTTGATAAGAAATAATTTCTTTGGCTAGGGAGGCAGCTCAGTAAAAATGCTGGCTGAATGAGTTCAGAACCCCAAACCCCATGTAAACACTAAAGTGATCGTGCATCACTCATAACCCTAGAGTGGCTAAGCTCAGATGGGGGAGGGTAGGAAGGGTGATCCTTGGGAGCTCATGAACTAGCTAGGATTGATACTCAGATTGGCCTCAAACCTATAAACATGTACTTGGCATGAGTATGCCTGCACATACACATGCACAAGAAGGTGCTTATAAATAAGTCATACATACAAGTCATGGGCACGCATGTCAGAAGCATGCCTATATGAAATGTATTTCTGTCAAACACATACACATATACACTTCCCATATACACACAAACACACTCAAAGATTTTTTTAATGAAAGGACTACTATAAGAATGCATAGGTTGTCCAAGATGATGTAGGAAAAATGCCACAGATACATCATCATTTCCTCCACTGATATTTCTTCCATTCTGAATATATGTCTTTAATGATGTGTTCAGTTCCAGCAGTGATATTTTCTCATAGCATCAGGAAAAGTTCTATTCACATGTATTTCATGTTTCATTGAGTGACTGTCTAGTCATTTGTCATATCATGCCTTGTGGAAAGTGCTTTGATGGTAGAGAGGTTTGTCTTGCTGCCCTCTTCCTCCTCATCTTGGTCTTCATGTAAGGAAGCAATCTTAAACATTGCCTTTCTGTCTCTGGATATCGAAAATTAGCACATTTCACTTTGCAAGAAATAGCATCTGCTTGAAACAGTCATATCTGTCACTTCTTATAGTCATGAAATCCTGTTTAGTATTCCTCATTAAAAATTTTGGAAATTAAATCTAGAAAGTGTGATCTTGCTTTCATACAGATAAGAGGTTTCCACAGAAAGCAGTCAATACAAAGACGGTGCAACTCTGGCTTCACCAAATTAATACACAGCTACTGAAAATATTTTATGTAGAATCAACTACACTGAGAACAACTTGTGGAAGTTTTTGTAATGTGTTGCCACTTATATCATGGGGAAGAAACAGCTCACACTATTTATCAGCATATAAGTATACCTCTAACAAAGACTACAGAGCAAAATTACCCAGTGCTAAAGAAGTGGATCATAGATGTTCCTAAACTGGAATGAGAACCAAGGATACAGTGAGGCAGCAATGGCTTAACACTACCCTGTATTTGCTTTTCCTGAATTGCCAGTGAAGATAAGGAAGGGACAAACTCATGGGTTGATATCTTGATCCTCAAAGTGATGGTATTTAGAAGGTATTCCCCTAAGAGCTGATTTAGTTATGGGGAAGGCTCCTTGATTCATGGGGGTGAGAGAGTGCATTTATAGAATGTTTTTAACACCTTTCACCATCTAAGAAAACAAAATGGTGTGGAAGATTAACAACTAAGTAGTCTTTTTCCAACACTTTGGATTACAAGGATTCACACACCACAGCCACCTGTTCTCTGCTGTTTATGAGGATTTTAATGGGGATTGCATTGAATCTATAGATTGCTTTTGGCAAGATGGCCATTTTTACTATATTAATCCTGCCAATCCACAAGCATGGAAGATTTTCCCATTTTCTGAGGTCTTCTTCAATTTCATTCTTCAGAGATCTGAAGTTCTTGTCATATAGGTCTTTCACTTGTTTGGTTAGAATCACACAAAGATACTTTATATTGTTTTTTGGCTATTGTAAAGGTGTCATTTCTCTAATTTCTTTCTCATCCTGCTTATCCTTTGAATATAGGAAGACTACTGATTGGCTTTAGTTGATTTTATAACCAGCCATTTGCTGAAGTTGTTTATCAGCTGTAGGAGTTCTCTGGTGGAGTTTTTTGGGTCACTTAAATATGCTTTCATATCATCTGCAAATAGTGATAGTTTGACTTCTTCCTTTCCAGTTTGTATCCCTTTGACCTCCTTATGTTGTCTAATTGTTCTAGCTAGAACTTCAAGTACTATATTGAAAAGATATGGAGAGAGGAGGCAGCATTGTCTAGACCTTGATTTTAGTGGGATTGCTTCAAGCTTCTCACCATTTAGTCTGATGTTGGCTACTGGTTTGCTGTATATTGATTTTTACTATGCTTAGGTATGGGCCTTGAATTCCTGTTCCTTCCAAGACTTTTAACATGAAAGGTTGCTGAATTTTGTCAAAATCTTTTTCAGCATCTGATGAAATGACCATGTGTTTTTTCTTTGAGTTTGTTTATATAGTAGATTGCATTGATGGATTTCTGTATATTGAACCATCCCTGCATCCCTGGGATGAAGCCTATTTAATCATGGTGAATGACTGTTTTGGTGTGTTCTTGGATTCTGTTGGCAAGAATTTTATTGAGTACTTTTGCATTGATATTCATTAGGGAAATTGGTCTGAAGTTCTCTTTCTTTGTTGGATCTTTGTGTGGTTTTGGCATCAGTGTAATTGTGACTTCATAGAACAAGTTGTGTAGTGTTCCTTCTGTTTCTATTTTGTGGAATAGTTTTAAGAGTATTGGTGTTAGGTCTTCTTTGAAAGTATGATAGAATTCTGCACTAAAACCATCTGATCCTGTGCTTTTTTTGCTTGGAAGACTTTCAATGACCACACCTATTTCTTTAGGGGTTATGGGACTGTTTAGATGATCTATTTGATCCTGATTTCCTTTTTGCTATATTTCTCAGTTCCTTGTATAAGTCAACTTATATAACTTTTGGTTTTTCCTGTCTGGTTATTTCAATTAGAACACTGAATTCAAGGCTCCTTTGTGTTCAGTAAGTATGCTAAACCTGACATTAAGACATGACCTTAAACAGCCATAAAGCTCAGATTTGGGAAGGATGAATGAGAGAAAGATAGATATTCACAGTGACTCTAAAAACTCTCAAGATGGACTCAAGACACCAGACATTGACAAATAAAGCTTCCAATTTTGACTTAGAGGAAAAAGGAGAGCTTCTCACAAGAAAGGGAAGGTTATGGCTTTAAGGGAACAAATATTAGATTTTTCCAAGGCTAATACGAAACTTTACAAATGGGAAGAACTTTGTCAGAAAAGAAAAGACAGTTTCTTTAAATTTAGACAATAATAATTAATACAAAGCAGAAAATTGACTTAAAGAAATACAACAGATCCATCGGCATATAATCAGGACATACAAACAGGGTTAAGATAGAAATTCCTTTTCCATGAAGAGTACATGGTGATGAGGAGGAGATTTTTAATATTGTAACAACAACCCCAGCCATTTCTCCTTTCTAACTAAAGGTAATGCATTTGATGGTCTAGAACAAAAAGCCAGACCATGTTTTCTGTAGCATGTTGGAGAGATCCTGTCTACATGAAAACTCTGAAATTGTTTTATGCTGTAAGGAAGGTTGCATTAGGGTATGGAGCAGCTAAAGCCAGTAGGTAAGGAGATAAGCAATGAAGCCGAAAGATAAAGCTGGGTTCACAAAGCAGTCTTTGATGAGTCAAGATATTGATGTGAAATTATAGTTGATTATACTGTCATGGGCAAAGAAGGCAGCGTTTTCCCAGATATGGTGAGGAAATGTATCATACTCCTGTGAGCAAGCACTTCTTGGCATTGGCAATAGTGTCTAGGTTTGGTGTCTGCTTGTGGAATGAATTCCCAGGTGGGTCAGTTTTTGGATGGCCTTTCTTTCAGTCTCTGTTCCATTCTTTATCTCTGTATTTCCTTTAGACAGGAGTAATTCTGGGTTAAAATTTTGGAGATGGGTGGGTGGCTCCATTCCTCATGCCTGGCCTCTGGATATGGTCTTAACTGGTTCTCCCTCCTCTTTATTCGGTATTTCAGCAGATGTCATCCCTACAGGGTTCTGGGAGCCTCTGGAATCTGGGACTTTCTGGTTGCTACCCACAGTTCCCCATACCCCACTGCTATACACCTCTGTTCAATTTTCTGACCCTCTGTACATCTCCTCCATCTCCTCCCATACCTAATTCTACCCCTCTTCCCCCTCCCCCTCCTCTTTTCCTCCCAAATCCCTCTCACCCTCTAATCTCCTTGATTATATTAATAGCCAGAAGCTGAACACAATCCAGATGTCCCCCTCAAAAAAGGAATGGATACAGAAAATGTGGTACATACTATTCAGCTATTGAAAACAAAGACTTCACTTCAAAACATTCACAGGCAAATAGATGAGTCTATAAAATATCATCCTGAGTGAGTAACTCAGTCATAAAAGACCACACATGGTGTGTACTCACTGATAAGTGGATATTAGGCAAAGAGCATGGATTACTCATGATACAACTCATGGACCACGTGAAGCTCAAGAGGAAAGAAGACCAACTAGTAAATGCTTCAGTCCTACTTGGAAGGGGGAACAATATAACTGTGAGAGCCTACTATTGAACAAGGAAATATGACCACCTTAGTTTAAGGTAAGGGAACCATGACGTTCAGTTGGAATTATGCAATTTGTTCAGGGAATTCATGTATAGAAATGTTAAATGATACTCCCTGAAAGGAATGTTGGCTGTCAAGACACAAAATGTGTGTCTTTATATATGGCACCCCCATTATTTTTCAGAAAACTCAACAATTTTAAAAGGGTAGTGGTCTAGTAAACTTGATTAATTGGGCAGGGAAGAGCTAAAGTTGAACAATGCTGGTCACTTGGATAATTGTTTGGTATGACAAGAGTCTTATAAATGGGAAATCAGTATAGTTAGAAGTGTCATCAAATAACTGGCAATCCAGAACAAGATCAACCTCTGCTAGTAGAACTCAGACTAGGATTTACTAGTCTTTCTGAATACTGCTTAGGAATTCAGGATTCCACATCCAAATGTAAAGTTGAACATGGAAATTGGAAAAAGCCTACTGGCCAAGAGAACTGTTCAGAATGATAGGACAAAAAGGTCTCTGAGCTATATGTCATGCTTCCTAGAACAGGGACTGCAAAAGACCTAGGTGAGGAGCCCAAGACCAGAAAAATTCAGTGATGGCAGAAAAGGGGTTTGGGCATAGTTAGGTAAAAGTATCCCTATATATGTCAATTCTTGATTTGTGTCAGTGGAAACTGGCACAAATTCAGCTTTCCCCCACCCTCTTTTTGATAATGTTGTCTATTAGTCAAACACAGAATTAATTGAATATGTTGAGTTCACAGAATTAGATATGGGAAAGTTAAGCTAGAAAAATTCTTTCTTAGGCACAGTGCTGAGAACCACAGTACTGACGATTATGGGGAATTGAATTTATTCTCTTCCATAAATACACCTCATATCTTATCAGAGGATTACACAAAAGCCTGGTTCATCTTCCCTAAACCATGAAATCAGAGTCTTAGGGTTGAGATGGCATGATACTTTTTTTTTTATTTTACTTGCCATTCCAAGGCTACCCAAACAGTCTAGATTCGTAGTCTTTACCAGGAACATTTTTCATCCTTACATTGGTCAAGAAGGGAAATTACTCAGGATCTCAGGAGACAAGCACAAAAATCTACATTTTTGGAAAGTACTAACTACTCTGAAAACTACTAAAGATGGACATGGATTTCATAGGTGGTCTTAAGTCGGGTAAGGGAATTATCCAAAAACTAGCATGCTTTTCAGATTACTTATTTGATAGAGTACTTGTCTAGCTTGTACAGAGACCTAGATTTAATCCCCAGGACTGGAAAAGCTGCACTACTAGCATGACAGGAGGGTCACAAGGTCAAGGTCCTCCTGGGTTATATAGTAACTTTGAGACTAACCTGTCTCAACATTAACCAAACAAAATCATGAAAAGAAATAAACATGTTTTCATTAAAGTTGTACTCTGTGAACCCATGATGGGAAAACTAGGTCTGGAGGTCATATCCTGAGCAGTCTGATTTCATAAGCTACAGAAAAATTTTCCTAATGCTGTAGCAACTTTTTAATACATAATGAATAAGTTCTCTGTCAGACACATAGTACCTGTGCCCCCAAACTTAGAGCTGTGTCTGCCCCACTGTCACTTATAAGTGAGTGTTTTATATAGCCTATATGTAGCGCTTGAGAATGACTAGCAAATACCACATGTAAAACACAATTGTGTACCAAAATATAATAGTCATGCTGAAAAGTAAAGCCCAAATCAATAAATGTGAAAATGTAACATTTCTAACTTCCTGTTTTCACATTTCAGATATGGAAACAGAACTTAAGAAAGTTGTTTAGTCAGCTATTGTTTTCATTTTGTATGAACCATGCCTGACGTCTCACTTGATTAAACATCCTCTTAAATATGGAATTCATATAACCACAGTAACAAACTGCATTTTCTTTTGGTCTGTGTGAGATGTCTCAGAAAATAAAGGCACCTGCTCCTGTGCCTGGTTATCTGAGTTTGCGCCCTTGAATCCACTTGATGGAAAGAAACAAGAGACTCCCTTAAGTGGTTCTTTGACCTCCAGACTTACACTGAGGCACATTCATGTCTCCTTAACTCCCCATCACACAGTAAATAAAGATAATGTAGTAACATTTAAAACTGTATATTTTCCTTATAAAAATAAAGCGTAATGTATGAGGATGGCTATTCTACTCAGGTATCTTTGGACATGTCTTTATTATTGTGGAAAGAGTATGCAATAAAAGCCTTAGTTGTTCTGCTTCACAGCATCCTGAAGCAGCATTTCAGCTTTATTGTACCTATATCCACATGTAACTTACTCTTATGGAATGAAGATTTCCTTTAACCAGGATTTGAGTATTTTTATTGATTGGTTCATTTTATTTTTACACACTGTAAATCAAAGTACTCCTTACCTTATCTTTATCTTACACATTGTTTCATGCTTGTACTTTTTAGCATGCTTTCATCACTTGATCCTCCCTACAGTGTTTGAAAACAACCACTTACATTCATGACACCACATAACGATCTAATATTTTATATTTACTACCCACTAGAATCTAAACCATAATCATCATCATTAACCAACTGCTCCAAAGTCTGAACTAGTCCAGTGCAGACAATGGACAGCAAAGAGCTGCCAGTGCTGGGTGGTGGCCAGTAGCCAGATGAGCTCAATGAAAAGAAGGGAAAGACAGCTGTAAGCCAGGAGAGAGAGGCATCTGCCTTTCTAGTTTGTACTCCTAAGGACTTGGCACCTATTTAAGAATAATGTCTATTCAAATTTCGTCTTAGTTAATTGTGAGAAAGTATCAATCATTTGATGTTGATTTATCTGTCCTAGGATAGTTGGAGCATTATGACAAGAAATACACCAATCAAATGAGTTCCTACCCTCAAATAAACAGGGTTCATGTCTCCATTGCTCAGCTTATTCTTTTGCCCTCTTTATTAAAAATATTTTTTAATCACATGATATATCCTTATTATAATTTCCCTTCCCCTTCTCCCATTTTCTCCTCACCTTCCCTCTCTTCTGGACTCATCCTCTTTCGTTAGAAAACAAACAGCCTCATAAGTGATAACAATAATAATGAATAAATAAAGACAAAGCTAAAAATAATACACTAAAATAGGACAAAACAAAGAGAAGGAAAAAAGTCCATGAAGAGGTATAAGATACAGATATAGACTGAGAAATGTGCTCAATTGTGCACCCAAGTCATCCCTAAAAACACTAAACTTGAAGCCATAATATGTAGGAAAAGGACCTGTAAGGTAAAAGGAGAGTAGACATATAAAAAAACAAAATTAAAATTGCAGTAAGATTATTTTTTAAAGTAGAAGCCCTGACAGGATATGCAGCAAAGTGCCTCCAAAGATGCCCTTGAATCCATTTTCTGTTGGTCATCCAATGCTGGGCATGCATCCTTTGAGGATATATGACCAAAAGTGGTATAGCTGGATCTTTAAGTGCATTGATTCCCATCTTTCTGCAGAATGTCCACATTGGTTTCCTTAGTCACTGTGTGAGTTTGCAGTCCCATCAGCAATGGAAAAGTGTCACCTTACTCCACAAGAGCTGCCACTTATTTTTCTGTACATGACCATTCTCATGGGTGTAAGATAAAATCCCAAAGTAGTTTTTATTTTCATTTCCCTAATAACTAAAGATGCTGAACACTGAGATAATCATGTTGTTGTAGTCTTTCAGTTTGCTTCTAGAATGAATTACATTTATAAATTTATGTATTTTGAACAATCTCTGCTTTCCTGAGATGAAGTATACTTGGTCATGGTGAACAACTTTTTGATGTATTCTTGGACCTTGCTTTCAAGTACTTTGTTGATAATTTTGGCATCTATGTTCATAAGCAAAATTGGTGTGTAGTGTTCTTTCTTTTTTGGTTCATTATGTGGTTTGGATATCAAGGTAACTATGGCTTCATAAAATGAATTAAGTATCCATTGCTCAATTTGAATTCTATTTGAGATCTTCAATGTCCAGGATCACAAAAACCTGCAGTGTTTAGTTTGTTACTTAGGCTTTGCTTTAGAGGGTACTAGTTCCTGAAGAGAATCATCCATAGATACAATTAAAGAGGAAGTAGTTTGGTAAAATCTGATATTACATAAAGGTATGTCATTTCTTTGTTCTGTCTCTCCCTGTGGATATTTCTTCTTACTCAGTAGCATTCTGAAGAAGTGCAGCACAGAAGTTCATGAGCACATGTGTATATGTGTTTGTTTTTGAAACAGGATCTCTCTTATTGTTACTTTTTTTCTTTCTTTCTCCTTCCCTCTTTTCTTTATCCCACTCCATTTCTCTCTCATTTCCACTTCTGTCTTCTCCACCATCTCCCCTTTTCTCCCAGTCTTCTTTCCTCTCCTTCCTCCTTCTCTCCTGACATGTTCTTTTAGTCTGCTGACTTAGATTGACCTACCCATCAGAGTAGACTTTTCAAACACAAAACCAAGGTCTATTATGTTCCCAATTTACCAATAGGGATGCTTACAACTTGGTGAGATAATAATTGATCCACCCTTAACCCAGGTTTACATTTCATCTTGCTAGAGAAAATTAAAAGTGAGAACTTCACAGAAGAGAGAAGGTGATAGGCTCTCTATGTGACACAGTAGACAATTGGTAAGATGGCTTACTCTCCACATGATGATATTTCAGTATCAATACTGAGGTCTTCCAGCTCTCATGCAGAGCTTCTGAAAAGGTTTATTATATACAGGAAGGCTACTAGGGGAGAGAAGATTAGAGGTCCCAAGCTAGTGGAAAAGCTGACTGGGTGAGCAATAAGAAACAAAGGGTGGATTCTTCATATTGTTTTTACCAATCAAGTAGCTATGATGGCCACCATATGAAAGCAGTGGTTTAGAAGGCTTAAATCTCTCCTGTGTGGACAGAGAGAACATACAATCATGCTTATCAGTCCACCCAGATGTAGGATAGAGAAAGAAGAAAGAGGCCGAGGTTTAAAAGCTGTCATTAGTCAACGATCACAATACAAAATTAAGCTATTTATTACACACTATTGAATTCTTTTCTCCAAAAGCATTAAAGTATAATTGTCACTATAAATCACAGCCAAAAGTTTAAAATAAACAGAAACAAATATATAGTGCAATAGTCAAATTTGACTAATTATCAAACTGTGTTTCAGATAATAGGTTTTACAGAGACTTTCAATATAGCCAAATTGTGGGCCATTATGGTAAGAAAATAATTCCAGAAGCAGGTGAATTCAATCTGGAATTACAGCCCAGAAGTGTGTGGGTGGGTGGGGAGGGGCGCCTTTAGGCAGAATGGCTTTCTAGATTCCTGAGGAAAATATGTCCGTTATTCTCTCTAGCTTTTCTTTTCTTCTTTTCTTCATTTTAAGATAGAACTATCTTTAATGGACACACATTAAAAGCAGCTTAAAATAAAGTTTATGGTAGAGTATGTGACACAGTGTGCGTAGAATGTTCCGATAGAGACAAAGAAAAATACATCTTAACTTGTGAATGAGTAATTTCTTTTCTTCATGAGTGTCTTCGTTTCTCCAATCATTTCCCTCTGCACTGTCATTTGGAGGATCTCACAGATGGGTGGGAAGGCATAGATGTCCAAACACAAAGCAGCTTTCCCTGGGGTCAAAGAAAATCACTGCATAAATCAACATAGATGAGGACTTCTGAGGCCTGCCACGCGGCAGCTTCTCAAGTCCCTTTTGTGTAATTTGCAAGGAGTTCAAGCTTTGCTCCCTCACTGCTTTCCATGGAAACGTTAGCAAACTTCAGACAGCAGCTTTCGCCTTTGAAACTTTGGGATATTTTTCTATCCATATCTTTGTATTTGAACCTTCAATGCCACAAGCAGCCTCATAAGCTTGGATTGCCAGAGCCCGGGGACTGGATGCCCTCCCTTACTCACATAGGAAAGAAATGTCTCCAGGTCGCCTTCTGTGCCCCACAATGAAAATTTGGAGAGGACTCCAAAGTCCCTCCTCTTCTATCAAAAATTAGGCCCACAGGGCCTGGAACAATTTGTAAAACACAACAAAAAGAAGCAAGATAAAAATTCTCTGTACCCTCCGGCAGGGTTTTGTGCATTCAGACTGAACAGCAGTGGGCATTCCACTGTGCTATAAAGACACTGAGCTACAAAGAGACTATTTCCTTGGATATTTATTTACTTATTTATTATAAACAATCCTGCATTTCATGCACTAAGCTAAGAACTGTCTCTGTCAAATGCCCTACATTTGTCTAGTCTAGCTTGGATGCTCAGTAAGTTCTTGAGATGAAAGGGGGGCAATAGGCTTCCAGAAGATGATGAGCTTCGTGTCCTGCTGCTTGAAAAGGGCTCTGTTTCTGAATAGGGAGCTGTTACTTGGGAACCCAACAATGTAACAAAATCTTTTTTTCCTTCCCTGGAGGACAGTGGCTACAGGCATGTTGAAATATGTGTGATATATATTTATTGGCATTTTGATTTCATTAGTTTATCTTTTTCATATAAAATTACATGTAACATGATTTCAGTTTCAGTTTATAGAATGTTATCAATGTAGTGTGAAAACCCACTTCAGAGATGACCATTTGATGTTGGATAACTGGATCTGTGTGTTCTTCCCTAGAGAAGATAATTTCTTCATCTTCATGGTTGTTGGCTGTTCTTTTTGTAGGCTTGAGGACTTGTGGTCCTTTCCCCATCCACTTTGGTATATCCTCTGCTGTTCTTGTTTAGCTCATGTTCAGGTTATTGGGTTACATTTAGGATTATAAATTGTGTGATTACACTAGAAGCATAAAAATAAGTGGAAAAGGGAAAGAAAAACAACATTATCATTATATAATTATCAATTGTTTTATAAGTACAGTGAGAAATCTGAGGTATGGGGAGGTACAGAAAGGAAGTTTTCTAAGAACATATGTCCACATTATTTCTGACTTACCTCAGTCAGCAAAGAGGTCACTGGCAAAGAGAAACTTCACTTGGGTAAATGAGTGATTTCCTTGTATTTGACAGAGTGCAGGGCTATGTGCATGCACACACATGTCCATACATGCACACATAAAAAGTCATGGATACAGGTCTATAGTATTTTTTATACATTTCATATTTATTTATTTTGTGTCCCTGCACATGTGAGGTTTGATGGAGGCATGTGAAGACCAAAGGACAATTTTCAGGAAATCATTTCGTTCTACTATGTAGACATCTAGCTCATTTTGTCAGATGTGACAATGGCATATTTAACAGCTAAAACATACTGCTGGCCCATATGCATGTAGTAGTTTTTTTTTTAGTAGTAATCAACTAGGAAGCAAAAAAAAAACAAACCATAACTGAACCTAGAATGATGGTGCATATTGACCACAGTCAATCACAGACCTCACAGGAAGATCATGAGTTTGGAAGTACCATGCAATGTCCTCTGAGCCTCTGTGATTGAAAGCAAACAAAAGAAAGAAAGAAAGAAAGAAAGAAAGAAAGAAAGAAAGAAAGAAAGAAAGAAAGAAAGAAAGAAAGAAAGAAAGGAAGGAAGGAAGGAAGGAAGGAAGGAAGGAAGGAAGGAAGGAAGAAAGAAAGGAAGGAAGGAAGAGCAAGGGAGGGACAGAGAGAGGACAGAAGGAAGGGGGAAGGCAAAAATGAAGCAAGGAAGAAAAAGAAATCATGTCAAAATATACAGTTTGCACTGATAGTACATCAGCCTATCACTTTTTATGCTATTATCTCACTCAAATAATAAATATGATTCCTGTAGTTATTGATATTTTCATTTCACAAGAAACAGTTTAGTAGCTATAATTGCAAATTACATTCAAGTAGAAACTTTTGTTTCCATATTTCTTAATTCTAGGTGATTATTGTTGTGTAAAAAAAAAGTTTGATTTCAACCAGGAGTGACTTCACGAGAGAGAAATGAAAGTTCTGAGTACAAAGTACCTGTGTTAGAAGAGCCTGTGTGAAGAGATACAATTTGAATAATTAATATTAGCACTTGGGGAAGAGACCTGTGAATCTCTGAATTTTCAGTCAGCCTGATCTATAGAAGGAGTTCTACAACAGCCAAGTATATGTAGAGAAACCTGTCTTGAAATAAGAAAATTTCAAGAAATTCAAATAATTGATCAAATGAAGTATGAAAAGCATAAAGATAAAACATTTATAATTCATTTCTACTCAAGGAAGAAGACATAACGTCCAATAAAACTTGTGAAGTACAAAATTATCCTAGTGTATTCTTGAAAGGTGACTGAAGAGAAATATAGAACTACAGAAAAGAGGTCAAGGACGAAGAAGGAAAATACCAAGGAAGAGGAAATTGGAATCAGTACCTACTTATATAAATGAAGATCATGATATATGCATAACAAATATTTGAAGGAAAAGGTGTCTTCCTTCTTGTTTGCTAACTTCTTTTTTTTTTCGGGTGTTTTTTTTTTATTCGATATAATTTATTTACATTTCAAATGATTTCCCTTTTCTAGCCCCCCCACTCCCCGAAAGTCCCATAAGCCCCCTTCTCTTCCCCTGTCCTCCCACCCACCCCTTCCCACTTCCCCGTTCTGGTTTTGCCGAATACTGTTTCACTGAGTCTTTCCAGAACCAGGGGCCACTCCTCCTTTCTTCTTGTACCTCCTTTGATGTGTGGATTATGTTTTGGGTATTCCAGTTTTCTAGGTTAATATCCACTTATTAGTGAGTGCATACCATGATTCACCTTTTGAGTCTGGGTTACCTCACTTAGTATGATATTCTCTAGCTCCATCCATTTGCCTAAGAATTTCATGAATTCATTGTTTCTAATGGCTGAATAGTACTCCATTGTGTAGATATACCACATTTTTTGCATCCACTCTTCTGTTGAGGGATACCTGGGTTCTTTCCAGCATCTGGCAATTATAAATAGGGCTGCTATGAACAGAACACCAATAGCATATGCTCTAAGAGCAAGAATTGACAAATGGGACCTCATAAAATTACAAAGTTTCTGTAAGGCAAAGGACACCATCAAGAGGACAAATCGGCAACCAACAAATTGGGAAAAGATCTTCACCAATCCTACATCAGATAGAGGGCTAATATCCAATATATATAAAGAACTCAAGAAGTTAGACTCCAGAAAACCAAACAACCCTATTAAAAATGGGGTACAGAGTTAAACAAAGAATTCTCACCTGAAGAACTTCGGATGGCGGAGAAGCATCTTAAAAAATGCTCAACTTCATTAGTCATTAGGGAAATGCAAATCAAAACAACCCTAAGATTTCATCTTACACCAGTCAGAATGGCTAAGATTAAAAATTCAGGAGATAGCAGGTGTTGGAGAGGGTGTGGAGAAAGAGGAACACTCCTCCACTGCTGGTGGGGTTGCAAATTGGTACAACCACTCTGGAAAGCAGTCTGGTGGTTCCTCCGAAAACTGGGCACCTCACTTCCAGAAGATCCTGCTATACCACTCCTGGGCATATGCCCAGAATACTCCCCACCATGTAATAAGGATACATGTTCTACTATGTTGTTTGCTAACTTCTATCTTTAATAATATGCTTTAAATATTGAACTTCCTTCAAATAAACCATTTTTCTATATTAAGAAGGCCAGAGAGCAGAGATTAAGATCAGTATTCAGAATAATGTGTAGCTAATTGATAACAGCTCCCATACCCTCTCTCCATGGTTTCTAGCAGTTAGCAGTGGTCAAATAGCCCACACATAGAAATGAAATGGAAAATCCGTAGTGGAAGCCAAACTGAAAGTAATTCCATGGTAACCATTACAGACATCACGATGGATGAAAAGGAAAATAGCATTGAAGTAGTCAGGCCACTAGGACTAGCCTGGACACCACGATTCCTTTCACTGCGTTGCACATTGGCCATTTGGCCCTTCTTGGTTTTAGTTTCTCTCTGCCATTCATTCAATTGTGATATCTTAAAAAGCAAATGGTTACTGTTCAAAAGCAATATGATGGAAGCGTTTGTCATTGTAAAATGTCACTATTATCTCAACAGCAGCATAACATGAGAACCAGTTCTAAAAGGCTGGGCTTGCTGTATCAACGGGTATTTAGAATAGATATATGGAAAACATTAAGCCATTAAAATCTGGCGATTTAGAATATCTGTGACACTATTTACTTACAGATTTACTCATATTCCCCATGAATTTAACACCCTAACTTCTACAGGAGACATGGAACAACTGGTCTAATCTCTTTTCTGCAGGTCTCAAGCCTGGATCTTATTCCTTTCCATGTGTTGCAATTCTCTTCCTTCTCTTTGTCCCCTTGCCCTTGAGTCCAAAAATTTAGTCTCTCTCTCTCCCTATTAGCCATTGGCTGCTGACAACTTTACCAAAGACAACTGGTAGCAGCAATCTTCCCTGTCTTACATACTGAATCTCCTGTAATTTTGGGAACCCAATTTGCATACAAGTGTTAACCCAAATCCACAACAATATACTATCTCAGTTAATTCCATTACTGTTAATGGTATTTATTTCTACATTAACCTATTGAAATACCATATTTCTTTGTATATTGTATCTCTCTGGAAACTCAAGTTCTTGTGGACATTATTTTTTTCCACTTAGGCAAATCCAAAACTTTATCAGATTCAATATATTTACTCAGTTTCAATTTTTGTTGAATAAATGGTATTTTGTATTTTCCTTATAAATCTTCTTTGGGATGAGTACTTTCTTACACAATATGCATGCCATCCAGCTTTCTAAGAGGATAAAGGGAAGTGAGGCATTTGTCTTTTAGGCACTTAGAAGTTGTTGTCTTTCTTTGGGTTAGATGGCCAGAAGCACTCCAGACTAAAGATTTTTCTGCCCAAGAAGTTGACATATATGAGAAATGAAATCAATATGGAGTGAAAGAAGTTAGCAAATGCCAAGATATGCGCTGATCTCCATGGTGACCTGCAAGCAGGCCCTTCCTGTTGCTCTTGCAAGACCTCCCCTGACCACTCAGCACACATGGTTCATGGGCTTTTGTTCAAATCACTGAGTGTTCCTTAGTACCTGCATACAGTCCTGTTTGGAGTTTTATCCACCTCTGACACAAAAGTAAGGTTGATAAATGAAAAGAAAGAACACCCATAGCCTCTTGTCTTTCACCACATTTCTGAATTAAATTTGGGGATTTGCAACGTAAGTGATCTTAAGATGGCGGAGTGCTCCGCATTGCTGGTTACCCTTGTCAAAGCCAAGAGGCTTTTCAGTTGAGCCCAATGACTTGTTGATATCAAAGCAGAGACCCCAGAAACACAGGAGGTTATAATCACCAGGTTGCGAGCTTTTCAGCAAACATGGTGCAGAGCGCTAACTGTGACTCACATTAGCCATGCCACTGGAGCAGAAAATCAATAAAAAAAAAAGAGCTCCAAAAATAAAGTACTCCTTTAGAATGTTGCACTGAACTAATTAGCAAGGACTCATTTAAAAGGACTTACCTGTCATTAGGGGGAAAGAGGTATTTACAAAAATTAGTTTCCAGACAAAACATTTTTTGAGATGAAGAGAAAAGATTAAAAATTGACTCACAAAGTGAATTATTTTGATGATAAATAGAATAGAAGTCCATTGTGAAATGAGAGCCTTAGTCATTTATTTCTGTCATGTTATCTGTCAAAATACAGAGCATAAAATGACAACTCATGAACAAATAATAAGTCCATTGCTTTTGCTCTTTAAAAGTTTTCTTTTTTTTAATAAATGTTATGATTTTGGGCCATCTGCCAAACATGAGAAACATGGGTCTTGGTTACTTGCTTTCATGTTTACTTGAAATAAAATTGTTTAGAAATTTCAAACTCTGTCAAGTGAAAAAAAAAGCCATCTGATTATCATATAATTTTCTTTATGTATTAAAATTAATACTATAAAGATATAGTTTCCTCACAGAGCAAGAAACTTAAACATATATGGGCGTACACAGCACAGACATGCACACATAAACAAGCTTTTATGTTTCATACTTAATAGGTGACTTGGATTCAGCATTACATTCTGTTTTAAATAAATTTAAGCCATAAAAGCTTACTGAACTTGGTTTATTTTTCAATCAATTTCAGAAAATATGGAACTTACATATGATTAATACATAATATAAAGGTATAAGATAAAATATGAGGACCACAGGTAAGAAAGTTTATGCTGTTATATTTAATAATTTGATATAAACTGCTTGGGTGTCCAAAAACCTGGGACAAAATATGTCAGGGACCTAAGGCAAGCAAATACTATTATGCTTCAAAGGGAATGTAGCAATCATGATCACTAGCGCCTTCCTGCTATATGCATACATCAGTGTCGCGCTCAGCACCAGAGAAGTGTCCACGTTCCGTCAATGGGAACTAATACAGAGATTCAGAATTTGTCAGTGTTAAGAGAGTGAGAAACTGTGGAATGGAGGGATGTCTTGTCAAATCCCTCCCTCAAGACTCAGGCCACTTTGGAAGGCAGACATATTGTAAGATCAGTGGGTCTGGGAGATGACAAGAAAACAGTACCTTCTACACACAACGGTACAGACACACATAAGAACCCCACAGTTTGTGGCAGCATTCCTAAAGCCTGCACAGGTTCAAGCTGGATGGGGTCCCAGTGCTGATGTGAAGAAGTGGGCACAGGCCCTGAATCCATGACGAAGAAGCGATCTACAGTAGACAAATACTCACAAGGGAAAGTTAGTATTCTTAACTGTAGTTTCCCTGGATATATACTTACGGGCAGGCCTCACAACTAGTAGTAAATGGCCAGCCCAAAAGGAACTCAGTGGTGTTTTTGAAGACTTTTTATTTTCTCATAATGCTTTGTCTGGTCTTTTTAAAATTATACGTTACTGGACTTTTTATTTTTTTACATATTATAGTCCCCAACATGAGTCTTTTATGGTGTTTCCGTGTGTCTGTTTCTCATACTCCTATCTTACACACACCCTTTGCGTGTTTTGTTCTGTTCTGGTTTGTTTGGTGATCTGTTTGTTTTTCAAAAGAGAGAAATAAGGCATGGAGGTGACTGATTGGGTAAAAGATAAGGATCTGGGAGGAGAAAAGGAAGAGGAAGTCCTGATATATAGCATGAAAAAAAACCTATTTTCAATAAAAAAAAATACTTTGTTTAAAATCTGAACTTATAACCTTATCTTCAAATCATAGAAATAACCTCACTGCTCAGAATTTTCACATTTTCAAAATAATGTCATAGGGGAACACATTGCCAATCTATTTGCTCAAGAGAAGTATGTACAATTTTGTTGAGGTCCACTCCCAATGGCCTGACTTGAGAGCCAGCTCATAAACAGACTGGGTACCCTCGTGTTTCAGGGAGAAAGTGTATCCACTGGCCTGTGTGGGGGGGTCAGTGGTGGAGAGATGAGGACAACCTCAGCTGTGAACAGCATATCCCTGGTGGCAAGGGAGCTAAAGAAGCAGACAAGAAGGGAGAATGGAGGATCCGTGACCTCATATTGCCCCTTACGGAAGACTTATGTTCTGTTCCCTCCATGCCTCAAGGATGTCACAACCCTTATCCAGAGGAGTAAGAAAGCATTATCATTGTACTGGGACTGAATAGCTCATTTGGTCATGTTCTGAGACTTTTCAGATTTTAAAATACATCGCTAACAGTTTTGCTGGCTCGCTAGTCTAAATATTTCATTGTGAAACTATTCAGCCTCTAACATTATAAGTTTACCTTAAAAATTCCATGTCATCGGCAACATATGTATTATTTTGTTTCAGTTTCTCTACAGAAGGCTAATGTGAATAACTATATTATTTCTTACAATCAGTTACTCAACTTCTTTCATAATCCATAAAATGTTAGCTAATGAAAAAATGAAAATATCAATAAAAATCCTTCTTTTCATCTATTCTGTAGTCCCTGGCATCCCCTTAATTTCCTACTTTTTTGATGATACATTAATACTTTTCTCTATGACTAGGCTTATGGTCTGATTTACTTTTCTAGGCATGTGGTATATGAATTATTAACATCACCAGTTGTAGACTTAGACTTTTCAAAACCTACTTTAATGAGGGCCTCAAACACCTCAAAACCCTTTCTAGTCCAGCGTCAAAAGATAGGAGAGAAAATGTCATAATAGGACAAGAGGATGTGGGCCTATTTATAAGTCGTTCTCTGAGATGAATCCAATCTCTGTTGCCAGATACCAGCAGTCCAGTTTAGTTCTGTCAGGCTCCCAAACAAAAAACAACAGTGGTGGCACAATCCAGCAGAAACAACCAGGCCTCCACCTAATAGGGGTGCATCAGCGGGAGCTTCCAGGACCACCCTGGATTCCAGAAGAAGGTCTCTGCTGTGCCTCTCTCACAAGGAAGTGAAGATCAACAAAGACTTGAGATCAATGAAGTGTTACAAGGGTAACTATACAATCACCTTGTTTATTGTCTGTTGAGTCCCACTCTGACTCTCTCCAAACACCACTTGAGTTTGCCTCAGCAAAACACCATGTGAAACTGCATCATATAACACAGCCAGAAACTTCCACTTAAATCACTCCGCACTTATATACTCATAATCTTACATGTGAATTCCATATATATGGACACACAAGCAGTACCTCACACGACTATTAATGACTCGGCAGAGTCTGTACAACCTAAAGCTAAGGGAAGAAGTTATAAAACTCCTGGACAGTCAGAATCAAGCTATTTTTTTTTATTGGACTGATTTTCCAGTGTGAGTCACCATTTACACAGGAAGAAGGAGGTAGGCAGAGAATGAGAAAAAGGAAAGAGAAGTGATGGGGAGACAGAAAAAAAAAGAGAAAAAGTGAGATTCTCTTCTTCCTGGTAAGCGAGCCCTGGCCCAGTCCTGTTTTTTTTTTTTTTATTTTTTTTATTTTTTTTTTATTTTGTGTGTGTTGTTGTTGTTGTTGTTGTTTTGTTTTGTTTTGTTTTTAATCTTTTTTTCTATATTCTTTGTTTACATTCCAAATGATTTTCCCTTTCCCGGTTACCCCATCCCCATAAGTCCCATAAGCCCTCTTCCTTCTGCTGGTTCTCCAATCAACCCCCTCATATTTCTTGTTAATCCCCTACAATGCTGCATCAAGCTTTTCCAGGAACAGGGCCCTCTCCTTCCTTCCTTCTTGGGAATGATTTGATATGTGAATCATGTCTTGGATACTCAGAGCTTTGGGGCAAACATCCACTTATCAGTGAATGGATTCCATGTGTGTTCTTTTGTGTTTGGGTTACCTCACATAGGATGATATTTTCCAGATCCAACCATTTGCCTAAGAATTTCATGAATTCATTGTTTTTAATTGCTGAGTAGTGTTCCATTGTGTAAATATACACCACTTTCTGTATCTATTCCTCCATTGAGGGACATCTGGATTCTTTCCAGCTTCTGGCTATTATAAATAAGGCTGCTATGAACATAGCGGAGCATGCATCCTTATTGCATGCTGGGGAATCCTCTGGGTATATGCCCGGGAGTGGTATAGCAGGGTCCTCCGGAAGTATCATGCCCAGTTTTCTGAGGAACCACCAGACTGATTTCCAGAGTGGTTGTATTAACTTGTATTCCCACCAGCAGTGGAGGAGTGTTCCTCTTTCTCCACATCCTCGCCAATACCTGCTCTCTCCTGAGTTTTTTTTTTTTTTATTATTCGATATAATTTATTTACATTTCAAATGATTTCCCCTCTTCTAGCCCCCCCACTCCCCGAAAGTCCCGCAAGCCCCCTTCTCTTCCCCTGTCAATCTTAGCCATTCTGACTGGTGTGAGGTGAAATTTCAGGGTTGTTTTGATTTGCATTTCCCTAATGACTGATAATGCTGAACATTTCTTAAGGTGCTTCTCAGACATTCGATACTCAGACATGCTTCTCAGACATTTCGATACAGGTGAAAATTCTTTGTTTAGCTCTGTACCCGATTTTTAATAGGGTTATTTGGCTCTCTAGAGTCTAACTTCTTGAGTTCTTTGTATATATTGTATATTAGCCCTCTGTCAGATGTAGGGTTAGTGAAGATCTTTTCCCAATTTGTTGGTTGCTGTTTTGTCCTATTGACAGTGTCCTTTTGCCCTACAGAAACTCTGTAATTTTATGTGGTCCCATTTGTCAATTCTTGATCTTAGAGCATAAGCTATTGGTGTTCTATTCAGGAACTTTTCCCCAGTGCCCAAGTCCTCAAGTAGATCAAGGATCTTCACATAAAACCAGACACATTGAAACTAATAGAAAAGAAACTGGGGAAGAATCAAGCTTTTGAGAGAGGAGAACCAATACAGAACTGAAACACAGAGAACAGGAGACAGACTTGAATTAGGGGTGGGTATATGGGCAGAAAGTGTACAGCAGAATGGCACAGATAGCTATGGAAAACTACAGATTCTGGCTCAGTTTCTAATAAAGTAATTGTGACTTCAATTTTAGTGAGCAAAAGAGTTGCTCAATGGTTATCATAACTGAAAAACTTTAGAAAATTTCGTTCACTGTTCATAATCATTTAACTTAACAAATAGGTGAGGAAACAAAGGATATTAATATATCTATCCTGTGCTTACAATGGACATATGCCTGAGCACTGTTCAAAGACTTCTGGGCCTGTGGATAAATGAGCAACATTGTCTCTCATGTATTTTCAAATGAACAATGAACTCCCAGAATAAGGACTCTCATTCTTTGTATTTAGGATGGGAAGGTTTTTGAGAATTTTTAAAAAGACATATTAAAAGTAGCCATGAGGGGGCTTGGGAGTCCCAAAGGAAGAACTTACTATAGATATTAAAATGAAGACTTTAGAGTAATTAGTCATAGTCTATGTCAACTCAGGTCAGTTCCCATAGCCCAGTAGCCCACGAGCATCTGTAACGGCCATTACAGGAGACCTGAAGCCCACTTCGGGCCTCCACCAGTAGTGGTAGACATACATACACATGTGTACATCAATACAAATAAAATGTATCTTTGCAATGAATTTGCTTTCTAATTTAATTTAACACAGTACAGCAAAGAATGACAGAATGAACCATACAGAGAAAAGCACACTCTTATAAGGAGGGAAAAATTAGAGGATATATTGTATTAGTTAAATGGCTTCAAAATGAACTGATGCAAGGGAAAATGTGTGAAACACTATTTTAAATCACTGTGTGATATAGGGTTTTATAATGGTTTTCTTGCAAATTAGTCTAAAATTATTCAGAACTTTTAAGAAAGAGTCAGTTTCTACTAAAATTGAAAAAAGAGATATGATTGACTACAATTACTAATATTTGCATTTAGGGCGAATGACAGTGTAAAACTATGCCCTACTTAATATTTTAATGAATTAGAAATACATAAGATTGTGGATCAAATGAAGTCAGGGTGATTATAATCCTTTAGGGAATAGATAAGTCTGCTTGCAAATTGAACTTTCTTGGAAGCGTGTTTTCTTAGATAACAGTTTCACCCTGCCAAATGTTAGCCAAATGGAAGTGGACAGGGAAAGCATTAGAGCCAACGACCTCAGCAGACTGGTTAGAGCCCAGAGCTTCTTGTCAGGTTCATGTGTGGTTCATCCATTTGTGGTAATGAATCACTTGTATAAATATGTTCTTATATAAAGAACAGCAAATTGTATATCTATAATATTTATTATTATTGCAAAACAAGTGTAGAAATGGCCAGATTCTTTTGTGCAAAGCATACCTAGAGAGTTGTGAGCAGGCTATTCTGTAGATGTTCATTTATTTCCCCCCTTTAATATATGTGGACCAAAATGTTGCTCGTTCATTCTGGAGGGGAATGGAAGTTCAGTGAGACTTGTGTGATCACAGAGACAAAAGCTAATCTGTGAAAAAAATCAGTTCTCCCAATTTCCACACTGAATTGTTCACACCCTTCCGCTTAGTTTCTGAGTTTACTTTCCAATTTCTTCTAACAAATTGTCTTTTGTGTAAAATTTATGGTGGACATTGTTTTTTTTTCCACCTCAATAAAATGGAAAATACATGTGTGATTTATATACCA
This sequence comes from Apodemus sylvaticus, assembly GCF_947179515.1. Classification (NCBI taxonomy): domain Eukaryota; kingdom Metazoa; phylum Chordata; class Mammalia; order Rodentia; family Muridae; genus Apodemus; species Apodemus sylvaticus. The sequence goes on from NC_067484.1 coordinate 76,632,741, forward strand.
ATTCATCGTGGTCTAAGCTGTATCTTCACAAATATTGTTAACTGACATAACAAAAAAGTCACTGATGACTTCACACCCTTCAATGACTATGTATTTTTTTTTTTAGGAAAATACATTCTAATGCTTTTGTCATAAGTTTTCTTCACACTCATTTTATGTTCATAACCAGCAGTGAACACTAACTCAGCACTACTGAAAGTGTTTCTTTGTATTGCAGTATTAATGTTTTTAAATGTCAGCTTTTTGTATGATTTCCTTTCTTGATTTTTTCATAGACCCATAAACTTCCATCAGAAATGTCCAAATTAGAGCTCAAGAAGAACAACATTCATGGACAAGACAAAGACAATTGGGGAAATGTTCACAAGGCCTAAACCTTATATTAAGAACTATAGGTAACTGAGAGAAGGTGGGATCCAGAGAGATGGTCGTCTCCAGAAAAGACCACAGGGATTGATTGTCCTGTACAAAGTGATTAGCCATGAAAACATACATATGTGTAGCATCATATGGACTGAGTAGATTATATTTAGTAACATTTATAAATGCATACACACACACACACACACACACAAACTATTAGAGAAAAAGAGGCAATGAATTTGAAGAGAGCAGGGAATTGTATATGGGACAGACTGAAGGGAGGGGACACAATTACATTATAATCTAAACAATAAATATTTTCCATTGTTAAAAGAAAAACTGAGTCATGAATGGCCAAGAGAGTTATTTTATGTCTTTTGAGTTTAAGAGCCCAACCTATGAGGATAACAATCAGGTTTTAAATGGTGTTTTCAGGGCAAGCTTACTTTATTTTATATAACCATTCAAGACCATGAGGAAATATCACTATGTCTCTGGAATTAAAGAGATTTATTTGTAATAGAACAGTGTTTCTGCACCCCACAGAGGGCTTTAGCTGTTAAAAGACCATAGAGGACAGATGCCAATTCTTGGCAATACAAAAGAAGAGTCAGTAAACCAGGTCAAGTGAGAATGAGAAATCACAAAAACATGTAGATTTGAACTACTACTTGGGAATAGATCATCTTGGAACCCTATTTCTTCTTGAGTGACTAATATGTTCTTATTTTTCTTTCCTTTTTCTTTTTAAATTATTAATCATTTTATTCATTTACATTTCAAATGATATCTCTTTCCCTGTTTCTGCTCTGAAACCCCACCATCCCATGACCCCTTCCTCTTGCCTCTAGGAGGGTGTTCCTTTCCCCGCTCACCCACTCCAGCACACTGCTCTAGCATTCCCCTCTACTGAGGCATCAAGCCTCCACAAGATCAAGGGCCTCCCCTCCCACTGATGCAAGATAAGGCCATCCCCTGCTACATATGGAGCTGGAGCCAGGAATCACCTCATGTTTACTCTTTGGTTGGTGGTTTAGTCCCTGGGAGCACTGGGTGGTTTGGTTAGTTGATATTGCAATCCCCTTCAGCTCCTTCCATCCTTCCCTTAGCTCTTCCATTGGGGTCCCCAGGCTCAGTCTAATGGTTGGTTGTAAGAATCTACATGTGTCATAGTCAGGTGCTGGCAGAGCCTCTCTCTAGGGACAGCCAAACCAGTCTCCAGTCAGCAAGTTCTTGGCATCAGTAACAGTGTAGGGTTTGATGTCTGCAGATGTGATGGAGTCTAAGGTAGGGTAGTCTCTGGATGGTTTCCAAGAAGAGCTTGCTGATAGGAGCCTGGTATGACTGTCCTTTTTTGTCTGGGTTACCTCACTCAGGGTGATATTTTCAGATCCATCTATTTGCCTAAGAATTGGCAAGTGTTTCATTTAACCGCTAAAGTGCTAAGTACTATGGTGGAAAGGAATATTTTTGGTTTATTTCCCTTCTTTCTTTCAAACAATATATTTAAATTCAGCCAGATGAAAAAAATCTGAATTATATAAAATGTTTCTCCACTTGCTTCTTGAAGTTCTTTATGAATTTAGAAACATTCATAAAACTCATAGGGCCTTAGTTTCCACACCTGGGGAAAAACTGAAGTTATAAATTACATACTTTTCTTTCCTTTCTTTAATTATGACTCAATGATATGTCGAGTGTGTATGAATATAGGCAGGAGCCTGAAAGTGCATCAGGTAGTCAGATGTCAGCTATCTTCTTTTTTTTTCATTTTAATATTTTTATTTTCTATATTCTTTGTTTACATTCCAAATGATTTCCTCTTTCCCAGATCCCCTCTCCCCATTTGTCCCATAAACCTTGTTCTCTCCACCCATTCTCCAATCACCTCTCTCCTTTTTCTTTGTCCTTATATTCCCCTCCAACACTAGATCTCTTCTTCTAATGTTCACTATCTTAATATTTGGAAGCAAGATCTTTCTTCAAACCTGAAGCTAGTGTTTTGACAATACTCATTCCCTGGAATCCACCTAACTACATTCTCCCAATAATGGGATTACAGGAAAGTGCTCATAAGCCTGGCTTTTTTCTTCTTGGTAGAGTGTTAGACATTGAACACAAGCTCTCATGTTTACCCAGCCGTTTCTTTATACTCTGATCCATTTTTCCATTTCTTGTTTCTAATATGTGCCCTGGAAATGACTTGGTCATATTTTTTTTAAAAAGCACCAATATTTTCTTATAATTCAATTTCTGGATCTGCTACTTCTAGTAACAAATATTTCAAAGAAGTTTTACATTTTTAGTAGTATTTTTCCATATCTAAGGCAATCTAATTCAATTTACTTGTAAAATCATATAAAGAATGAATGCTTGCACTTATTTAACAGTCTAAAAGTTCAAACTATTCTGTAAAGTAATTAAAGAAAGAAAGCCAAATGCCACTTTTAAAAAACAAGACAATGAAAAATAAGAGTGTGCTTTCAAGATTAGGAGATTAAACTTCATGGTTTTCGTTTTGTTTAATTTCCATTTTAAAGCCATTAGCGTTTGGAATACTAACTTTCTTACCATGATTATTTTCCTATTGATGGACTCTAATAAGCTAAGGTGTGGGAACGAACAATCCATTCCTTCATAGTGTAGAAACGGCATCCACCTAAAAGCAGGCAAAAATTAGGTCAGTAGAGCAGATATCTTAGATACTTCAAGGTGGGATGAAGAGATTGTCTTAACCTCGATTTGCTCAGGATGGCCTCAAACTCAGAGATCTGCCTGTCTGTGTCTGTGAGTGCTGGGATTAAGGTAGTGTGCTTCCAACACCCAGTTCATTTTATTAATTCATAAACAAAACGCATATCCTACGCATTTAAGTGGCAGGGGGGCTTGCTTACAATTTCAGAAGTTTAGTCCTTTAACATCACATAGTTTGGAACATGTTGGCATGTAGGCAGACACAATGCTAGAGAAGTAGCTGAGATTTCAACATCCAGAAGCACAGGCAGCAGAAAGAAGAAAGAGAAACTGGGCCTGGCTTGTGCCTTTGAAACCTCAAAGCTCATGCCCAGTGCCATATTTCCTTCAACGAATTCACACGTTGGAGTAAGGTTGGCCTTACTCCAACAAGGCCATACCTAATAATCCTTCTCAAGAAATGACACTTCCTGATAAGTAATCATTCAAATGATTTGACCAACATGGGCATTCTTATTCAAAGTCACAGGAGACACATTTGGTCATATTCTGATGAGAAAAGTGATCTTGACACATTACCAAAGGACCACCCTTCCATGAGGTCCATTTGAGGAAAAATTAAACCTGTCATACTTTGAAAAGTGTCAGTTTTACTTAGTCTGGTTTTTAATTAGAATTAAATACACAACCAAACAAGATGGCATAATCTAACACGTGACATTAACCATCTTAGACTTCACATGGTCACAGATAAGAGCTGGTAGTTATTATAGATGCTCCTTACAGAATGAGGAAAATATCCCATTCGGCTTTTGTTTGTGTGTTTGTTGTTTCCTCCTGTTAGAGTAGAATTCCAAGTATTCACACATTCTAAAACCTAACATCAATTGACTCATTTTCACAGTGAGTATTACTCGAAATGTTCAGGTTAAAAATATTACATGTTCCACATCACTTTTAACCTTGAAGGACATGGTTAACACATCAGTGAATATCTTTGCCTCCATCGGAACAGTGCATTTGAAGGTTGTCCAGGCTATGAATTTTAGATAAGTCTCTATCAATGTGGCTGGACCTTAGCATATTTAAAATTTTTGTGCGATCTGTTCTGTCTTGAAAATGTAAGGATTTCACATGCCCACTAGTAGAATATTTGTCTCAGATTCATTAAATATGCCATTTTCACTTTGATAATCTCCATAATTTCCTTATTACTGTCAAGTAAAAAGTAGTAATCTGCTGTACAGCCTCTGGAACCTTCCATGCGGCCTCTGCTTCTACTCAGTTCCTGTGCTTTAGATCTTTGCAGTCATCACATATTTTTCTTTATTTTTCTTTGTTGACATTAATGGTTTTCTTCGTATGACTACATTAGTTTTATCATCACTAACTTCATTACATTGTTTATTATTACATTCTTAAATATTTTTCATATCTTTTGATCCTGTTTTTCCAATTCATCTCCCATCCCTTCCTACAGTCCTACCTTCCCAACATTATGTTCTTTCTTTCTTTCTTTAAAACAAAGAAAGCAAACAAAAATCAAGAAGCATGGATGTCATTGATTTTAGGGATGGGCAAGTAAGCACAACTCACATGGCTAGAACTAAGAAGAGGAAATGGGAAGTCTGGGGACCAAGGTGTGCTAAGTGAAGGAGTTGGTGTTTGAATATACAGCAGATACTGGTATATTAAAGTTCTTCATTGTATAACTGTTATCCCTAACTTAGATTTCTCTGTTACATGTACAAATCTACTGTTTAGTCCAAAACTGTGCTGAGTCTTAATGTTTTCCATTTATACTAACAAAAAAAATATTATTTCTTCTGTGACTTAAAATTTATTTTCTTGGTTCAACTGACAAGACATAATTTGAGGAGCTATTTACCCAGGTGGCTATAATCAGAGTGGGCTTGCACTTATGGGGCAATTACTTTCAGCTTGATCCCTTTTCAAAGCTTGCATTGCTTCTCCATTAAAATAACAGCAGTAAGGCAGAGAATTATTTCCAATTGAGTGAATGTTAAAACTTATATGTTGACTTTTATCTCATGGTATGCATATTCATTCACATTTCCATAATCTGCATCAAATACGTTATTATTATTGTAGATTCACCTGCAAGTGAAGACCATAGGTCAACCTCAGGTGCAACCTACTTGGTAACTATGAAATAGTCTTGCACTGGACTGGAGTTCTCTGATAAAGCTAGGCTGCTGCTCAAGGAAATTTTAGGGATCCTCTTGTCTCTGTGCCTCAGTGCTGACATAACAATCATGCCATACTGCAACAGCTCTTATATATGTCTTCTATATATAAAAACCTCATTTTCTTATGCTTAAGTTGCAATAGTTTAATTGAAGTATTTATTCTCTGCGCTCAAGAGAGGGAAAGGGTGAAGGTACAAGGATTTTTGCACACTGTGTTATGCAAATGCTTCTTTCTCTGCCTTCCTATCTTGTTTTAGTCTGAACATGACTTTACGTTTATTTTTAGCTTAAGTTCCTATAAACACTGTTCCTCATTTATTCTCTGCCTGGCCAATAAAAGCCAGTGAGCTAATCGAGAGCTTTAGAGAGAATCTGTGGCACTTTGGATTCTAGGAGGGATAAAGAAAGACAGGAAGTGAAGGAGGGGACAGGAAGGGAGGTGGAGGAAACATCAGAAGGAGAGAAAGGACAAAAAAAATTCAAGTAAGAGGGGAACCCTGTCTGGGAGGATGCTGGCTAGCTGAAAGGTTTGGAATGAAGTAATAATTGCTCAGTACTTGGCTCAAGGCAATTTTAATAAATCTTAGTCTCTCTGTGTGGGTATTGGAGAATTAACTGGTTAAGAAATACAGCTGCATATTTATTCACTGCATATACTTACATAAAAAATAATTCATTTTACAAATAGTGTCTAATGTGAGGGTGCCAATTTATTGTGTTACATATTAGTCTTGAGGTTGCTACACTTTCCTTTTGCCATATCTATTAGCAGTTTTCACCCCACTTCAAATCATTTAGTTCTTCCCCAAAACAGACACAGAAACTTGAAGGTTACTTTTTTTAAAAGATTTATTTATTTATTTTACTGTACTTCAGATACACAGGCACTGTACTTCAGCTCACATTATAGATGGTTGCAAGCCACCAGGTGGTTGCTGGGAATCAAACTCAGGACCTCTGGAAAAGCAGTCAGTGCTCTTAACCGCTGAGCCATCTCTCCATCCCTTTCTTATAATAATGCTTAAAAGCACTACAGCTAGACAGATATCAACCCTCCATGTCATTTTGTCTACTTTGCTATGGTGATTCCTGAAATATCACTTGCGTTTTTCTGCCTGGTCATTCTTACTCCCTCTGGTCACCCTTCGTGGCTATGTGCTCATGATTGACACTACCCCATGGTGATCTCTTTCTTCTTTACCTCATGGTCCCTACCTAGTACCCCAAGGCCAGAAACTGAAGCTCCATCTACTTCTCTCCAACTACAGTCAGCCTAGTGTTTTTTTAGTAACCAATCAGTGATAATTTATGGGGCAAGGTTTACACAACACAAACTGGTATATGTAAGGATTTCTTCATTAAGGGCAACCAGAGCTTGGGGGTCAGCATTGAGCATTTGAATACATAGCAGCACCAGACCAACCACCTACAAAAAGGGGAACTGGCATCATAATATTGTGTTCTCAAAAACTGAAAGAAATAGTATTTTCAAAACTAGAATTATATCTCTTATCTTTCATGTGATTTTTAGAGTTGGTAGGTAATGTGTGGGAAGTGACTGAATGAGGTAAGCTATTTAGTTGTGGTGTCAGTAGCAATAACTAAGCTAGTAACACTGTCAATGAACAACTTGGTAAAGAAAAAATCATGACATTTTGCTAAAGGTCAAAGATGAGAAAAAATTAAGTTAAAAAAAAAGATACCCAAAAAAGGCTTTCTTATATAATGACATGAATTATAAAAGACATATTTGCAGGCTACATTTATAACTATCACAGGCTTCTAATGCATAGTGACAGGAAAGCTTTTGTAATGCAGCTGGACACTAACTCTTGTTCCTTTCCTTCCCGCTTGATTGGGGATATTACATTTTGTGACATATCACATGGTCATATGTGTTTGACCAAGGACATCCAACCAGGCTCAGTTCTACAACTGGAGTTAATAAGTCAGTGGGCCCTGCTGGGAACCTCTCAATGATACAATTAATACCTCTGTCCCTTTCCTCACATTTTTGAACATGAACCCAATTAGAAGAACTTTTTTTCCTTAACACCGAAGGACCCAACTTGTTCTGCTGCCTGGATCCTGTCTATGTGCTCCTGGCAATTCTTAAGCATGTTAACAGTATAAAAAATAGAATTCTCTCCTCTCAGAGGTGTTAGGAGAATTAATTAATGTTTATGAAGCACCTCAGATTCTTGGATGAGAAGGCCCCGAAGAATTCTCTCCTTTGAAGGTGGTATTATTACATCATCTTATCTAGAGGCAAAGAAAAGCTAAAAATAGATACTCAATACAGTAACCCCAATTTAACTCTGTGTGGCAGGTGTCTCTGTTTTTTTCTCTTGGAAAGGTGCTTGTGAAGAAAGTGGGAGACATTGACCCTGTATAAATTTGTAGACTGTACAGTTTTCTTTAACACATTTTTCTCTTAATGCTACTCCCATTATTTCACTCGTTCAGCTCTTATTTCTTCCATAAAACAGACATGAAGGAGAAATTGTACTTCATTTTCCTTCCAAAATTTTACACAGAAGAAATATTGACAGTAAATACCCAATGTAAGTAGTTCTGAAGGTTTACATTAATCCCTGAGGACAAAGACTAGGTTAAGTCATACGATACATATGCGGAACATTACAAGAGTCTGGTGGAAAATCTTCAAGTTTGGGGTTTCAGTAATATTTTCATAGCCTTAGATTTCCCTTTCTAAAATCAAATAGCTCTTATTACCCAAAACCGAAATTAAGTCAGCAGCTGAAACTAAAGGGGAACTAGCCTTTCCTTCTCTCCTTGTTCAGTCCTTCTGGCAATTTCCTTCACATCAAAGTAATGGTGTCTAATTTTGGTGATGAACATTTTTTTTAATGATTATGCTTTGTGTGAAGGTAAATAACATAAAGTAATTACAAAGAACAATAGAAAACAGTGTAGCATTTAAAAGTTCTTCACTTCAGGAATATTATGATATAGTCTATGTTTTCATGAGCAGTGTTTTGTTTAACGTATCTACTGATTTGAGAAGTGGTTTTGGTGTTATTAGCGCTTTGCATATTAATAATTTGAAGTATGGGAGGGCAAAGGGACTTGTCAATAGTACTGACTAAAAGGGGATAAAAGTGAGAATCCAGTCTATATTGTTTTACTCCTGGGGCTTTCCAGCTAAGGTACACAATATTCCAGGCCAAACCATCAAAATGTGGGAAATGGCATATGCTTGAGTATGTAGTATGAGCTAAAGAGAAATGTGCAGGTGCAGAGGGATATAGTAAAGACTTATTTAAAGAAAAGTACTGAAATGTAAATGTATTATTTTTGTTTTAGTCAGTACAGTGAAAACGTATTGGTCCTAACAAAGTAAGGGTTTTGTGTTTTGGGAAACTGGAGCTTTAGGATAAGCAGCAGTACTACAAAGAGAATGCTCACAGCTACTCCCTATTTTGGGCTTATTTTATCTCAGCCAAAAGAAATTTGGTGCTTGGATCTCTTTTTGAAGAACTAAGAGTACTGTGTCTGTATGACACTGATTATATCTCCTTATGTGACTCTGGTACCTGAGTTGTCATCTTGTCACAAGGCTCATTCTTCCCTGGACAAAGATAAGGACACACATCTTTCTAGGTTTTTGATGTAAAGAAAGCTTAGGTTGATCACTACATTATTATATCTCTATCAATCTCATAGACCCAGCTAAAGTAGGCGGTGACAGGATATTGGAAGTTTGTCCTTGATTTAGATCTAATACTCAAGGTGCCAACATGATTAACCATAGGCAAAGCAGTCATGGTACTATTACTTCATTGTCAGGATAATGACTCAGAGGAAAGTATCCACCTATATCAAATAGCAACCACAGAAATGGTTGCTATTCATTTGAGAGATAATATTAAATATCTGATATATTAAGAAATTACTTGTCTTCTTTTTTTCTTTTTTTTAATTGGATATTTTATGTATTTACATTTCAAATGTTATCCCCTTTCTTGTTTTTCTTTCTCCCAGTTCACCCTCCCCCTGCTTCTATGAGGACACTCCCCCTCCCACCTAAATACTCCTGCCTTACTGCCTTGGCATTTCCCTACAGTGAGGAATCAAGCCTTCACAGAACCAAGGGTTTCTCCTCCTATTAATGCCAGACAATGCCATCCTCTGCTACGTATGTGGTTGGAGCCGTAGGTCCCTCTATATATACTCTTTGGTTGGTGGTTTAGTCCCTGAGAAGTCTGGGGCTTCTAGTTGGTTGATATTGTTCTTCTTCCTACAAGGTTGCAAACCCCTTCAGCTCCTTAAGTCCTTTCTTTAACTCCTCCACTGGGGATCCTGTGCTAATTCCAATGGTTGTCTGCAAGCATCCACATGTGTAATTGTCAGGCTCTGGCAGAGCCTCTCAGGAGATAGCTACAACAATCGTCTGTCATCCAGTGCTTCTTGGCATACACAATAGGATCTGGGTTTGGTGTCTGTATGTGGGGTAGATTCCTGGGGTGGGGAGGTTGCGGGAGTGATCCCAGGATGTCCTTTCCTTCAGTTTCTGTTCCACATGTTGTCTCTGTATTTCCTCCCATGAGTTTTTTGTTCCCCTCCTAAGAAGCACTGGAATCTACATTTTGGTCTTTCTTCATCTTGAGCTTCATGTGGTCTATGAATTGTATCTTGGGTATTCTGAGATTTTTGGATAATATTCACTTATCAGTGAGTACATACCATGTGTGTCCTTTTGTGACTGAGTTACCTCACTCAGGATGATATTTTCTAGTTCCATCTATTTTCCTAAGAATTTCATGAAGTCATTGTTTTTTAATAGCTGAGTAGTACTCCATTATGTAAATGTACCACATTTTCTGTATCCATTCCTCTGTTGAGGGACATTTGAGTTCTTTCCAATTTCTGACTATTATTAATAAGGCTGCTATGAACAGAGTGGAGCATGTGTCCTTGTTATCTGTTGGAGTATCTTTTGGGTATATGCCCAGGAGTGATATAGCTGGTCCTCAGGTAGTACAATGTTCAGTTTTCTGAGGAACCACCAGACTGATTTCCAGAGGGGTTGAAGCAGCTAGCAGTCTCAGCAACAATGGAGGAGTATTCCCCTTGACCACATCCTCTCCAGCATCTGCTGTCACCTGAGTTTTCCATCTTAGCCATTCTGACTGGTGGGAAGTAGAATCTCAAGGTATGTTTTGATTTGCATTTCTCTGATGACTAAGGATGCTGACCATTTCTTTAGGTGCTTCTCAACCATTCGATATTCCTCAGGTGAAAATTCTTTGTTTAGCACTGTACCCCAATTTTTAAAAATAGAACAGCAAACACCTCTATTACAGGAGCCATAAAGGATGGCTTATTTGCCTTTCCAGGCTTTGATCTTCCACAGATAGAACTCCAGCTCCTTGCCTTCGAGTACATAGCCCTCTGCTCTGCCATACTGGCCTGGTCTTGAGGCAATGCAGGCGAGAAGCTTGCCCTGCTGGTACTCTCCTCCAAGAGACTGCTGATTTGAGCATTCTTTTTCATTTCGTTATATTTCTTTTGAATTTCCTTTGATCGTTTTTGTTTAAAATCTCTTTCTTCTCAGGAAGAAATTTTGGCCCCCTTCTTGAGACCTAGAGACACTGCGCAATGGGACTCTTACCACTGCCAGTGTGGTATGCTGTCAATAAGCATAATGCGGTTCTTTACCAGAGTCTTGGTGCAGATAAGCTCATTATTGGATGCATTGTAGACAACATCAATGATCCTTGCTTTGTGAGTACCACACCCAGAGCCCCAGTAAAAGTTTTCCACATGCAATCTCAGGACACGGTACTTCTTATCGCCTCCTCGAACTCAACTGTGTATATTCAGAGAGGGCCAATCTTAGTGTTGCAGCAGGATGTTCCAGCTCGTACTTCTGCTTCTTGTGGCCGGGTTTTCTCTTTTCCTCTGTCTTGCAGTACTTTTGCTAGTTGTCCTCAGAGATTCCCATCACTTGGCTCTGTACCCCATTTTTAATAGGGTTATTTGGTTCTCTGGATTCTAACTTTTTGAGTTCTTTGTGTATATTGGATATTAGCCCTGTATTAGATGTAAGATTGGTAAAGACTTTTTCCCAATCTGTTGGTTGCTGTTTTGTCCTATTGACAGTGTCCTTTGCCTTACAGAAGCTTTGCAATTTTATGAGGTCCCATTTGTCTATTGTTGATCATAGAGCATATCCCATCGATGTTCTGTTCAGGAATTTTTCCCTCTGCCCATGATTTTGAGGCTCTTCCCCACTTTCTCTTCTACTAGTTTTAGTGTTCTGCTTTTAAGTGGAGGTGTTTGATCCACTTGGACTTGAGCTTTGTTAGGAAATAAGAATGGATCGATGTGCATTCTTCTACATGCTGACCACCAGTTGATCCAGCTCCATTTGTTGAAAATGCTGTCTTTTTTTTTCCCATTGGATGTTTGTCTTCTTTATATACACTTTTTTAGTTCATGTTGATTGGATTGAGAAATTCTTGTGTGAGGACCATTGGACATATAAATGGCAGCAGCAGCCTTCTCATGTTTATCAGGTTAGGACATTTGACCTCTGGCATTAATGAGACAGAGTTGATGGAGACATCCACTCATTCCATTTATGGATACAAAGTCCAATGTGATGCATGCTAAGATGTAAGAGACCCCTATTAAGTCAGCAATGATTAACAGTACATCTCCGCACTATATTGCTATAAGATTAGCTAGCCTGACATGAAGTGCAAACAACTACCTGAAGGATGTCATAAGTTAGCATATGACCCTCTTATTATTCAGACATTTCCTGTGCCTTGGTACTCTATTTCTATTATTTGAGTGTGCACAAAAATATATAGCATTGTATTACAGTATTTGGTATCTACTGATAAGAGAAAATTGGCCTTCATAATGTCAAGTTTGAGATTCTTTGGTTGGTTTGGAAGGATACCATTGTCTTCAAGCTTCCATACCAAGGATAGATCAGCCAGGGAGATAAACTACGAAAGCATGTGCCCTGGGCTATAGAGCACTGTGGTTCAACTTGGACTTTGAAACAAATTATTAACAACACCTGATGAACATACATTCATATGCTAAGTAGAAAAGTGTACAACTATGTGCCAAGCGCTATGAATTGAATATATACTGTGGAATATCAGCACAACTACTGTACTGCCATAGATAGATTATCATTATTATAGTCTCTTATTTTTAACAAAAGCAATGCTTAAAGGCCCCACTGAATGTACTGTTCATTTAATAGTAAGAATAAGAAAGATAAAACTATTGAAGTCTTGCTACTTCAATCAACACAGTTAATATTTCAAATGTGTCCATTTCTGAGAATACATATTACTAATTGGGAACAAAACTTGGAATCATATTTGCATGGATTTATCAAGGGGCTCTATCTGGAAGCTGAACTACACCCTTCCTCTTCCTGATCTTCCTCTTCTTCTTTTACCTCTGGTCTCCGTCCCCATTACCCTCCTCTCCTCCTTTCCTCTACCCCTTCTTCTTTGTATTCTCTTCCTCTTTTTCCATATCTCCCCAGTGCTCCTCCTTTCTCCTTCTTCCTTCTCTTCCCTCTCATCTTTCTCTTTTATTTCTAGGTCTTATTCTGTGCTTTTTCATTAATACATATTACTAGACCAATGTGATAGTGATATGTATTCATATATTACAATCCTAAAAAAGAAGAAAGGTGAATTTGAGTTATTTTTATCTTTTGTAAATTCTTCTTTTCATGTTTTTATCACTATTTGACTATGCTATAGCACTGTGCTTCCACTGTAAGACCTCAACATATAGGCACTGTGGGAACCTGCTGTCTTCCTTAGATTTACTATTGTTTTGTGGAAATATCACATCCAAAGCAACTTGGGAAGGTAAGAAATTATTTGGCTTATAGTGCCATATCACTGTTCATCACTGGATAAAGTCAGAACAGGAATTCCAAGAGGGTAGGCACCTGGATGTATGAGTTGCTGTGGAGGCCATGGAGGGTGCTGCTTATTTGTCTCATCCTCATGTCTTTCTCAGCATGCTTTCTTCAAGAATATAGGACCAGGAGTCCAGGGATGGGACTTCCCCCATCAATCACTGATTAAGAACAGAATGTGCCCTGTTTGTGTCTGAGCATTCCACAGACACTGTTATCTTTATTTCGGAGAGCTATGAATTTCTATGTTAACTGGAGGTGGGGTGGGGTCCTCTGTGATGAGGTCTCATGAGGCCTAAGAGCTGGAGTATTCTAGACTAAACATATGTAACTTTGACAGCACATCCTCCTTTGCCTTTTATTTTGGTGAAAAGTTCTACCCACGATGCTGCTTAATGGTAATAATTTAGGTCTCTCCACTTATACCTAAATTACATGGAAAACAAACCTAAAAATTTTAAAGTGAATCATACAACATTAATTCTGAGCACAGACAAGATTTCATTCTGGTTTTTCCTTTTATAGAGTAGCTGGCTGTGCTTCCGCAGACCTCACACCAAAGAGGTGTTTCTGACAAAATGCAGAACAGATGCGGGCCTGCACCTTGGGAGAAGCAGATTGTGGTGTGGCTGAGGAGCTATTTTCACGCCTCCCGCAGCCTTGCCTTCACCTGTTTATGCAGAAGCAGACCTGTGGATTTGTGCTCACCCAGTTCTGCGCCAGTGCATTCCCAGCAGCCCCAGACAACTGCTTTCTCTTTCATAGTTCTGCTCCTTTCCTCCTTGCATTTGCTTGGCAGCTGCTCAGAGTTGTCTGCTAGCAGATCTTCACAAGGCTGTTGCTACAGGTGGCCTCCTTTTTTTTGGAGAAATGGTCAATGAAAAAAAATTTTCAAAGAATGAAGTATCTGTAATAAGGATGCCATAATTTTGATGAGATGTAGACTTCTTGAGAAAGACTACCAGCCATTTGCTTCCCCCACCTCCTGCCATCTGCTGTGCACACAAGGATAAAGCTTGCACCTGTGCCATCTATGAATCTAGGCATGGGTCCATTATCATAAACTAAAACACAACAAAAGCCATACAATACATCTAAAGTCTGTCTCATAAATAATGATGCTTGTGTGAGGTACTCAATAAAATAATCAAATGACTCGACAAGTTCACAGGATTATGTAGTAATTCTAGTGTAAGCATGAACATTTCATAATTAGGAAAATAAATGGTAGAACACTTTGAAGGTAAGAAAGCTTTCAGTCTTCGATGCTTTGTGGATGAAAGAGAATAGAGGTGACCAGGAATCTATTAAACCAGGAAGGTGACTAGTCAAATGGCTCAGTAGCTAACAGCACTGATTGTTCTTGTAGAGGACTCAAGTTCAGTGCCAGCCACCCACATGGTTGCTAGCAATTATCTGTATCTCCAGTTACAAGTCCAACACTCTGTTCTCCTGACCTCCTGAGCACTGCATGCATATGTCTCATAGGCACGCATACCCATACACATAAAATAAAAATAAAATCTGAACAAAAAGGGCAACTCTATTAGGTATTCTATATGCCTTCCCTAAGAAATGATGCTTCAGCTGGTTTCAAAAGGTGTGACAGTATCATGGTCTTGTGCTAATCTTAGTATAGTTGTTCCATTCCAGAGAGGCTTGGAAAAGCAATATGAACTTGCCTGAACAAATGTGTACCTTCACTCTTTGCAGTTCTCTGGATGTGAGAAGGAGGAAGAGACACATGTTCCTTTCTTTCTACATCTGTGGTGTTATAGTATCTCAACAGATAGAAAGCATACAAAAGCTTCTACATTCTAGTTAGTAGGTTATAGATGTGACTCTGCTCTATCATTCAAAACATTTTGCCTATATAGTGTCAGGCCCTGAGGATCAGATAGTAGATGGATGTTGAAGAAGGAGGATGAGGCGTCTTATTAAAGATTTAATTTATCTTATGTTCATGGACAAAGACCAAATGGATAAAGTGTCTTGAAGACAAGGTCAGAGCCCAGTCAGCACCAAAGATTTATATTGAGAGCTACATTGCTAATAATCTTTAACCTCTTTCTTTTATCAATGAACACCAATATGGAATCGGGGCATATGGTATTGCAATTTTGAAAGTACTAAGAACCAATGTTTGTTACCTGTTACAGATGTGGATTTAGAACTTTGCTGTAGTCTCTAACATTGGAGGCAAAATCTAAATCTTTGTACTTTTGTGATCATGGCTGACTCTTAAGGGATTTCAGGAACAGCCTAAATTAACAGCCTCTGAAGACGAAAATGAAAGAAAATTATGAAATACAAATTGTCAATCAGATTGTGAAAAACATGTTCAACCTTAGAATCTACCACTGCATCACAAATTATTTCAAAATAGATAGTCATGTGGATTATCCCAAGATAAAGCTTACTGTCCTCTGGTCTAGATTTCTTTCCCCCCCCCCCCGAGTTTAATCTAATTGAGCAAGCGTGTAAGGCTGTGAAAAATCAATGAAAGGCAATTACATGGGGGCAAGAAGAAACTTGTGATATGATGCACTGGATGAACACCCAAAAAAGAAGTAGAAGCACGCAAGAAGGAGGGTTACATTATATATCATCCGTTAGAGAGCATCATTGTGGAGGGATGGAATACTCCAAGATTTACCTTCTTCATACATTCTTCTGTCATATAAAAATTCAATTTTGATTTGGCGCTGCCAACTAATGGAGCAGATCTGCTTGTCTTTACAAGAGGAGGGAGGAGAAGGCTGATAGACATGTAAGCAAATCAAGAACTTACAATTCAAGTTGCTAAAACACACTCAGAAGTACATTCACACAAAGTTTGTGAAGCTGTTGTCTTCTCTCCTACATATGCATTCTGTAACAACTTGTATGAATTTGACGATTGCCTTGTTTAAGAAAAATATGTATTATTCCAGAAATGTTTGGCTTCTGTTTCTATTACTGGCAAACATGTAGTTCTTTTCAAGCTAAAAAAAAAAAAAATCAGAGTTATAACTCCAAGCAAATATTGTGTCCAGGCACATTTATTTTTGATAAAAATGAATATCAATTTAATTGCAAATGAGGTACTCTTCTTAGACTTCTGGCAAATTGCAATCCTGGCCCTGAGTACAGAAAATTTGTGTGTGTGTGTGTGTGTGTGTGTGTGTGTGTGTGTATGCTGGATTTTCCTGACCTGGTTTAGAAAATAATGATCTGAGTGTCACCTAAAAATTTCTAAAAGCATCCCAAGCAGAAGACTCTGTGGAGATGTGCACAGATATGAGAGGCTCAGTACAGCTGGAGTCTCTTACCGGAGCAACAAAATCTATCAGATATCTCTGCACAGGAAGAAGACTTGGACACTCTCCTTATTAAAATGTGACTCTTCCATCAGTAAACTATTTTCTTTCCTTTAATATGATTAAGGTAGATCGCTTAGGGTCAAAGTTAAAGAGCATTAGTGGAGAGATTAAAATATACCTTTTCCCTTTCTCTAGTCAACCTGACCAAAACAGATTAGGGGAAAAAAAAGATTTTCAACTCTGGTGAGCCAACTCATTCTCGCTCTCCATGAACACTGAATTTATCATTTAAATGTTAAAAAGGGAAACCAGATGCTATAGTTATTAACTTTTGGAATCAACTCTAATCTTCCTATTAAATTCTTCCATCCAGGTACAGGCAATTATTTGCTTGATCTAAAGGTGCAGAAAATGCAGGCACACAGGGTTTCAGAGAGTCCAGTCTAATAAGACAGGTGGGTAACTAATAATCTGGAAAATTACCTGCAGATTGAGGATATTGGGAATGACTAATGGCCAAAACTAAGCGAGTAAATTAGTTGCAAAATGATACCATTTGCAGTAGTCATGCGAATGGGAGACAGAAAGGCACTGTGGCATGTGGCAGCAAGCGAGCTATGCTACACGTCGATGGGGCCCAGGCTGAGGAAAGCCGGCCATCAGTGCCGACCCCCTTGCAGCTGCCTCATGCTTTTATTTATTTATTTTTGCTCCTTCTGGGTCATCAGTGGCAGGAGTGTAAGCTTTGATTGTGCAGATCCTGGAGTGTCCGTAGCTTTGTGATGTCTAGAACACCCGTAGTCAAGGTCAAAAGGAACGAATAAAAAAACATCTGAATCTTTCAAACAAAAGATTCAGAACATCAAAATAACAGCAACCACTTCAGTGCTGAGCACTGAGTAAATCAAAGCTCAAGCTTTATTGCTACTTCTTGGTAATATTTTGGGATGATTCTTTTAGCCAAGATTCCAAACCTAACACAATACCAACAATCTTATGAAGGCAAAGTATCTGAACACAGGCACTAAGTTACAACTGATATTTTGTTTTATGTACAAGAGTCTCTCCTTTATTTAAAGAACAGGAAATAAATTAGCACTGTTTTGCCAATTTCCAAATGCTTTAAACTAAATGAGGGCATGGTGTTACTGATGCTCTATTTAGATGGGAGCACATTTTCAAAGACAGCTCTTCCAGAATGACAACACCTCTCTTTGAAGCCTGCTTTCACACTTACACCAGTGAGTCATTATGGAAAGCATGGTGACCAATAAAATATCTGCATGAACTGTTCAACTAATTGCACAAATATAAGATGTACTCCACAGACATGGCCATGTCCAATCTGGAGAATAATCATGAAAGGTAGATGCCCACATCCCAAACACACATGTAATCAGCCTGCTGACCTGTGTTTGTAAAGAACTTCATTCATGCCTGCCTGTCACATGGCAGATGGCTCGAGCTCTTGTTCCCTACCTGTAATGAAGACACAACACAGTTTTACTCTATTTCTACCTCCTTTGGAACAAACTGTGTTCGTATCTTTCTCCACATAGATACAAAGTCATTCATATATAAATCAAAGAGCACAATTAATTAGCTGGTTTAAGATTCTCTGGGATTTGCTAGGAAACTGTTTTCTGGTCTCTTTTCAAATGTGGATGTTCAAGGGAAGTTTATTTTAAGTTTTTGGAGGTTTTGTAAATCAAATCTGCAATGCGATTAGCGACCTCATAGGACAGCTCTAGGGGAAAAAAAAGTATAAATCCTTCTAGTCCCTTGTCTGTGACTGGCAACAGGAACCGCCTTTTGTGTAAACTTATCTCCCGGTTTTTATCTTTGAAACTGAAGCATAACCCTACGTATTAAAGTTTGAATGTATGAAAATATATGAGATTTGTCTCCTCCAATTGACTTAAGGACAAGTCAATTATTTGGGCTACTTAAACACTGTGATGAGAACTTATTTCAGGAAGAAAAACGTAACTTAATTATCAGTTACCGTTTAGAATGTAATGTTTTCAGAATATGCCTGCAAGCCCCTTCCTTGCTCATTATAGTGCCAAATACTTTCCTTTTTAATGTGTGTATTATAAGGATGGGCAAAAAGAAAGCAACACACATTAACATTTGTTCAATGCTTTTAGTTTATGAGAGGACTTTGATGTTATATGATTCACCAAGTGTTTCATGTGTGATGTTGAATTCATAATCTCTGTTGTCTATCTTTCATTCTTGCTGAAGCTGTGACTATCGGTCGCCAACACTACTGTGCCATTTGTACCATCTCCCCTGTCTCTATTTCTATTGCTATTTATTTGTGTTTCTATATTGCCAGTGTATTCCCATTGTTCTTTGTGCATTATAAATATGTAAAAATATACAAAAATGTACATTTTTCTAAAACTTACTTAAAACAGCATGATGTCTGACTCATACACGGCACCAGGGTCTGCTGACATGGCTCAACAAGTAAAACTTCTTGGCCTCAAGCCTGATAACCTGAGATATGTTACACAGTGGAAGGGCAGAACTGAGCCTTGAAATTGCCCTCTGAGTACCATGTATGGTTGTGCATATAAATGCATGCATGTATGCACACAAACTCACATGCACACACACACACATACACACACACACAGGGAAAGAGAGAGAGAGGCAGAGAGAGGGAGGGAGAGAGAGAGAGAGACATAATAAATAAATTCCAAACTACTTAATACCAATCTGAACCCTATTTTCTATAGAATGGAGTTTGAATTTATATCAAATCTCTCTTAGTGATAGAATCAATAGTTTATAAATGTATTCTTTAATTATTTTCTCCTTGTCATCTCTCTGAGATGAAAGTAATATTGAATGTATGGATAAATACACATATACACACACATTATATATAATTTATATATACAGGGAGATATAGATGATATAGATATAGATTCACACACATTCTTTCTCTAGTCAACAAAACATCAAGTTGGTGGGTATATTTTATAGTTTCTGTAGACATAGCGGCTGTCACTTATTCACATCCAACACTTAATACTAATCGGTCATGGACTTTGTGAGCGTGAATCATTTTTCTAGCCTCCTAAGTCAGATAGGGAGAAAGTCAGATAGAGAGGAAGCAGTGGGGTATGTGAGGCCCTCTGATCTCCTGAGTAGTAAATAGTAAACTGGATGACATTCAACAAAATAAAATATATATTCTGTTGTAGTACCTCACCCTAAATATGAGACACAGAGAGTCTGAGGGTTTTACTGTTGGCAAGAGTCACCATGACCACAGCAATACTTATAACAGAAATGATTAAATTGGGACTGGCTTACTGTTTCAGAAATTTAGTCCCTTATCACCAGAGAAGGGAACATGGAAGCATCCAAGCAGACATGGTGCTTGAGAAGGAAGTTAGATTTCTACATATGGATCAGTAGGCAGCCAGAAGTGCATGAATCATGCATCCTCCAACAAGGCCATAAGTCCTAATAGTGGTATTTTTGTTGGACCTATCGGGGGCCATTTTTATTCAAACCACCACACACAGAAGCATTTCCAAATGTTCTAGAATTTTATATTTTTTACTCACCTTGTTGAGAAAAGAAGATTTTAGTTGTACGGATCGATAGTTTATATACTGAAAGACTATCAGTTAAAGCTGCAAAAGTAAAGTGTTTGGTAGGAATGAAGAATTTGTATTTCTTTTATAAATCTAGCAAGATAAAGCAAAGTGCCTGCAAAGAGAGCTGCTATACATGGAGGAGTTCCTAAGGAGAGGCTGTAGATATGTCTTTCAGTGGAGTCAGAAGTTTGTCAGGAGTGTTCCAATGCTTTGTTCTATTTATACATTACTCCTACCTTCAGGTCTCTGTCTATAATCTATGTATTAAATGGAATCCTTCTCTTGACTGCTGCTATAGGAAAACTGTGATCATTATTATTATGTGAACACAATAACTTTTTCACAGATACACATATATCATCATCACTACACATACCACATATGACATACCAAACCACATCATACATGCCATTTTGTAAAACCACCAAAAATAGCCACAACAGGGCATGGGAAGATTATTGACTCATACAATGAGGGTCTTTGAGGAATGTTATGTGGCTGCCGGATGAATTTGGGAAGAGAGTGAGATACCAAGGAAACAGTTCTGGCTTGGGGAATGCAGCCATTATGAATGGCTTGTCTGATTGGCAGCTGTAGCCTGCATTGAACTGGAGAACCATTTTTTTTATATCTATCTATTCAGTCAGGACAGAGGTAGAATGGGAAGTGGAGAGGGAATAAGACCTGTCAGCAGGTTAAGATGAAAAGATGAAATCAGATTCATTTAATATACATTTGTATTGAATTTCCCCGTGAGATGGGGCTTTTATTATATAGCCCAGGACATTATGAAACTACCAAGCTCCTATGGCTAGTGCCTCTTGAGTATTTAGATTGCAACTGTGTGCCACCACGCCCAGCTAGAAACTCTCTATTAAATGTCAGCAAATATCAAAAATGAGGGAGTAGTGATTAAAGGAGTCAGGTCAACAGATGAAAGCATTTTTACTTACATTGTGTTACGTAGCTGCTGTATAGCATTTATGTAAAATGCACATGCACTTGAAATAAAGCTTATGTCTTTTAGGAAAATGTCTACAGACACAACAGACCCTTAGTGTCTGTACTCATATGGCTCTGGTCCCACCGGGTCCTCCTCATTCCATCTGTCTGTCACTTGCTGCTGGAGAAACACACACCTGTGTTTGTTTCCTACCAGGAAAATATCATCTGTCATACAAGGCTGTGTGCACTCTAAGCCTCAGATATTCTGAATCTACTCATCATGGGAAAATATGGAGTTTTCATCCTCAGTCAGTAAGGAAGCACCAGGTGGCTTGAGCTTGTAGAGGTGAGTGAAGAAGTAGAGAAACAATCTGAAGTAGGTCTTGAGGATTACTACATTAAAAGCATCTAGCTTCTGCTCTGCAGAGGGAGCATTTTCCCTTTTAAACTGTGATGAGATGCTGTGCTTGTAACATTAAATAACCATGCATTTTATTGAGGTATGATTGCGGTTTTATTTCATAAACATTTATTTAAAATTTGGGATAAACTTAGAATTCCAAGCACAAAGTATATTTAGCAGAAATTTCCATCTCACCAACATCCAGGTTTGCCTGATACAAATACTCAGAGTTACCATACTTAATTTTCAAAATCAGAAATGCAATATTGCTGTCAAATTTTCTCAGTTATTTCCTGAATCTCAGAATCTAACTTAGAATGCACATTGTGTTTTCTCACCCAGGCTTTTTGGTGAGCTCTGATCTGCAGCACACCTCTAGGCTTTTCAGTCTTTTAGGAGTGTCACAGATTCTGGAGTATTGTTCAGGTGACTGGAGACTTCCCATGCATTTGAGACTGGCTTGTATGTCTCTTCTTAGTCAAATTATGCATTCAGGAATAGTTAAACACAAAGCATGATTCTTATAAACTTTAAAGGAAGACTAGTGCTTATTGTACTTTTGTTTTGGATATTTGTTTGCATATATTCAGTTTCTTGCTGGATTATATGAAAACTCCATTATATGTAAATATATATCTTATGACCTTGGATACTCTGGCCTGAAGCTTAACAACTTATTAAATGTTGTATGGAAATTTCCTCGGATACTAAACCCTTCCATATTGGAGTGAAGTATATTAAGACCCGGGATGTTAAATCAGAGGTAAAATAGTTTATTTGAAAGGGAGAGGAAATATTCCAGTCTGCAGAGATGCCCATTAAGTTCAGGAAGTAAACAACTCAATTGCTTCACAAAGTCTATGAACTGGCCAGATTCACTAGGCTCTTTAATTCCCAAGTGTGCATATCTGTTTGTCTGTCTGCCTGCCAATCTCTCTCTCTCTCTCTCTCTCTCTCTCTCTCTCTGTTGTGTGTGTGCATGTATCTATGGGTACATATGTATGCCTATATATTTCTGAGTATGTATGTCTACAGTAAGGATTGCTGAAGTTAGCTGCTCAAAGGAAGCAAATACCAACTAACTTACCTGGAAAAGACTCAAGAGAATGATACTCTTTACAAAAGACACTCTCCAACCTGATGAGCTGCCTTTATATTGTGTGTGCAGTGTGCTGCTGTTCTTTGCTTTTGTGAACTGTCATGCTTCTGGAAGTAGTCTTTCATGTTGTAGATATTTTAGATCATTTCTTTGGTCTATAAGCAGCTCCTCGCCCATATTCTTACAAGGAACTTGTCGTTTAAAGGAAAACGGCTGCCATAGGTTCCACAAAGTGTGGTGGCCTCTTGGCATAGATGTGACATTGTTGGATAAAGTATGTTCCTGGGGTTGGCCTTTCACTTAACAGATGCTCAAGCTAGTACCAATATGGCATCCTATTCCTATTGCCTGATGATCTGGATGTAGAACTCTCAGCTCATTCTCTAGCACTAGGATTGTCTGCACACCACCATGCTTCCTGCCATGACGACAGTGGACTGAAACTCACAAACTGTAAGACCTCCCCAATTCTATGTTTTCCTTATAAAAGTTGTTGTGGTCCTGGTGTCTCTTCATAGCAATTGAAGCCATAATTAAAAAAAGAACTCCAACAAAATGCATTCTGAGTCATATCAACAGAAAAACAAAGGCCAAAGCATACAGGTGGCAATTACTCCAGTTAGTACACAGAGTTGGTTTTGAATGGTTTTTGAGTTTATGACACATGTGATGGTTGTCCTTGCTGAGTTGTGGTTCAGCATTGATACTTAAACTGAGTCACATACCTGAACATATATGATTTCTATTGATATGTGGTTTATTTTCTCAAATGCCAGAGTTTTCTTTGAGAAATAGGTTGTTCTGCTTAAGAGAAACTAAGATTCAGAAGTAAATACCTTCTGAATAATAATTAAAGTAATGGAAGCTAGGATGTCACCTGTGATACACACTTCTAAGATCCACTCAGGAAAACCATATTTCCTAATGTATTATTTTGTTAGATCCTTAAGACTTCTAATGGTCTTCAAAGAATGGATGTTCATTACTCAGTGACTTTGAAATGTTGGGTTGTGCAATGCATTAATTACTATTCTTAATGATGTGACAAAACAC
Source organism: Apodemus sylvaticus (assembly GCF_947179515.1). Taxonomy (NCBI): domain Eukaryota; kingdom Metazoa; phylum Chordata; class Mammalia; order Rodentia; family Muridae; genus Apodemus; species Apodemus sylvaticus. The sequence goes on from NC_067484.1 coordinate 76,656,357, forward strand.
TTAGGAAAACAAATCAAAGAAGAAAGATTTCTCTTTGACTTACAGTGTAAAGGTACAGTCCTTCATGGAAAATGTGACAAAAGCCAGAGTTGGAAAACATTATGTCCATAGTCAAAGAAAATAGAGGTAAAGCCTGGTGCTCAACACTCAGCTTCTTTTCTGCAAATTTTTTTAATTTGGAATTCTAGTCCATTGAATTTTGTCACCTGGATTCAATCCAATCTCTGATCTCTCTCACAGGCATGCCAGTTCTCAATGACCATAGATCCTATAAATTTAGGAAGAAATACCAACTGTAACAAGCATCATGGTCACTGGATCACATGGTCACAAGGTCACTGGTCACATGTTTCATAGATCCAGTGCTAAGATAAAAGTAAGTATATCTGTGTTGTTTTGTTGGTGTGTATTTGTGTCATCAGTGTTGTCATTTTAATTTGAAGTACACTAATTTTTCTTCCCAGGTAGCCTTCTGTAGAAGGATCAATTCTTAATGTCGCTACAAAAATTGGAAGACTAAGCCAAAAGCTTTCTCACTAAAAACATACAAAGAATGCACATATTCTGTGACAAGTGCTATAATTCCACAAAATCCCATAACCTTCCCTTGCATCAGTGAAATTATCAGTTTTATTCTTAGCTGTCATATGTCATGCTACTTCTAATTGAAATAGAGGTATCCTGAATAACACAATCAGGTAAGACTCTTTCTAAGTGCTTCATTTGGATAATTTATAGTAGGATTTGTAGCTAATGAGTTCAGGACCCAGATACCCCTGGAGTCCTCAATATTTGATCATATTTTGTGTTGGACAATACCTTATGAGAGTGGAGTTTCAAGATAATGGCTCCCAGCAAAAGTGCTAATCAAATGCCTATGTTCTCAGCAAAGTGATTTGAGAGAGGGGTTACCCATCACTGAAAATGAGCCACAAGGAGTATCTTAATTTGAAGGCAGTAAAGGCTGATACCTTTTAAATAAATTTATGATATTGAAGAAAACGTACCATAGCTCTCAGGTTTAAATAACTTTACTTCATCAGAAAGATGTAGAAAGTAGGGACATGTCTAAGAAAGAAATGAAGGAATTAACATCTTTGGTCAGATGCTTCTGATAAGTAGTCTATGAAAATAGAAAAGTAGAAAGGTCATCCTGAATCATCTCAGAGATCCATTTTAAATCAGTTCTTTCTGAGTCAGATTGAGGTCTTCAACTTGAAATCACCAGCCTTCAAAATTCCCAACACAATCCATTAAAGGACAAAATTTAATCAATTAAAATAGGTAACTTCATATTCTAATGTGTTGTTATCAAATTCATATTTTAGCAACATATAGAGAGCATAATGTATAGCTTGTATCTAAGGAAATACACATAAAATTATAGGTGTGTACTTCACTTTTGTTGTTTGTTTTTAAAATGAGGCATGTGAGGACAAGTCAGAAGACCCTCTTGTAATTTGTGATAGTACACCATTGTTCTTCATACCTGGAACAGAAGACTAAACATTTTCTATATATTCATGTATATCTGTGGATTTCTAATTGATAATTGAAATGCCCAAAATTTTTATACCTCTATGGCTTTAGATTGCTTCTAGGACTTAGGAATTATTTATGCTTACTAGACTCTGAAAGAACCTTTTTCATTGTTTATTGCCTTCTTCCAAGATTGAGCAAGATTGAGAAGAATGCATTTTTTCTCATTTTTTAATGTTTTGATTTGATTTGAAAATACTGGTTGAATTTCAAAAACAAGAAATGTTTTTCTTAAAGCATACTCAAGAAGACACTTGACAACTTTGGATTGCCCATTAATGTTTTCTGCTTTTTATGAAATATGCCCTTGCTGTGTAGCCTAGGCTTACCTCAAATTTTTTTGTGGCTCAAACTAGCCTTAAACTTTTAATTCTCCTGAGCTCACCACTGGAGTACTAAAATTACCAGCATATGCTCCTTGATCTAACTTAGACCATCCATGTAGACTTTTATGAAGTGTGATTATAAATAGTTTAGAGACTGAGAATATAGTTCATCAATTTATGAAAAAGATACACAGTGTCAGATTCAGGACTACAAATGCATTCACACATGTGTGAATGCATGATTCCAAATGTATTCATTCACACATGTGTGGATGCATGTAATCATGTATACCTGCACATATGAAAACATACATATGTGCACTCAAAATGTGCAGGCACATGCAGAACAATAGTTCAAACTACATAACCATTATATTAGCAAATATTTCTGTGTTTAATCTCCAGTGGTTACTCTAGATTTAGTATCCTTCTTAATATATACTTTGCAATTTTCCTTTGATATTGCATTGGCTTGGTAATGTATGACACTGTTTTTAAGTTACTGTCTCATTTATTTATATATGTGATAATTTAATAAGCATTTGTTGAGTCTCTTATATACTCTCCTTTTACAAAATATCTAGTTTATGATAAAATATAACTCTTGACATCATAACATAAACTGAAAAGGCAAAGTCATAGTTTTTACCTCATCAATACAAGGCTCATGAAGCAGAAGCATATAATTAAAATACTGGTTGAATTTCAAAAACAAGAAATGTTTTTCTTAAAGCATACTCAAGAAGACACTTGACAATGCTTAAATCATGACACATGACACTTGTGATGGTGATGCTGGCACACAATGCATGTGCTTCCACTGGGAACTTTGGAGCATCTCGCCGTGACTGAGAACTCTTAACTCTATCCAGTTGATGCTAACAATAACCACAAGAGAACAGTTTCATACTGTTTTCTGTGCACATCAAATAAAGATGTCAAAAAACAAGAAACTCATAATTCATTCACAGTGGAACTGAGATCAAACAGTGAGACTCCACTTTACTACCTGTGGTGGTTAGTGTGCTTTTGTTTTGTCAACGTTACACAATCCAGGATTATCTGTGAAGGTGGAGTCTCAACTGAGCCCACACTTCCATCACACTGAGCTGTAGGCAGCCTGTAGGGTGTTCTCTGGATTAATGACTGAAGTACCTACAACTATGGGTGGTACCACTCCCAGAGAGGTAGTCCTGGGATACAAAACAAAACAAAACAAAACAAAACAAACAAACAAAAAAGCAACAACAAAAAAACAGGTTGAGCAAGCCATGAGGAATATGCTAGTAAGCAAGGGTTTTCCTCCATAACTTCGGCCTAAATTTCTGCCTCTGTTTCCACTTGTGTTTCTGACCTGACTTAACCTTGGTGATGGAGTGTTATCTTGGAGGTGTAAGATACAAGAATCCCTGTCCTTCCCAAGCTGCTTTTAGTAAGTGATTTCTATCATATCAGTAGGGAGGAAATTGAAATATCACCTGAATCTTGACAAAAACAAATGAAAACAAACAAACAGAACAAAGAATCATCCTTTCCAATAACTCAACCAGCAGACAGAACTAAAAGGTGCTGAGGACAACATTTTGCAAGATTTCTATAGTAAAGAGGGTAAACTATCTAATTAAAGTTTAAGTGTATTATATAGGAACTGAAATATAAACAAAATATGAGAAAAGACGATGAAGGGAATTCTTAGCTAAGGTTGCTATGGTTGTAATGAAATATGAGCAAGGCAACTTAGGGAAGAGAAACTATTTGGCTTCTACTTCCACAGGACTTTCCATAATCAAAGGAAGTGAGAACAAGATCTCAAACAGTACAGTGAACTAGAGCTAGAAGCAGATGCAGAGGCCATGGAGGAGGGCTGCTTACTGGCTCCCTCGGCTTTCTGTCTTATAGAATCAAAGATCACTTGCCCAAGAGTGGCACCACCCACAATGGACTTGACCCTTCCACATCAATCACTAATTAGGAAAATACCGTATAGGCTTGCGTGCGGCCCACAATGCTTATGGGAACATTGTGTCGATTAAGGCTTCATCCTTTCCAGTGACTACAGACTGTGTGATGTTGACATAAATGCAGGGAGCAGCTAGAAGTAGCTAGCATGCTCACCTTCATTTCACATTAAGGATGTGAATTAAGGCTCTCAGTTTATGCCATTTAGCTGCTAACAATTAAATTGAGAGCGTGACTTATGGTACATGAATATATACACTGAAAGCGAGCCTATGATAAAATATATTTCAGATTCCAGTTTATTTAGGAATGTATTTGCAGACTGTAGAAATAGTGATGGGCAGGTACTAACCAGTCCACTGAAATTGTTTTGGCAACAGACTTCGATGATCTAAGGTTAGTTAGTGATAATGAAGAGAAAGACAATGTGATTAATTTGCAGATTTTAAAGAACATAAAATTCAGAACATCTGTGATACACTGGGTAGGTGAAGTGAGAAATATGAATATATACACGTGGACACATTTTTCTTTTCTAGGTAATTAAATACATTTTCCATTACCAAACCAAAAGAAAACTGGAAGCATAATAAGTAAAGAACAACAGGAAGTGAAACAAGAAATGGTTCTAGACAGGGTCCTAAAAAATGCACCTTATAGGATAAAGGTAGAGAAAAATGAATTAGGGGACCAAAAAGCAATAGACATGAATACTAAAGAAAGAAAGAGAGAAAAGGAAAGAAGAAAGAAAGAAGGAAAGAAAGGAAAGAAAGGAAAGAAAGGAAAGAAAGAAAGAAAGAAAGAAAGAAAGAAAGAAAGAAAGAAAGAAAGAAAGAAAAATCTAAGCAGAGTCTAGACAATGAAAGTTACAAAAAAGGAGTCTTGTGAAGGATAAATTCAGTAGTCATTGACAAGAACTGCTCAAACATGAGCAAAGAGAGCAGTGAGTCACCCTTATGCTCATCCTTACGAAACTTAACATCTTTCTACTGCATAAACTGTTCCTGAGGTATGCTCACTTTGTAATGGATGAACAATTTATAAACTGATATGCCTTGGAAAAAAGAGTTAAAAATAAGAAGGATAAAATAGGATTCATGGTCTACAAAATTCTAATTATAGAATTCTCGGATAACAACTGAGTTATGATAGAGAAAAAGAAAATGCAGAATTAGAAGAAGGTTCTTCTTCACTGAAACTTGAAGCAGGACGACTCCTCTGGCAATCACTTTACTAACAGTTTGAATTACATCAAATTGAACAAGGACAGAAGTAGATAAATGTTCTGACTAAAATTAAATGTAAAATGAAGAATATGGTGGTTTTCCTATGTCTTTAATGAATTCAGAAGAAGAAAGTCCTAGAAAACAAGGAACCATATATTCCCATGCATGTCTTGCCTGCACATTCATGCCTAGACATTCATACCTGCTTGTAAGAGTATATGTCAAAATGCCTTCAATTCATGCCAAAATTTCTGCATGTCTGTATACAGACTTACATGTCTCCGTCCTTGCACACATGCCTATACATCCCAACACATCTACATACTTGTATATGTGCTTACATACTTCCAAATATGTCTACATATTCCTATAGTTTTACACATGCTGAGTTGTCTGCATATCTTCATAATGTTTATATATTGTGATATACCTGCCCATACTCCAATGCTAATACTAAACATCCTTGGTGTACTGGCTGGTTTTGTGTGTCAACTTGACACAGGCTAGAGTTATCACAGAGAAAGGAACTTCAGTTGGGGAAGTGTCTCCATGAGATCCAACTGTGGGGCATTTTCTTAATTAGTGATCAAAGAGGGAGGGCACCTTGTGGGTGGTACCATCCCTGGGCTAGTGGTCTTGGGTTCTACAAGAAAGCAAGCTGAGCAAGCCAGGGGAAGCAAGCCAGTAAGGAACATCCCTCCATGGCCTCTTCATCAGCTCCGGGTTCCTGACCTGCTTGAGTTCCAGTCCTGACCTCCTTTAGTGATGAATAGCAATTTGGAACTGTAAGTTCAATAAACCCTTTCCTCCCCAACTTGCTTCTTGGTCATGATGTTTGTACAGGAGTAGAAACCCTGACTAAGACACATGGCTATAAGTTTATGCCTGCATGATTGTACAGATTAATCCACATGCTCACATACCAGGCCTATTATCTTAAGCCTTCAAATTATCCCTCTAGCAATGTTCCTATTAGTTTACAAATTTTGAGAAAGCCATTGTAAAGTAAGTTAAAGGCTCACAAATGGAAGAAAAATGCTGATAAATATCTATTTGTCACCAAATAACCATGAAGAATGCAATATTCTTCAAAAGTCTGTGAATACTGAGCCGACTTGAAAGTCTATCAAGAGGTAACTGCTAGTGGATTAAGTGACTCACAGGAATAACACGGCCATACCAGTCAGTGTATTGTGTCTTTGTAATGTATGCAGAGATACTTAACCATAGAGCCATAGGAACACATTCCAGGCTTCAGTGATTGATGCCAATTTTTCCTATGATCTATTTTGTGTAGTTTCACACTGCATGCAAGAAACTTCTACCTAAACAATGACACTCATATATATTGAAAAGATATCAAATGAGATTTACCACCACAGGGCTGTGGAAGCCTGATACAGACTGATGGAGAGGAAATAGAAATATTTATGAAGGCCTGGGCGTGTCTCTGGGATGGCTCTGGGTGATGGAAGGGTGTAGGGACAGAAAAAGGGAGATACATAGGATGGAAATGAAGAGAATCATGGAGTGTGTGCCTGGGGTTAATAATAGAGTACACAGCCCTGGAAGATAATACAAGATATGTATTATCTTGCATTATCTGAGTGGAGAGAGGAGGAAGGCTGTGATAAAACCAAAGCAAAAGTCCAGATCCAGTTCTGTAGAGTGGAGAGCAACACAAGTAGATTTTACCACATTGTCAAATATAAATTGTCCCGTTAAGAATTTTACAAACAGTATAAAGTATCTTGGGGTGACTCTTACCAAACATGTGAAAGATCTGTATGACAAGAACTTCAAGACTCTGAAGAAGGAAATGGAAGAAGACCTCAAAAAATGGGAAAACCTCCCATGCTCATGGATCGGCAGAATCAATATAGTTAAAATGGCCATTTTGCCTAAAGCACTATACAGATTCAATGCAATACCCATCAAAATCCCAACTCAATTCTTCACAGAGCTAGAAAGAGCAATTATCAAATTCATCTGGAACAACAAAAAACCCAGGATAGCTAAAACTATTCTCAGCAACAAAAGGAAATCTGGGGGAATCAGTATCCCTGACCTCAAGCAATACTACAGAGCAATAGTGTTAAAAACTGCATGGTATTGGTACAGTGACAGACAGGAGGATCAATGGAACAGGATTGAAGATCCAGAAATGAACCCACACACCTATGGCCACTTGATCCTCGACAAAGAGGCTGAAAACATCCAATGGAAAAAAGATAGCCTTTTCAACAAATGGTGCTGGTTCAACTGGAGGTCAGCATGTAGAAGAATGCGAATTGATCCATCCTTGTCTCCTTGTACTAAGCTCAAATCCAAATGGATCAAGGACCTCCACATAAAGCCAGACACTCTGAAGCTAATAGAAAAAAAACTGGGGAAGACCCTTGAGGACATCGGTACAGGGAGAAAGTTTCTGAACAGAACACCAATAGCGTATGCTCTAAGAGCAAGAATTGACAAATGGGACCTCATAAAATTACAAAGTTTCTGTAAGGCAAAGGACACCATCAAGAGGACAAATCGGCAACCAACAAATTGGGAAAAGATCTTCACCAATCCTACATCAGATAGAGGGCTAATATCCAATATATATAAAGAACTCAAGAAGTTAGACTCCAGAAAACCAAACAACCCTATTAAAAAATGGGGTACAGAGTTAAACAAAGAATTCTCACCTGAAGAACTTCGGATGGCGGAGAAGCATCTTAAAAAATGCTCAACTTCATTAGTCATTAGGGAAATGCAAATCAAAACAACCCTAAGATTTCATCTTACACCAGTCAGAATGGCTAAGATTAAAAATTCAGGAGACAGCAGGTGTTGGAGAGGGTGTGGAGAAAGAGGAACACTCCTCCACTGCTGGTGGGGTTGCAAATTGGTACAACCACTCTGGAAATCAGTCTGGCGGTTCCTCCGAAAACTGGGCACCTTACTTCCAGAAGATCCTGCTATACCACTCCTGGGCATATACCCAGAAGACTCCCCACCATGTAATAAGGATACATGTTCTACTATGTTCATAGCAGCCCTATTTGTAATTGCCAGATGCTGGAAAGAACCCAGGTATCCCTCAACAGAAGAGTGGATGCAAAAAATGTGGTATATCTACACAATGGAGTACTATTCAGCCATTAGAAACAATGAATTCATGAAATTCTTAGGCAAATGGATGGAGCTAGAGAATATCATACTAAGTGAGGTAACCCAGACTCAAAAGGTGAATCATGGTATGCACTCACTAATAAGTGGATATTAACCTAGAAACCTGGAATACCCAAAACATAATCCACACATCAAATGAGGTACAAGAAGAAAGGAGGAGTGGCCCTTGGTTCTGGAAAGACTCAGTGAAACAGTATTCAGCAAAACCAGAACGGGGAAGTGGGAAGGGGTGGGTGGGAGGACAGGGGAAGAGAAGGGGGCTTGCGGGACTTTCGGGGAGTGGGGGGGCTAGAAAAGGGGAAATCATTTGAAATGTAAATAAATTATATCGAATAATAAAAAAAAAAAAGAATTTTACTAGTCATTTTATGACTCTGAAAAAATGGTGGGAACTCTATAGGAGTCGCAATGAACAATGAAGGAGATATGAATAAAGGGTGCATCTATAGATGGAGAGAGACAGACTTAGGATAAAACAGTAAAGACATCAAAGCAACAATGCTGGATTAGAAGTAACTAGAGTTGGAAAACCTCCTCAACGTTTTTGCTGGAATATTAGGGTGGAAAACTGTGCCATTCTTTAGGGTTTAGTCAAAGCAGAAGTGAAAAATAATGTTTTGCATGGAGAGGAAGTATACTTCATAATATTTAGATACTTATTTCATAAATGATCAGACTTTAGAAGAGATATTTGAATGTTGATAAAGGCAACAATTTATTTCAATGAAAGTTGAACTAAAGTTGTCTAAAGAAATTGTTTGAAATAACAGGAGGAAAAAGAACGCATTCACATGGATGGTCGGTCATCCACCAGTATACTGGCAGCAGAAACTGGAACCAGTGGGTTTCAAAAGAAATGTAAACAGAAGAGGGAGTCAGAAGAATGGGAGAAGGTGAACCTGGAAGCAGTTAGCTGCAGGAATGGGGATAAATGTGGCCGAATAAAATGTATGTATGTAGAAATTCTCAAATTGTAATAATGTAGTTTTAAAAATGAAGTGTGACAGTATTCAAAGGGACAGAGAAATGAAGCAAAGTAAGAAACGTTTCAGAGATGGAGAAATAGGTAGGTAAACTATTGATAGATGATAGGTAGATTACAAAAAGTAGATGATAGATAGTAGACAATTGAATAAATTTTAATTGATAGATGGTCATGATAGACAGAGAGAATATATATATATATATATTTGATAGGCCAATAGACAGATGACATGCTGATATGATAGCTTTTTGGAAATTTTTGAAGTATAAGTGCCTAATTGAGAAAATTCTTGAAAGAAAATGGCAGTCATCAACAGTGTCAAAATCTGCAAAGAAGACAATAAGGAAGGAACTGAATCAAGAGGGAGCCACTAGACCTCATGAAAGCAGTTAGGCAGGTGTGGAGGTCGATGCCATATTCTTTTGCATTTAGCTGTGAGGGAGCTACAAAGGAAAAGGCAGGGGCATTGTATGAAGAAATGTGACTTTTTTCAGTCATCACTATGTTAGAAACCACAAATACTGTAGATAAGAAGCAAGCCAGACTAAAAAGTAGTAGCAAATGGTCATCCCTGGAACCATATACATACAAATGCCATTATATAACTGAGAAGGTTGCATTTATGTATTTATAAATACTATACTATACATATATACATTTTATACATATACACATATTTATATATCATATATATATATATATATATATATATATATATAGAGAGAGAGAGAGAGAGAGAGAGAGAGAGGGAAGAGAGGAAGAGGGAGGGGAAGGAAGCAGGGTATAATGTATGTGAGTATTGGGATGGGATAACTGAGAATGAAATTATGTAATTTATTACAATCTCATCTCTAAATACATTTATGAAATTCCAAAAAATATATATTTAAAAATTTTAGTATTTTGATGTTTGGAAACATAACTCAGCTCTCTGACATTCTCACATGGTTGAGCCTTTCCATTTGCAACCAGTACAATCCTAGAAATACAAAGAAAATGCTAATTTTGTAAAACAAGAATTATTCTCAAAGCTTGTCATGAAATCCCCACAAGTTTTTCATATTAAAATCTCCTTAAAGGGTTGATTATTTGTTTCCTCAAATAAGCCTTGCGTCAGAGGAAGGGAGTAGGTCTGTGGTAGTAGCCTACCTCCTCCTCTGGATTCACTAGCATGTGTGAACTGTCATTTTAATATAATGCTAGAGTGTGAGAGAGACTATAGGGTGACTCCCGGAGAGATGCTATCGAGAACAACTGGGGAAAGGCATTCACCTCATGGTAAGATTCACAAAGTGATTTTTGGAAGAGGAGCACGTTTTACAGGGGCCTAACACCTTCAATTTTTCTATTTAAAACTTTATCTTATGTCCTTGTAAATTAGTTTCACAACCATCATTTCTGAAAGTATCACTGTTTGGAAGAAATGATAACATTGGGCCCAATCTCGACATAAAATAAAACATCATCTTTTATTTCTTTATTTGATTTCCCATAAGGGGAAACCTGAGCCACAGAAATATAAGACCTTCCTGGAAATACCCTGCTGCTCTTGCACAAAGCTTAACACCAGTGACACCAGAGAGGATGGGCAGATTTATCTTTTTTTTTTTTTTTTTTTTTTTTTTTTTAAGAAACAGAAGACAGTTCCCATGAGGAAAGGATCCTATGTCCTATGAGGTGCTGGTGTTCAACTTGAAAACCAAATTTAGATATTTTTCTAGTGGATGCTTGTGCATAACTCCTGTGAATATTTGGTTAAACTACTAGGCTGATAGGGATGCAAAGAAGGTTTCAACTAAAACACAAAGAGGAATACAAAAAGCTCCCCCAAAAAGCTTGCTTTTGCTTAATTACTCCTCTGAGACTCGTGTATTTTATATGAATCTATTATATTAGAAACGGCATAGGAAGTGTTTTATTTGTTTTTAATATATTCAAGAGTACAAAACTTGTCAATCATTTATCACTCATATTCAAATAGTCAAGCTGTGAATTTGTATTAAACTGCACACCCAGTACAATGGTTGAGATGACAGTTGATGCAAAGAACATGTTATTGGAGTCAAAGATTAAGGCAGCCTAAGCTATTTCTGAAATTTGAAGAAAGCTTTCATCTCTTAATGAGTGTAATCTTGAGCAGGTTACCATATGGGCAACAAACAGTTGCTTCTTCATCAACTTAAATGCAGGCAGTGATGTCTGCCGTACAGAGTTACTTCGACTCAGTTGTTGAAGACCAAAAAAATAAAGCTAGGGAAAAACTGCTACAATTTAAAGAAGTCATACATAGATTGACAGTATTATTCATTTTAAATATATTTCAACAAATATCATTCTAAAAGTTGATTCTATAGTTATTTTATTAAAAACATGTCAATTTCTTGAACCCTGTAATCTCTGTATTTCTTTACTGAAAGGAAATCTAGTGCATACTCATATGTGTAATTATGATTATATAATATAGAGACCAAACAGATTATCTTTATTTTCTAAATTTACAATATGGAAAAATCAGAGCTGGAGAAATGGAACTATTAAGAACACTTGCCGCTCTTCCAGAGGACCAGGGTGCAGTTCCAAATACTCAGATCCATAGATCTGCATCTAATTTTGACTCTAGCCAATCTGACACTCTATTCTGGCCTCCACTGGCACCAGACTTCCATGAAATACACACACACACACACACACACACACACACACACAAATACATATGTATATATATATGAACTAACACACACATAAAGAAATTAATGAATTTGCATTGAGGAAAGACCTGGAATACTCCAAGACTACTGCTGTTACCAATTCGGGCTGTGATTTCACATGGTTGCTGGTACTGGAAAGGCTCAGTGCAGCCGTGTAAGGGAATATCAGAACAAGGAAATGGGAAGGGGGTGATTGGGGAACAGGGGGAGAGAAAGGGCTTATGGGACTTTCAGAGAGGAGGGTCCAGGAAAGGGGAAATCATATGAAATGTAAATAAAAATATATTGAATAAAAAAAGAAAAAAATAACTGATTCCACAGTGTGCCAGGTGAAGGGCCGCACCGCCAATGACTTTACAAGTTATGTGCCTATCCAGAGAGAATAATCCTACCTCCAGTCTTTTCTAAACATAATTTAACTTTCTTTGATTCTCGCTTTTTTCTTTGTCTCTTTCTTTGTTTCTTTCTCCTCTCCCATGTCTTTCCATGTTTTTTCTCCACCCTCTCTCTGTCTCCTATTACTGTTTTGTTTCCTTTTCTATGTGAATGTCAAGCACCACACCATCACTTAGGCCTAACTTCTTGTTTACCTTCTAAATCTAATAGAAGAGAAAGTGGAAAGTAGCCTTGAATGCATTGGTACAGGGACAATTTCCTGATAAGAACACGGGTTCTAAGAACAACAATTGACTAATGGGAACTCCTGAAAATGAAATCTTCTGTAAGACAAAGGACACTGTCAATAGGACAAAACAATGACATAAAGATTTGGAAAAGATTTTCACAAACCCTACATCTCATAGAGAGCTAATATACAAAATATATAAAGAATTCAAGAAGACAGACTCTAACAAAAAAACAATTAAAAAATGGGGTACAGAGCTAAACAGAGAATTCTCAACAGAGGAATCTTGAATGGCGGAGAAACAGTTCAACATCCTTAGTCATTGTGGGAATACAAATCAAAATGGCCCTGAGATTCTACCTTACACCAGTCAGCATGGCTAAGATCAAAATCTGGAGGGACATAACATACAGGCAAAGATGTATAGAGAGGAGAACACTCCTCCAATGCTTGTAGGATTGCAAACTTCAACAACCACTCTGGAAATCAATCTGGCAGTTTCTCAAACATTAGACATAGTTCTACCTGAAAAATGCAGATCTACCCCTCCTAGGTATATACCTAAAAGGATGCTGTACCATACCACAAAGACATGCTCCATTATGTTCACATGAACTTTATACATAATAGTCAGAAACTAGAAACTACCCAGATCTCCCTCAACTGAAGAATGGCTACAGAAAATGTAATTCATTTATACAATGGGAGACTATTCAGCTATTAAAAACAGGAACATAATGACTTTTGCAGTAGTATATAGAATTAGAAAATATCATCCTGAGAGAGGTAACTCAGACCCAAAATGACATGTGTGGTATGTAGTCCTTGGATATTAGCTACACAGTTCAGAATACCCACGGTATACCTAACAAAGATAAACGCCTTATGTTTTTATTTGGGTGACCTGCCTGCCTCCTTTGGATCCTAGCAATGTACCATTTGCCATTCTCTTAGCCATAGTCAGCTTTGTGGATCCTGATTTCAGCCTCTTCCTTATACAACTTTACAACCCGATGCTTGCAGAGCAAACTAGATTTCTCCTAAGAGCCTTGTGTATCATGGTGCTCTGCCACCTTCTATGGATGGCAAACTGAAAAAAGTGGGGTTATTTAGTTATTAAGGGTCATCCTCTGAACTGGCTGCAATAAGCCCCACCATCTCCCTTCTGGGACCTTCTGAGTCATACAGAAAACTATCTACCACCTCTTCTTACTAAAGGAAAATATGGGCAATACAGAGTAAATCCCTTATTTGGCACCTCTAGTGGGTTCATAGGACTTCTTTTGCTCACCATGCATTGTATATAACACACTACATACAATGTAGCAAGATACAGTATCTAGCAAGATACTGTATCATACAGTTCTTAGAATTTAGTGTCTTAATGCTTTTGATATTTTTTCCATGTGACAATCCCATATATTCCAATCTCCAGTAGCTTTTTGTATTTTCTACCATAGGCAAATTTTATATTTGCCAATGTTTTGAGTAAACTTTTTTGTTTGGTTGATTGGTTTGAAACTTTCCCATAAGTTTTTTCTTTATTTAGTTTTAGGAAGAAAGTGAAAATTCTATGAGCTCTGTAGAATTCAGCATACGTTCAGAGCTGAGACATTTCTGGCTTTCTTATGGACATGTTCTGTTGACTAGTCTGGACATTTCCCATCTCATTAGATCCCCTCTACCTTATTTTTATTTCAGTCTTAATATTCATTCATTGATTTAAGTCCATAGTCCCTCTAATGAATTTCTCTTCTGCTAGACTCCTGGTATAGCTGTTACTGGTAACCCCAAAGTCTACTCAAGTTTCCTCTTCCTGAACCACTATTTTAAAAAGTTCATCTTCTGACCCAATTATCTGTCCAGAAAAATTTCACCCTAAGCTACCATGTTGTTTCTTTTTGTCTTCATATGAGCATTCTTAAAATAATAAGTATTTACTTAAGCCCATGACTCCAGTGATGTGTTCATATGTTTGGTTTTCAAAATGAAAATTTTGGAGGTTTTGTTTGTGTGTTTGTTTCTTTGTTTCTTTGTTTTTCTAAAACTGAATTGAATTCATGTTAAGAAAGTATGAATTTTTGCTTCACTAAGAAAACAAAAATTTTGTTCCAAAAATGTATGAAAGACTACTATTATTACCTTCTTCCCAGGAAGACTTGAAATTGCCACTAAAATTTAAAGCATTTAAAAAATGTGTCTCTATATATGATAAGCTATAGATATTGTCTTTGTGTGACTGGGACAATACAAATTCATTTGTGTGTGTGCATATGTTTTTCAAATGTAAAATATATGCTGTACTATGTACAGAATAGATGTGACTGTATATACTTGTATGTGTTGTATAACTGGGTCCTTATATATGGTATATAGAGTAAAAGTCAGAATACTCAATGATTTCTTTGAACATATTGCAGTTAATATTTAAAAACCCTTTCAGAGCTTATGTTTAGTTTTTTATTGGTTTCTTCTCTCTCTCTCTCTCTCTCTTTCTCTCTCTCTCTCTCTCTCTCTCTCTCTCTCTCTCTCTCTCTCTCTGTCTTCTCTTCTCTCTCTCTCTCAGACATTCAAATTGTGTGTTGAACTCCATAAGCCCATATCATCTAGTCATATTATAAAGGCTTAACCACCAAAGATTGTAGTTTACACTAGTTATTTATCCATAAAATTTCATTTTTTTACCCAACAAGCTACAAATTAAAAGTAGTTGTAATAGTTATTTTAGTTTTAGTCTTATTAGTGAAACTTGCACTAAGGGTTTTATCTCTACAAAAGGAAGCCAATGGATTCATAATAGATACCATTGAAAGATGGGATGCTCTAATGAAAAACAAGATGTGAGCTATATGCTGCTTATGTATAAGGCACTAGATTGAGAAAGAAGAAAAGTGAAGTAGGTCATGGGAAGCCAACACTTTCAACCTCATTACTTCTCAAATACAGAAAATGTATGATATTTATTTTTATATTACTTTATTTCAAATACAGAAATTCATAAAAATTGAAACTACTTCTCACAACCACTAAAGCACGCCACACACAAACAACTGATGAATTCTGTCCACAGTTCCTCCAAGGTACAAAGTTCTTGGAATATTTATCACAGACTATCATAGGCAAATTAATGTTGCATGTTAGCAATTATAAATAAATGTAAATATTGACATGGAAAGTAAATTTTGTATTAGAGACATGTTTTGAAAATATCTGACAAATCTAGGTCTAGTAACAAAACAAAGAAACTAATTAAATCAAAACACAAATGCAGTCATGTGTTCTTAATGACAAGAACACATTCTGACAAATACGCCATTAATTTGCTGTCTGAACATCAGTGCATGTGATCACACCAATTTAAATGACATCCAATATCATACACTTACGCTGTGTGACACAGTGTGGTCTTACTATAATACAACTTGTATATCATGTCTCTATGCTGGGCACATGTGGACATTGTAACAGTATGTCAAGCATTTCTGAACCTAAACATACGTACTTTGTTTTATAACTTTACTTAATATGTTCTTTGACATTCATATGTGTATTTAGTAATTCTGTTTCCAGACCCAATTCTCTTTTATCTTCCTTATACTACTATTACATTTCCTTTGTCTACAAGTTTCTTTCTGCAATCAAGCTCTTTTTTGTTTTGTTTTGTTTTGTTTGGCTGATTTTAATGGGGACCATCACTGTGATGGAGCCTGGTGGATTGGAACCTGGTAGATTCCTTAGTAGGTACAGAATTAAAAAAAAACTGACTGCTCCTCCTCTAGCATTCATCACATAGTAAAATAAGGAGACAGGATTTATCTGAGCCCATCCTTGAGCCATGATTGACTAGAGAGAGACTCTTGTGCATACCCAAAGCAGAAAATCACAACCAGTATAAGAACCTGATTTCATTAGCTGTACCATGCCCAGAAAATAATGTATTACAACCCTTATTCCAATCTTCTGTATTTTAAATTTTTTGGCTTTCTCTTTTGAAAGCCTTGGGTGTGATGGGGCAAATATTCTGTGTGGACTGAGCACTCAAACAACAATTATTCTCAGTAACTTGAGCAGCCATGTGTCAGAGTAATTCTGCTATTCATTACAAAGAATAATTTCTCTGATCAAGGCTGAGCATAGTATTTGTCTATGGGTCTAAATGTAGATATTTAGAAGGCATCTTGGGTCTCCCTAATAAATAATTCTATAAAGAAAAAACAAGTGATTAATATACAGTTTTAGAAGTACTCACCATCATTAGGCACTGGAAAAATGTAAGTTAAATTTTTTTGAGATTCTATCTCACTCCAAACAGAATGGTTGTCATGAAAAAAGTATGACAGCAGGCACCAGTGAGTGAGGAATAAGGAAATCTTATTCACTGTTGGGGGGAGTGTAAATTAGTGTAACCACTATCAAAATCATTGTACAGTTCTTTTAAAAAGCTAGAAATAGAGTATATAGCTGCATACAAACTTAATATGCATATATATATATATATATATATATATGTAGACGTCATGAATGTAAAGGGTCATTATGATGGGCAATGCCTACCTTACAGAAGGAGAGAGACAATATAAAAGCTGAAAAGAACAGACAGAAGACAGAGTCACAGGGAGATTACCAGAGTGAAAATTTAAGCAGGTATGGGGTGAGGTGGGATGTAGGAGTTGAAGAGGAAGGAAGAGAGGGTTAACATAATGGAAGACTATATGGACAAGCTATGTGGAAACACACTACTTTGTAAGCAGAGAGGAGGGAGAGAGTGCGGGGGGAGGGGGAGTGGGAAGGAGAGAGAGAGGGAGGAAGAGGTAGAGAGAGGGAGAGGGGAAGAGGAAGAGAGAGGGAAAGAGAGTCAAAATGGTCAACAGGGCAAAATTATGATGCTCACACAAAAGCCATAGGTTAGAAAACCAAAGGTCCAGTTCCAGATGTAAGACAGCTTCCTATCAGTAGTTTCTTCTTACTATTCCTCTTTGTTGCCCATTGACACTAACTGATCAGTTACTGTTGCTGGAAGTAAAGTATGCTTTATTAGAACATACTGAGATTGCATCTGATGTGAACTGGAGGCTTCCTACCTGCTAACTGTCTTTGATAATGATGAAAAATACTATGCAGAATCCTGGGGTGAGGGGGAGAAAAGGTATCAAAACACTTAGCTAGCTGTAAATCCTACATGCCAATCTTTCACCTGCCAGGCAAGCTGTGTTTATTCATGCAATAGTGGCACTACTGTAAGGACGACCAGTGACAATGACTTTCTGATTGGATTTGATGCCTGATTGGACTGCACTCTCTCTCTCTCTCTCTCTCTCTCTCTCTCTCTCTCTCTCTCTCACACACACACACACACACACACACACACACACACACACCTCTATATATATTATATATATATGTATATACATATATATGTTTATCTATATCAAAATCTCAAAGCAAACTTTGGCCTTGGGCAACAACTTAGTCTTATTATTTATATTTACATTCCTTCCATTCTATCCTAGAACTACTTTTATATAGAATGTTATAGCTTTTACCTTTAAACTCTTCATTAATAATTAAGGTATAAACCCTTTTATTAGTCTGATCTTAGGCAGGTTTTGGGTCATCACTATTACTCTTTCCATGTTCTGAATCTTGTCACATGTGAAAATCTTCAAGGCAGTATCATTCCCAAATCTGTCCCTGCCACTGCTCTTAAATCAAGCATTCATGGAACCAAGGACTGCAGTGAGAGTTGTGGAGCTGAAATTTGCCAGATATTCATAGGTGTTCTGCAACAGTGCTCCTCTAACTCTGTTTTCTTTGATAGATATGTCTTTAGGAATACTTCCAGGTGACAGCTATAACTGGCTCCAGTCAGCAAGTACTTGTGGGCATCCAAAATAGTGTCTAGGTTTTGTAACTGTACATGGGATGGATCACTAGGTGGGGTAGTCTCTGGATGGTCTTTCCCTCAGTCTCTGCTCCAGATACATAGGCAGCAGAGCATGGACTTGTTGGACATCAAAAGGAGGATAGGAGCGTGATCCTGGAATGGCTTGTTGCAGCAGGGTAGGGGAATACCAGGACAAGGAAAGGAGAGGGGGTTGATTGGGGAATGGGGAAGGGGAGATGGCTTCTGGGACTTTGGGGGGGGGGGGTAGGACCAGGAAAGGAGAAATCATTTGAAATGTAAATAAAGCATGTATCTAATAAAAATAAAAAAGAATATTTCCCAAGCGACTTCTCAAAGATGTCTTATAACTAACCTTTTTAAAATAGGACAAAACTTTAAAATATTTAATTACAGTGAGGTAAATTGAATCCCAGTTGCTTGTCATCACTATGAGATACCACAGTGGACAGTGTGTTTCAGATGGGATTCATGTAGACACAGACCATGTGCTATGGAAATGTGATAGTTATATGTCACATAGGAATGTTTTCACTTCTATTATCACCTTACAAGGCCACTTTCACACATCATGCATATCATAAATAAAACATCTTTATGTAGTTTATAACCATGTATGTGCATACAAATTCTCTTTTATATGAGTGTCAAAGAGAGAGAAGAAGAGAAAGAAGGGGAGAACAAGGCCCTGTGTGCACAAAGCCACGAGGCTCATTGAGCCACAGAGAACTGTTCTAAAGAAAAAGGAAATAGTCCCTGGTTATAGTATGTGGCCATTGATAGCAATGGTGGGAATCTTATGACCAGAGAAGACAATGATGCTTCGGAGAGAGTGTAGAGGGAGCAATATAAAAGCCAACTCACAACAGAAGAACACTAATAAACTAAACTAAAATGAAACTCTTCCATTATGTGGAGTCCCACATGAAGCATGCAGAGGAACGCGCTGTCAGCTGGACGTACTGAGTGTCCCCACCAGAATGCAGGTCCTCAGAATGGGAGCATCTTTCTTGGAGTTATGCTCCTGTCACTTCTTGGTAAATCCACCATCATTAGCATTGATTTCTCCAGCAGAGATTAGAGGTTTAGTTAGGAGCGGAAGGCAGGAGTGGATATTATCTGAGCCCGCACAGCTCTGGGTCTCACAGATGACATTTTCCTCTTTGCTTCATTAACTTGCAGAGCTTGTTGAGCTTAGCCTGTTTCTAATTAATTCTTTTACTGGCTTTTTTTTTTTTTTTGAATGTGCATCATTGCCGGCAAACCATATAAAAATGAAGAACTCTCTCTAAGGTTTTACCCTTTTAATTATTATTTTTATTGCTCAAATGAAACTCCAGAATTGCAAATGTTGACATTTTAGTTTATTCTAGTCATTAGAGTTTTCAAAAGAGAAAGGAGAAAGAAAGAAAGAAAGAGGAGGAGGGAAGGGTGCAGGCAGGAGGTGGTGTGCGCAGAGGGAAGCCCTGGTGAAACTGGCTCTCACATGTACAGAAGAGAAAACAAACAGGTTTGTCAGAAGTGACCCCAGTGATGGCTCTGCCCTTTCGAAAAGAGCAAGGAATGAAATATCCCCACCAATAGGAGACTAATCCATAGCAGTCTCTTAGCCCAGCCAGTGCTTGGGCTGCAGAGGGCTTAGCACCATCCTTTTGCTCCGTTTCTTTTCTTCTGCAAGCTCCTAACTAACACACCACACAGGGTTTTGTTGTTGATATTTGTTTCCATTTGGATATTCAAAATCATAGTAATAAATCTGAGAAATAAAAAGCAGCTTCAATAAAAAGTAATTGGTAACAAACTTGCTTTGATGAGCCAGTGAGTTAAGTAAAAGAAAAAGCCAGGTCCAGAATGCTTAGTAAATCAGTTTTAACTAATATTTACCGAACAGGTTCGTACAAACATAGGAATTTAGGTGTGTGGATAAATGCTAGAGGCTGCATGGAGGAGAGTTATAAAATGATTTTAGAAAGTTCTTCCCATTTGCATTTGACATCAACTTTGTAATATAAGATATATTCAAATAAAAAGGTAATACCTACTATTACCAATCTTCTTACTATGCACTGAAAAGAAGCTTGATTTATAAGTCCATTTTTTCCTGCAAAATGTGTTTCAGTTCCCCAGTCACTCACAAAAGCCTATTTCAGTCATAATGCAGTTGAACTATAGTAATGTCCTAATAACACCGTGGAAACTAAATACAAAACATAGCTATGTTTCTACACAATAATGCATCCCAAAATCAAATTTAAATATTTAGAAATTTGTCTCTGCAGCTGTCGTGGCAGGGGCATTATATCAGGTCCAAGTCTTTTGGTTCTTTGCATTTGGACTCAAGAACTTGAGCAAGAAGGGCTGCTGTAGACTTGCAGATGTGATGTACGCACCTGAGTGAGCGTCTCTTACCTTCTACCTTGCACTTATTCACAACAGAATGAAAGTACCGCCACATGGAGGGAAGGCAAGCAGGCTATGAGGAAGCCCATTGTGTGTGGTATATACTTGTGTGTACACACTGTGTTTGCACATACCTACCACACACAACTGGAGAAATCATTCCTCTTCTCTTTAATGAATGCTACTCCCCATGTCAAGTGAACTGGCCCCTGGAATTTTAGGGATTCTTCTCTCTCTACCTTGTATCTTGCTGCAGAGCCATAGAGTATACTGGCATGTGCTAGGATGTCCATCTTTTACATGGGTTCTGGGGATCCCTACTCTTGTCCTCATTCTTCCAAGTCACAGCTTTTCCTACTGAGCTGTCCTATTAGCACTGATAAGGTTTTAATAATACTTCAAATTATTGTAGTTTTTTAAGTTACAGTGAGAAAGGAAGTACTCTGAGGTAGGTATAAAAAGGGGGAAAATGTAGTGAGTGCTTTAGGAGTGGCAATTACTATAGGAGGTAGATGAGGGAGATTGGAGAAAGCAGTGTTGCAGGGCTTGGGGCTTTCTCTGCATTTGAAAAAAAAAAAACAAATTTGGAAAATGTTCCTCAACAGTAGACCCATTAGACTGTAGAAACCCTCCCATTCTCCAAAATCCCTCCCATCTAAATGATAGTGTGCTATAGATAAAGCTGTTAGTCTTCCCCTCTAGAAATAACACAGTTCTGTGTGCTTGGTTTTCTCAAGGAGTTTACATTCTCCAGTTAAAAATA
The DNA here is from genome assembly GCF_947179515.1 of Apodemus sylvaticus. NCBI lineage: Eukaryota > Metazoa > Chordata > Mammalia > Rodentia > Muridae > Apodemus > Apodemus sylvaticus. The sequence goes on from NC_067484.1 coordinate 76,677,967, forward strand.
ACCATTAACATGAAACACGCAAAGAGGTGAAACCTTGGTTCCTTCCTTTTCCTGGCCTGATTTCAAATGTCATCCTCCCTCTCTGTTAGTCCTGACACAAAGCACAAAACTTATTTTTCAGACTGTCCCTTTTTCCCAACTGTATGAAATTAGTCCCTGGGAGACCTTGGTCAAGTGGGAAAGGGTTTAGATGCCCTGCTGAGAAGCTAGGCTGTCTTCTGCAGCCCAGCTAATGAACTGATTCTCTACATGCAGTGGCACTGGCGAAGAGGAATTGTAGGGTGTCTGTAGAGCACAAATTAATTTTCCAGTATTATAGAGTGATCCAGCTCTAAAATGCTTACTTCCACTTCTCTCTGATGTTGGGCTCTGTTGTCAGCTCCTTCCTAATGAAACCAGAGAGTTCTGAGCTTCAAAGCGTATCTGCCCTTTTCTTTGAAATTCCATACAATCCTCTTTAGGATGTACAGTATTACACGGAAATATCTGATCTGCAAGATTTTCTCAGTGAAGCAAATAATTATGAAAGATTTGGCAAGAGGAGCTGGTGAATTGCATCAGTCTGAATTAAGTCTCTGTTATAGATATTAGGATTTTTATAATTATGACTCATCTATACATTTTTTGCTTTATTTCCATTTTTTGTCCTTTGAGGAGCAGAGGAGAATTAGGAATGAGAATGTTTCCACTTGAGTTCATCATTACATAACCATCAGGTGGCCCGTGTCTGAAAGAATGGTAGAAGGCAGGCATCCAGAGGAAAATAAAGTGGGGATGAAGATGTCTGAGGTTTTGCCATACTGCTTTGGTTTGGTTTTGATAAATGCCTTGATTTTCACACATACCCCCATGCATAGAGCACAGAAGCAATGTAGCATTTATGAATCTGTGAGTTTTGGAGGTGACAGAGAGGGTAGAATTTGCTGGTGAGGAAAACTTCCTCCAGGCAGGTGGCTCAGCCTTGCGACACTGCCAAGCACTTAGCAGCAGCTCCTGAGACTCAAGGCAGCTTTCCATGCATCTAATGTTTACCAGGCTGTGATGCACCGAGCATAGAAGCTCCCAGAAAGTGCCATTAAGGCTGCTGTATAAGTGACAGAAAGACAGCTTGAATAAGTGTCAGGGCCAGGTGAGCCGACAGGTGGGCCTTATGCTGCTGGAGCGATGGCAAGAAGTAAGGTTCCTGAGGGGAAAGCTGGAGAAGTATATCTCAGGAAAGCTTGGAATTCATACTTTAATCTTCCCAGAGGTCACATGACGTGGGTCTTAGTAATTTTAGGACAATTGTCAAGCTTAGTATTTCACCGATATGTACTATGTCAGGAATAGTATGTTCATACTAAACATCATTTGTGGAGATGGCACAGCGCCCACATGGAATCTAGGTTGACGAAAAGAAAGTAGTAATCTCATTTCAGCCATAATGTGTGTCATAATCAAGAGCTTCCAGCCCTGTAATCCATGTGTCTACAATCATGTCAGTCATCTGGCCAATTTAAGCGCAATGATGCTTCCCATCTTAAAACAAAAATAACAGTAATTGCATGTAGAGTGAATTTCATGTTTTTTCCTGTTTGAAGTTACTGTTATTGTTTTAGATGTTTGTAAAATTTTAGAATAATTAAAAGTGTGTGTCCCAGGAAAAGATGAAAAGAAGAGTTTGTTTTATGACTCTAAATGATGCAGAAACACTGAAATATAACTAATATTCCATCATCCTGGCCACATAGGAAGCTAAGCTTCTATGAACTTGATGTATTGTAGCCCTGGCTGCAATTGCTTTCATGACCTGAGATTTCGTTTTAAACTCCAACCATGTGTGATGTTGCTGGCATACATTTAAAGTGTAATTGTTTTTGAAATTTTATTCATTTCATTTTTAGCATCTGGAAGATTACTTATTGGGAATAAAATATCACTACACCTTGTCTCCACCCTTTTCTTATGTCGTTGCTTTCTCTAACCGCAGAGGAGGTTGGTGGGAATTAGGACAGATGGACTCTATTAGTGCAAACGGTAGAATGGAGGGGTTTTGTGTGTGTGTGTTGTTGTTGTTGTTGTTTTTGAAACTCAGTAGTGTCTTGTTTTTCTACTAAGAATGGGTAATGTTTAGATGTGAAAAATATTCTGGTCAAGAATGATCCAAAACAGGAAGTAGGCAGGCCCTGACTCCTCAAAGCACATGACAGCAGTACAGTGTGCTTTTATGTCTTCTTCAGAATCCAAAGCTCAAGTTCATGTGGGAATACATGGAACTGAAAACATTTTTTCTGTGGAGTCTGTGTAATGCTGGGTCATGTGAACTCAACACAATGCCACACAAAGTCTAGACTTGAAAGAGCAGAACCATTATTAAAGGGGAGACAAAATGAAAATAGCAAGCAATGTTCAAGATATCAGACGTTAGAGTCCTGGCCTGGCATATAAGTGGTCTTGAGTCTATTCCCTGCAACCACATAAACTGGGTATGAATGCATAAAGCTGCGAAACCATTACTTAATTGGTAGAAACAGGAATATTGCCAGAAACAGTAAAAGCCAGTTTGAAAACTATAATTATAGTTTATAATTAATCAGGCCGGGTGTATGTATATCATTTTTCTTAATTCACTTTATCAATTGCATACAGCGCTAGCAGGAAAAGGATCATCAGGTTTACACAGCAGCATAAGAACCATTCTAGGAATCAAGCTATTTGTAATCTAGCTTCTACGATGGTGAGCTCAATATTATCAAAATCTTTGGATTTTTATTTGTAGGCTTAATTAACACACACACACACATACACTGAGAGAGAGAGAGAGAGAGAGAGAGAGAGAGAGAGAGAGAGAGAGAGATCCTTTCACATCAAATTATTCAAAAATCTATAGCTGAACTTGAATGGTTATATTCGTTAGTATATCCCTCTTTGTTCATGAGATAGAAAGGGACAATGACAAGGTGAGCCTAAGGCTGTGGGAAATGAGAACACATAAGTAGAGCTAAGAGAACCCAACTCGAATCCTAAGTTAAAACTTGATCATTCAGACTGGATGCCCTTAGGTTCATCTGCAACTGATTATCAGCAAACCAATCAGCTGCTAGTAACTCCATAACTGTATGGTAACGAAGCTGGGTCTCGTACACACACCTTGTCTACTATTAGAATCTGACTACTTCTATCTTCTAGGATGAAACTCTGAACCACACAGTCCAACAATCATTTTCTGCCATCTTCCAGCAGGCTAAGTGGCTAAGTGAGGATTTGAGCTCAAGCTCACCTTCAAACGCTTAAAGATGAAAGAGCTTTGGACGCGTAAGTATGGAGCTATTTTAACCATTCAAGAGTTCAATAATTGCCTACTTTAAATAAAAATAAGAGAAGTATTGGGGAATACTTTAAACTATGGGATTGAAATTTCCTTGAGCAAAATAATTACTGTCTTTACTCAGTATCTTCTAAAGGGGGAAGACTCTGGTGGCTACATTGCTCGCAAACTCTTACTTCATTGGCCTCCTTGGTGTTCTTTTGTAGTTGCTGTTTCCCTTCAATAGTAACAGTTCCTCTTTCATTGGGTCCTTTTCATTTCAACCAATTTACTGTACTTTTCATTCACCATGAACATACATCTCTTCTTCCTGCTATATTATCTTTGTGTAACATCTTCTTTCTTGTTCATCCTACACCATAACTGGAGCAAATGTGTTTCCGTGGATACTGCATTGGTTTAGCTTTGATGTTAGAATGCCAAGCTCATTTCATTCTTCCTCTTGAAGATTTCTATACATGATAAGTATGTCTCCTGTCCCACTGGGCTTTAGTTTAATTTGTATCCTACTTCCTATAACGTAATCAATTTAAAATGATATTTTGCACATATTGTAATGGAAGAATAGCAGTCACTTTTCATACATTGTATATCTCTGTCTTCCAACTGATGTCTTTGTGTTATGTGTATATGCATATTTGCATGTATTCATGTGCGGACACACTTGTGTGCACATGGTTGTGAAAGTCAGAGGACAATGTTGGTTGTTAGTATTCATGTGTCTTCTACCATTTTGGAATCTGTCTCTGTCCTGAAAGACTAGCTAGTCAGTGAACTCCAGGAAGCCTCCTGTATGTCTTCCACCTGTCTATCACTAGAATTGCAGGCATGAACTTGGTTCCTCACACCTACAGGACAAATGTTTTGAGTGCACAGCCATCTCCCCAGCACCTAATCTCTTTTTAAATTAGTAAGTATTTCTTGAGTGCCAAGTCCCTGTATGTTTTCCAACAGGCACAGCTGAATCAAAATACAATAATGGTTTAGACATAGTCTCTTGGAACTTAAAAGAAATTCTTAAATTCATTGATATAAGTATTTTTGGTATTATGAAAATTCAATTGCAGTCACTTCTGAAGCATTACAAGTTGTTGAGACTATAACACCACGCTGTTATGTGTTTTATCTGTTCATTCTTAAATTATTAATATCCAATCTAGAATCTATTCCCTAATAATTGTGAGAGGAAGCAAATTTTATCAAACCACAATTTTATCACCTTACTTATTAATACCACAAGCATGGCGGCAGCCTTGGACATAAAATATTGCTTTCTGATTATTTATAAAAGGAAAACAACAACATGGTCTAATGACACTTAAAACAAGGTAGAGGGGGAAAGCCCAAAGAGTTTAGGTATCTATTGTAGTCACATGATGTTATTCAACATTTTTTACAAAACCAGTTTTGGTACATTGCTTAGACTTAATTTCTAAACTTAGAAAAGTCTATCCTGAGTTTTGGGGAGCTGATAAGTCACATCCTACAGGCTTTCCCATTGTGGGTCATTTATAATGCTCAATGCTTTCAGCTTAAATTAGTTTGGCTTTTACTGATCCCTTAATATGCATAATCTGACCCAATATTGAGATGGTTTTAGAAAGATAGAGAGTTAAGGGAAAAATATATATGAAGTGATTTTTAAAGATTTCCCAAACGCTAGCAGGCTAATTTGAAAGACTCTTACAGAATTTTGATCAGAATGTAATTCATTCTCACACCTGGATGTTACAAGCTGGCCTTTTCTGTTTTAGTGTTGCTCAAATAGGAGTAAGCAATAAAGGGGTCAAGCTTGGATGCAAACTGAACTTACCTTCTAAAACAGATGTTGAATATGGAGATAGGATCCATGCGAATAAATATGTGATAAGTTAGATTTATATCTATCTTGATTGACATTTCCTAGCAGGGAATTAGAAAAAAAATACTATATTAGAATACCAAGCAGTAACTTGTAATAAAATGCCAGTTCTTCCTAGATATAAAGACATTTACTTAATATATTCATTAGCTGTTTGATATTCATAAAGAGTATTTTGATAACAAAATTATGCTTAATTGGAAGCCATGATGAGCTGAGTAATGTGTATATACATGGACCAAAAAATTGTTACCTTTAAAATATAAAGTTAAATTATAAAGATAAGGCACATGAAAATGAAAACTCAACAGAGTGTCTGATTATTGTGTGTGCAATAAAGTTTTCACTCTAAACTTGAAATAAACTGTGAAAAGAAAATTAAGATTGTTTCATGCTGAGTGCTTTGCATGTTGGTTCATCTATCATAATATCACACTAGAGCAGTTATTACACATAGCATCCTCAGTTTTAGAGGAAAAAACTGTCATGTATGTAGACACATATAAAAATGGGCCTTAACAGCCAGGGTCATTTATTTCTGTAATTTGTCATTCTGTCACTCATTTCATTAATGACAGTATGAAAATTTAGAAAGTAATATTTGGGAACTTCAGAGATGTTTATTAAATGAAGTGGAATTACTTTAACTTTGTTTATAGAGGTAAGACACAATTGTTGCCTTTCTGAGCTGCCAAGTTCTGGTGCACTGATACTATTCAACACAAATGCACTATGGGTTTCAGGAAGAAGGGCTGAAGGTGTGTTCTGAAGCCAGAGTATAGTCCCAGATGAAGTCTCAATTCCCCCAAATACATTACGATTGCATTATAATTACAGTAGATCAAATAGTCTCTATGATGATTTTCAAGCAGTTATAATAGAGATGAATTGAAGTACTTAGTGATGGTTTTATGATGTAATATGTAACTTTCTTCTGGTGCTTTTCCAAAGTTCATAATCATTAATTCTGTATGGGAATAGTCTGGTGAGAATCCAGAAAAAATAGAATAAACTACTATGAATATTTATTGCAATCAAAGTTTAGAGATGTGCTTCGCTCACAGGGCATGTGGGGGAGGTGTTCATAGTCTACAGTAAGTGCATGGTGTTAGATGTGTGCTCTAAGATGTGTGCTTTAAGACATCCCTTTCCTTGACTGTAGTTAGTGTCAGTTGTGCTCCCACAGACTTCAACATACCTGTATTTAGCAGTTCCCTCACTTTGTTTTCCAGTTTGATAATTTATGTCCTGAAGGGTTAAATAGTATATATGCAAAAACCTCCAGTGAAATAATCTTTATGAGATAATTAAAATATTTAGCAGAAATATCAGGCTGTGACAATGTTGTTTGAAACTTCTACTCTTAGCTATTTTTTCCAGGAAAAAAATTAAAATTGTTGTCAACCCATATCTTGTGATGTGAGGAAGATTCTCATGGACCACAATTTCATAATACTAAAAAATTCATTAAAATATTTCTTCATCCAGTTACTGAAGCTAATGGAAAAAAGCTACTTTTTTTTTTTTGTTTTGAAGCAGGGTTTCTCTGTATAGCCCTGGCTGTCCTGGAACTCACTCCGTAGACCAGATTGAACTTGAACTCAGAAATCGGCCTGCTTCTGCCTCCCAGAGTGCTGGGATTGCAGGCATGCACCACCACTGCCCGGCAGAAAAAAACTTTTATGACTAAGAAACATAATGTTCTAAATTCTGGACTCAGATCTTCCTGGATTTTATTACTAATGAAGATTTCTGTCCTAAAGAGAAGCACATATCCCATTATGGCATTCTTCCCAGCAAGTGTTTCAGACACACTCTATGGCTAGCAAATCAAAGTGGTATGAGTTCTGTAAGTAATAATTTTTTTTTAAAGTAATCTAGTAGGGATATTAAAAGGGATACATCTGTGTAAGTGTCAGAGTAACTCAAGAATATTCCCTATTTGGGTCCTAAAATAACTCTTGATTATGAGAAATAAAATTATTCAAAAAATAGCTGAGAATGGACATAGAAAAATGTAACTGCTCCTGGAGAAAATGTATAATTGAATTAGGAAAAGCTCTTTTACAAAAAAGAGTTTGTTGTAAGGGGGAAGAAGAATCGTGGTGAGAGACCGGTTTCCTCAGGTCAGCCTGTTGGTTGCCAATTTTATTTAAACTTTATCACTCTCCAGATTGGAAAGGTGAGATTCTAATTAGCTCCTTCCCATCATTCAAGGCTCAGTCTCTCTAAGCAATCTTTGGGTAATGATCATAGCTCTACTTTGATCAACTTCAGGGAACTTACAGAGCCAAAAATTAAACAGATGCTTATGAAATTGGCTTCCACCACCTGTTTTCTTGACCTCTGTTCACCCAGTTAGTAAAGACCAGTGTTCTTCAATTAGTCCGAGTGATACCAAATATGACCAACACCTAATTAATACCAGAAAATTTTATCTCAATACTACAATTTCAATTTTCCCAAATAAAACTTCAGTATATATTATACCTCAATGAAAGAATCACAGATGACGTATAATGTATAATTCATTCTGGGAAACAGTATGTATAATCTTGAAAATAATAATGTAACTTATTATTTACCCCAGATTTAACTGATCATAATTCATTTGCTTTAAAGTAAAACTACATAAAATTGCCAATGAATTTTCCTCATATTAAAAAACAGCAATAACTGTAATATTGGTGACAAAAATAAAATTAGTAAACACACTGGAATCTGGCCCCCACCTCCATCCTTGCTCCTGAGTTTTGGAAGCTAAGCATTGCACACAGGCCTGGTAGAATTTATTTTTACCGTGACATTCAAGAAGACAGTCTTAAATGCTCCATGATCTTCATGCTTTAGCCTCCTGAGTGCAAGTATTACAGATTTCTGCCACTATAATGGGACTTTAGGCCCTATTTCAATACTAAAGATTGTTCTTGACAGGATATAGTCTGAGTCTATTCCCACATTTTTTTTTACCATAGTTCTGCATCAACATGTCAATAGTGGATGATCTCATGAATGGACTTGGTCAAAAGAAGTTAAAGTTGTTCTTTTATTTTAATGATTTTATTTTATTTTATTTTATTTTATTTTATTTTATTTTATTTTATTTTATTTTCAATGTATTTTTTAAATGGCCTGGACCCTTTTTCTATTTCTTCTGATTCTTCTCTACTCCCAGCTACCTTAAGCCATCTGCTAACACCAGTGGACCCCAATCTCACACCACCTCTTTGCCCCCCTTCATTAGACCTGCTGATCTGGAAGTATACTGGTTAGATTCCATTTCTGTACCAATCTTCCTGGCACACAGAGTCCTCTGGGAGATGCACAGCTGCCATGAGCAGCCTGCTAACCCAGATGGACCCACATTCTCCAGCCACCTCTCAGCCTCCCTTCATCAGTCCTGCTGATCTGGAACCATACAGTCCAAGTTACCTGTCAGAGACGCTCTATACCAGGGTTATCAAGGTCAGGCTCCTCCTATTTCCTACTACACCATGAACATTCAAAGACTAAAGTCTTCCAGATGGCTAACAGGCATTGAAAGAACCCAACAGAAGCAGGGCAACATGACACTTTGACAGCACAGCTACCCTACTACAGCAAACCCTGGATACCCTAACACAACTGCAGCACAAGAAAATGACCTTAAATCCAATCTTATAAAGATGACAGAGGCCTTTAAAGAGGAAATGAATAAATTCCTCAAAGAAATATAGGAAAAATACAATCCAACAGGGAGATTTCTTTAAAGAGGGAACAAATAAATTCCTTACAGATATACAAGAAAAATAAAATTAAACAGATGAAGAAAATAACTAAAACTGTGCAAGACCGGAAAGTAGAAATAGGCATCAAAAATAAAACACAAACTAAAGGCATCCTGGAGATTGAAACCCAAGGCAAGAGAATAGGAATAACAGCTACAAGCTTTACAAAAAGAATACAAGATATGGAAGAAACTCAGGTGTAGAAGATACAAGAAAAGAAGTTGATACATAATCAAAGAAAATGTTAAACCTAAAACAATTACTGACACAAAACATACAGAAAATCTGGGATACCATGAAAAGACCTAACAAGAGTAATAGGAAGCTATTTAAACATTCCTATAGCCTCTAAGGAAATAGAAGCAGTCACTAAAATTCCTCCAATCAAAAAACCCCAGGTCCAGATAGTTTTGGTACAGAATTCTACCATACCTTCAAAAGTGAACCAATACCAATATTCCCCCCAAACTATTCTGCAAAATTGAGATAGAAGTAATGCTGCCAAACTCATTTTATAAAGCCATAGTCATCCTGACACCAAAACCATACCAACACTAAACAAAGAAAAATTTCAGAACAATTTCTCTAATGAATATTGGTGGAAAAATACTCAATAAATACTTGTAAAACAAATCAAGGAAGACATCAAACACACCATCTATCATGATCAAATAGGCTTGATCCCTAGGATGAAGGGATACTTCAATATATGAGAATCTATCAACGTAATCCACCATATAAACAAACTGAAAGAAAAAAATCACATTGACAAAATCAAACAGCCCTTAATAAATGTATTAAAAATTCTTACAGAGATCATGATACAAGGTGCATACCTAACTATACTAAAAGCAATATACACCAAGCCAATAGCCAACATATAGTTAAATGGAAAGAAACTTAAAATTATTCCAATAAAACTGGGGATAAGACAAGACGGCACGCCACATCTCCAGGTCCTGAAAGAGGCAGGTGGGGCTTCCAGGCAGACATCTGTGTGCTCTGGTGAATCCAGCGGGCCCCAGCAGGAGCCTTCAGGCGCCTGCTTTAGGATCTGAACAGCCTGGGACACAGAACTCAGTCTCCAGGAAGTGCGGGGGGGGGGGGAGGGGGGGGAGGGCGGGGAGGGACCTGGTGTGCACCCAGAGGCAGTCTGGGAGCTCACAGCACAGCTCCTTCCCTGTGGCACAGAGCTTAGGCTTCAGTCCTGAGGCCTCTGGCAGTAGCCCTCAGACCTCTAAGCTTCCTGATCCAGATCAGCCTGAGCTGCAACACCACATCTCCAAGTCCTGAAAGAGGCAAGTGGGACTTCAAGGCGGCCAGCAGGGAGAAGTCAGTGTGCTCCAGTGAATCCAGCGGGCCCCAGCAGGAGCCTTCAGGTGTCTGCTTCAGGGTCTGAACAGCCTGGACAACAACACCCTGTCTCCAGGCAGTGCAGGAGGTAAGCTGTGCACAGGAGGCCACCTGGGAAGGGGCAGCTTGCACTGGTGAGTCCAGCATTGACAACACCAACTAACACCAGTGAGAACTAGATGGCAAAAGGCAGACAGACACAGGAACGTCACTAACAGAAATCAAGGCAATATGGCAACATCTGAACCCAATTCTCCTTTACCAGCATGTCCTGGATACCCCATCACACCAGTAAAACAAGATTTGGATTTAAAATCACTGGTCATGATGCTGGTACAGGAACACATGAAGGACATACTTAAAGAAATTCAGGAGAAAATGGATCAAAAGTTAGAAGCCCTTGCAAGGGAAACACAAAAATCATTGAAAGAAATCCAGGAGAATACAAAAACCAATAATGAGGAAACACAAAAAAACACTTAAAGAAATACAGGAGAACTTTGGTCAACAGGCTGAGGTCATGAAAGAGGAAACACAAAAATCTCTTAAAGAATTACAGGTAAGCACAAACAAGCAAGTGAAGGAGCTAAGCAAAACCATCCAGGATCTAAAATCAGAAGTAGAAACAACTAAGAAAACTCAAAGGGAGACAACTTTGGAGATAGAAAGCCTTGGGAAGAAATCAGTGGACATAGATGCAAATATCAACAACAGAATACAAGAGATAGAAGAAAGAATCTCAGACGCTGAAGATACCTTAGAAACCATGGACTCAACAGTTAAAGAAAATGCAAAAAGCACAAAGCTTGTAACCCAAAATATCCAGGAAATCCAGGACACAATAAGAAGACCAAACCTAAGGATTATAGGCATAGATGAGAGTGAACATTTACAACTTAAAGGGCCAGCAAATATCTTCAATAAAATTATGGAAGAAAACTTCCCTAACCTAAAGAGAGAGATGCCCATGAATATACAAGAAGCCTACAGAACTCCAAACAGACTGGACCAGAACAGAAATATTTCCCATCACATAATAATCAAAACACCAAATGTTCTAAACAAAGAAAGAATATTAAAGGCAGTAAGAGAAAAAGGACAAGTAAAATATAAAGGAAGACCTATCAGAATCACAGCAGACTTTTCACCCGAGACTATGAAGGCTAGAAGATCCTGGGCTGATCTCATGCAGACTCTAAGAGAACACAATGCCAGTCAAAACTACTATATCCAGCAAAACTCTCAATCACCGTAGATGGAGAAACTAAGATATTCCATGACAAAAACAAGTTTACCCAATATCTATCCACAAACCCAGCCCTGCAAAGGATAATAGGAGGAAACCACCAATACAAGGAGGGAAACTTCACCCTGGAAAAAGCAAGATAATAACCTTTCATCAAACCCAAAAGAAGTTAAGCAATCAAATTTAAAAAATAACGTCAAAAATGATAGGAAGTAACAATCACTATTTCTATGCAAGGGCACCCTCTTTCATAAAAGAAACTTTATTAAAACTAAAAGCACACATTGCACCTAACACAATAATTGTGGGTGACTTCAACACTGCACTTTCCTCAATGGACCGATCAGGAAAACAGAAACTAAACAAGGACACAAGGAAACTAATTGAAGCTTTGGACCAATTAGATTTAACAGATATATATAGAACATTCTATCCTAAAACAAAAGAATATACCTTTTTTTTCAGCACCTCATGGATTCTGATCACTATGGAGTAAAAGTGGTCTTCAATAGCAACAGAAACAACAGAAAACCCACATACACGTGGAAATTGAGCAATACTCTACTCAATGATACCTTGGTCAAGGAAGAAATAAAGAAAGAAATTAAAGACTTTTTAGAACACAATGAAAATGAAGACACAACATACCCAAATCTATGGGACACAATGAAAGCAGTGCTAAGAGGAAAACTCATAGCCCTGAGTGCCTCCGAAAAGAAAACAGAGAGAGCATACATTACCAGCTTAATGACACACCTGAAAGCCCTAGAACAAAAAGAAGCTATTTCACCCAGGAGGAGTAGAAGGCAGGAAATCATCAAACTCAGGGCCGAAATCAATCAAGTAGAAACAAAGAGAACCATACAAAAAATCAGCAAAACCAGGAGCTGGTTCTTGGAGAAAATCAACAAGATAGATAAACCCTTAGCCAGACTGACCAAAGGGCACAGAGAAAGTATCCAAATTAACAAACTTAGAAATGAAAAGGGAGATATAACAACGGAAACTGAGGAAATCCAAAAAATCATCAGATCCTACTACAAGAGTCTGTACTCAACACAACTGGAGAATCTGGAGGAAATGGACAATTTCCTTGACAGATACCAAATACCAAAATTAAATCAGGACCAATTAGACCATCTAAACAGTCCCATAAAGCCTAAAGAAATAGAAGGAGTCATAGAAAGTCTTCCGACCAAAAAAAGCACAGGACCAGATGGTTTCAGTGCAGAATTCTACCAGATCTTCAAAGAAGAGTTAACACCAATACTCTTCAAACTATTCCACAAAATAGAAACAGAAGGAACACTACCCAATTCCTTCTACGAAGCCACAATTACACTGATACCAAAGCCACACAAAGATCCAACAAAGAAAGAGAACTTCAGACCAATTTCCCTTATGAACATCGATGCAAAAATACTCAATAAAATTCTTGCCAACCGAATCCAAGAACACATCAAAACGATCATCCACCATGATCAAGTAGACTTTATCCCGGGAATGCAGGGTTGGTTCAATATACAGAAATCCATCAATGCAATCCACTACATAAACAAACTCAAAGAACAAAACCACATGGTCATTTCAATGGATACTGAAAAAGCATTTGACAAAATTCAGCATCCTTTCATGCTTAAAGTCTTGGAGAGAACAGGAATTCAAGGCCTATACCTAAACATAGTAAAAGCAGTATACAGCAAACCGGTAGCCAGCATCAAACTAAATGGAGAGAAACTCGAAGCAATCCCACTGAAATCAGGGACCAGACAAGGCTGCCCCCTTTCTCCTTATCTTTTCAATATTGTACTTGAGGTACTAGCTCGGGCAATTCGACAACATAAGGAGGTCAAAGGGATACAAATTGGAAAGGAAGAAGTCAAACTATCATTATTTGCAGACGACATGATAGTCTACCTAAGTGACCCAAAAAACTCCACTAGAGAGCTCCTACAGCTGATAAACAACTTCAGCAAACTGGCAGGTTATAAAATCAACTCAAGCAAATCAGTGGCCTTCCTATACTCAAAGGATAAGCAGGCTGAGAAAGAAATTAGGGAAATGACCCCCTTCGCAATAGCCACAAACAGTATAAAGTATCTTGGGGTGACTCTTACAAAACATGTGAAAGATCTGTATGACAAGAACTTCAAGACTCTGAAGAAGGAAATGGAAGAAGACCTCAAAAAATGGGAAAACCTCCAATGCTCATGGATCGGTAGAATCAATATAGTTAAAATGGCCATTTTGCCAAAAGCAATCTACAGATTCAATGCAATACCCATCAAAATCCCAACTCAATTCTTCACAGATTTAGAAAGAGCAATTATCAAATTCATCTGGAATAACAAAAAACCCAGGATAGCTAAAACTATCCTCAGCAACAAAAGAAAATCTGGGGGAATCAGTATCCCTGACCTCAAGCAATACTACAGAGCAATAGTGTTAAAAACTGCATGGTATTGGTACAGTGACAGGCAGGAGGACCAATGGAACAGGATTGAAGATCCAGAAATGAACCCACACACCTATGGCCACTTGATCCTCAACAAAGAGGCTGAAAACATCCAATGGAAAAAAGATAGCCTTTTCAACAAATGGTGCTGGTTCAACTGGAGGTCAGCATGCAGAAGAATGCGAATTGATCCATCCTTGTCTCCTTGTACTAAGCTCAAATCCAAATGGATCAAGGACCTCCACATAAAGCCAGACACTCTGAAGCTAATAGAAAAGAAACTGGGGAAGACCCTTGAGGACATCGGTACAGGGACAAAGTTTCTGAACAGAACACCAATAGCGTATGCTCTAAGAGCAAGAATTGACAAATGGGACCTCATAAGGTTACAGAGTTTCTGTAAGGCAAAGGACACCATCAAGAGGACAAATCGGCAACCAACAAATTGGGAAAAGATCTTCACCAATCCTACATCAGATAGAGGGCTAATATCCAATATATATAAAGAACTCAAGAAGTTAGACTCCAGAAAGCCGAACAACCCTATTAAAAAATGGGGTACAGAGTTAAACAAAGATTTCTCACCTGAAGAACTTCGGATGGCGGAGAAGCATCTTAAAAAATGTTCAACTTCATTAGTCATTAGGGAAATGCAAATCAAAACAACCCTAAGATTTCATCTTACACCAGTCAGAACGGCTAAGATTAAAAATTCAGGAGACAGCAGGTGTTGGAGAGGGTGTGGAGAAAGAGGAACACTCCTCCACTGCTGGTGGGGCTGCAAATTGGTACAACCACTCTGGAAATCAGTCTGGCGGTTCCTCTGAAAACTGGGCACCTCACTTCCAGAAGATCCTGCTATACCACGCCTGGGCATATATCCAGAGGATTCCCCACCATGTAATAAGGATACATGCTCTACTATGTTCATAGCAGCCCTATTTATAATTGCCAGATGCTGGAAAGAACCCAGGTATCCCTCAACAGAAAAGTGGATGCAAAAAATGTGGTATATCTACACAATGGAGTACTATTCAGCCATTAGAAACAATGAATTCATGAAATTCTTAGGCAAATGGATGGAGCTAGAGAACATCATACTAAGTGAGGTAACCCAGACTCAAAAGGTGAATCATGGTATGCACTCACTAATAAGTGATTATTAACGTAGAAAACTGGAATACCCAAAACATAATCCACACATCAAATGAGATACAAGAAGAAAGGAGGAGTGGCCTCTGGTTCTGGAAAGACTCATTGAAACAGTATTCGGCAAAACCAGAACGGGTAAGTGGGAAGGGGTGGGTGGGAGGACAGGGGAAGAGAAGGGGGCTTACGGGACTTTTGGGGAGGGGGGGGCTAGAAAAGGGGAAATCATTTGAAATGTAAATAAATTATATCGAATAAAAAAATTAAAAAAAATGACAGAAGTAACAATCACTATTCCTTAATATCTCTTAACATCAATGGACTCAATGCCCCAATAAAAAGACATAGACTAACTGACTGGATAAGTAAACAGGACCCTACATTTTGCTGCTTACAGGAAACACACCTCAGGGTCAAAGACAAACACTACCTTAGAGTAAAAGGCTGGAAGAAAATTTTACAAGCAAATGGTCTCAGGAAACAAGCTGGAGTAGCCATTTTAATATCAGATAAAATTGACTTTCAACCCAAAGACATCAAAAGAGACCCTGAGGGACACTTCTTGCTGGTCAAAGGAAAAATACAACAAGAAGAACTCTCAATCCTGAACATCTATGCTCCAAATGCAAGGGCACCCTCATTCGTAAAAAGAAACTTTATTAAAGTTCAAAGCACACATTGCACCTAACACAATAATTGTGGGTGACTTCAACACTGCACTTTCCTCAGTGTACCGATCAGGAAAACAGAAACTAAACAGGGACATAATGAAATTAATTGAAGCTTTGGACCAATTAGATTTAACAGATATATATAGAACATTCTATCCTAAAGCAAAAGAATATACCTTTTTCTCAGCACCTCATGGTACCTTCTCCAAAATCGACCATATAATTGGCCACAAGACAGAACTCAACAAATATAAGAAGATCGAACTAATCCCATGCCTCCTATCAGATCACTATGGAGAAAAAGTGGTCTTCAATAGCAACAAAAACAACAGAAAACCCACATACACGTGGAAATTGAACAATATTCTACTCAATGATACCTTGGTCAAGGAAGAAATAAAGAAAGAAATTAAAGACTTTTTAGAACACAATGAAAATGAAGACACAACATACCCAAATCTATGGGACACAATGAAAGCAGTGCTAAGAGGAAAACTCATAGCCCTGAGTGCCTCCAAAAAGAAAATGGAGAGAGCATACATTACCAGCTTAATGACACACCTGAAAGCCCTGGAACAAAAAGAAGCTATTTCACCCAGGAGGAGTAGAAGGCAGGAAATCATCAAACTCAGGGCCGAAATCAATCAAGTAGAAACAAAGAGAACCATACAAAGAATCAACAAAACCAGGAGCTGGTTCTTTGAGAAAATCAACAAGATAGATAAACCCTTAGCCAGACTGACCAAAGGGCACAGAGAAAGTATCCAAATTAACAAACTTAGAAATGAAAATGGAGATATAACAACAGAAACTGAGGAAATCCAAAAAATCATCAGATCCTACTATAAGAGCCTGTACTTAACACAACTGGAGAACCTGGAGGAAATGGACAATTTCCTTGACAGATACCAAATACCAAAATTAAATCAGGACCAAATAGATCATCTAAACAGTCCCATAATGCCTAAAGAAATAGAAGGAGTCATAGAAAGTCTTCCAACCAAAAAAAGCACAGGACCAGATGGTTTCAGTGCAGAAATCTATCAGACCTTCAAAGAAGAGTTAACACCAATACTCTTCAAACTATTCCACAAAATAGAAACAGAAGGAACACTACCCAATTCCTTCTATGAAGCCACAATTACGCTGATACCAAAACCACACAAAGATCCAACAAAGAAAGAGGACTTCAGACCAATTTCCCTTATGAACATCGATGCAAAAATACTCAATAAAATTCTTGCCAACCGAATCTAAGAACACATCAAAACGATCATCCACCATGATCAAGTAGGCTTTATCCTGGGAATGCAGGGTTGGTTTAATATACGGAAATCCATCAATGCAATCCACTACATAAACAAACTCAAAGAAAAAAACCACATGGTCATTTCACTGGATGCTGAAAAAGCATTTGACAAAATTCAGCATCCTTTCATGCTTAAAGTCTTGGAAAGAACAGGAATTCAAGGCCCATACCTAAACATAGTAAAAGCAATATACAGCAAACCAGTAGCCAGCATCAAACTAAATGGAGAGAAACTTGAAGCAATCCCACTAAAATCAGGGACTAGACAAGGCTGCCCCCTTTCTCCTTATCTTCTCAATATTGTACTTGAGGTACTAGCTCAGGCAATTTGACAACATAAGGAGGTCAAAGGGATACAAATTGGAAAGGAAGAAGTCAAACTATCATTATTTGCAGATGACATGATCGTCTACCTAAGTGACCCAAAAAACTCCACTAGAGAACTCCTACAGCTGATAAACAACTTCAGCAAAGTGGCAGGTTATAAAATCAACTCAAGCAAATCAGTGGCCTTCCTATACTCAAAGGATAAGCAGGCTGAGAAAGAAATTAGGGAAATGACCCCCTTCACAATAGCCACAAACAGTATAAAGTATCTTGGGGTGACTCTTACCAAACATGTGAAAGATCTGTATGACAAGAACTTCAAGACTCTGAAGAAGGAAATGGAAGAAGATCTCAAAAAATGGGAAAACCTCCCATGCTCTTGGATCTGTAGAATCAATATAGTTAAAATGGCCATTTTGCCAAAAGCAATATACAGATTCAATGCAATCCCCATCAAAATCCCAACTCAATTCTTCACAGAGTTAGAAAGAGCAATTATCAAATTCATCTGGAATAACAAAAAACCCAGGATAGCTAAAACTATTCTCAGCAACAAAAGAAAGTCTGGGGGAATCAGTATCCCTGACCTCAAGCAATACTACAGAGCAATAGTGTTAAAAACTGCATGGTATTGGTACAGTGACAGGCAGGAGGATCAATGGAACAGGATTGAAGATCCAGAAATGAACCCACACACCTATGGCCACTTGATCCTCGACAAAGAGGCTGAAAACATCCAATGGAAAAAAGATAGCCTTTTCAACAAATGGTGCTGGGTCAACTGGAGGTCAGCATGCAGAAGAATGCGAATTGATCCATCCTTGTCTCCTTGTACTAAGCTCAAATCCAAATGGATCAAGGACCTCCACATAAAGCCAGACACTCTGAAGTTAATAGAAAATAAACTGGGGAAGACCCTTGAGGACATCGGTACAGGGAGAAAGTTTCTGAACAGAACACCAATAGCGTATGCTCTAAGAGCAAGAATTGACAAATGGGACCTCATAAAATTACAAAGTTTCTGTAAGGCAAAGGACACCATCAAGAGGACAAATCGGCAACCAACAAATTGGGAAAAGATCTTCACCAATCCTACATCAGATAGAGGGCTAATATCCAATATATATAAAGAACTCAAGAAGTTAGACTCCAGAAAACCAAACAACCCTATTAAAAAATGGGGTACAGAGTTAAACAAAGAATTCTCACCTGAAGAACATCGGATGGCTTAGAAGCATCTTAAAAAATGCTCAACTTCATTGGTCATTAGGGAAATGCAAATCAAAACAACCCTGAGATTTCACCTTACACCAGTTAGAATGGCTAAGATTAAAAATTCAGGAGATAGCAGGTGTTGGAGAGGGTGCGGAGAAAGAGGAACACTCCTCCACTGCTGGTGGGGTTGCAAATTGGTACAACCACTCTGGAAATCAGTCTGGCGGTTCCTCAGAAAACTGGGCACCTCACTTCCAGAAGATCCTGCTATACCACTCCTGGGCATATATCCAGAGGATTCCCCACCATGTCATAAGGATACATGCTCTACTATGTTCATAGCAGCCCTATTTATAATTGCCAGATTCTGGAAAGAACCCAGGTATCCCTCAACAGAAGAGTGGATGCAAAAAATGTGGTATATCTACACAATGGAGTACTATTCAGCCATTAGAAACAATGAATTCATGAAATTCTTAGGCAAATGGATGGACCTAGAGAACATCATACTAAGTGAGGTAACCCAGACTCAAAAGATGAATCATGGTATGCACTCACTAATAAGTGGATATTAACCTAGAAACCTGGATTACCCAAAACATAATCTACACATCAAATGAGGTACAAGAAGAAAGGAAGAGTGGCCCCTTGTTCTGGAAAGACTCAGTGAAGCAGTATTCAGCAAAACCAGAACGGGGAAGTGGGAAGGGGTGGGTGGGAGGACAGGGGGAGAGAAGGGGGCTTACGGGACTTTTCGGGAGTGGGGGGGCTAGGAAAGGGGAAATCATTTGAAATGTAAATAAAAAATATATCAAATAAAAAAAATTTAAAAAAAATCGAGTGGAATCAAACAAACATCAGAGATAATTTAAAAAAAAAGACAAGAAGGCACACTCTCTCCATATCTATTGAATATAGTACATGAAGTTCTAGCTAAAGCAGTATGACAACTGAAAGAAATTGAGGGGTATAAAAATTCCATATATTGGAAAGGAAGAAGCCAGAGTATTACTGTTTGCATATGATATGATAGTGTACATAAGCAACCCCAAAAATTCTACCAGAGATCTCCTTTAGCTAATAAACATCTTCTGCAAAGTGTCTGGATACAATATTGGCTCAAAAAATTAGTAACCTTTGTTTATTAAAAATGATAAATGTGTTGAGAACAAAATTATGGATGCAACAAACTTTATAATAGCCACAATAAATATTAAATAACTTGATGTAACATAATATAAAACAACTTGGTGTAACTCTAACAAAATAAGTGAAAGACTTATATGACAACAATTTCAAGGTGCTGAAGAAAGAAAGCGAGGAAGATATTGGAAGATGGAAAGATCTCTCACACCTAACGATCTGTAGGATTCACTTTTTAATATGTGTATGTGTGTGTGTGTGTGTGTGTGTGTGTGTGTGTGCTCTATCTACATGGGTATCAAATTCCATTATAGATGATTATGAGGCAAAATATGATTTTAGGGAACTGAACTCAGAACCTCTGGAAAAACAGCCAGTGAGCTTAGCCAGTGACCCATTTTCGCAGGCTGGGTTTGGTAGGATAAACAAACTGAAAACAGCCATCTTATCCAAAGCAATTTACAGATTTAATCCAATTCCCATCAAAATTCTAATGCAATTGTTTTATAGACCTTGAGAGAGTAATTCTCAACTACGTATAGAAAATAACAAAAAAAATAACATATCAAAAAAAGATTAGCTAAAACAATCCTAAACAATAAAAGAATGTCTGGAAGAATCACTCTTCCTACATCAAGCTATACTACAGAGCAATAGTGGTAAAAACTATTGACAGTGTCCTGTGCCTTGCAGGAACTTTGTAATTTTATGAGGTCCCATTTGTCAGTTCTTGATTTTAGAACATAAGCTATTGGTGTTTATGTTCAGGAATTTTCCCCTGTGCCCATGTGTTCAAGGCTCTTCCCCACATTCTTTTCTATTAGTTTCAGTGTGTCCTGGTTTTATGTGGAGGTCCTTGATCCAACTTGAACTTGAGCTTTATACAAGGAGATAAGAATGAATCAATTTGCATTCTTCTGCATGCTAGCTGCCAGTTGAACCAGCACCATTTGTTGAAAAGGATATCTTTTTTTTCCACTGGATGGTTTTTAGCTCCTTTGTAAAAGATCCAATGACCATAGGTGTGTGGGTTCATTTCTAGGTCTACAATCTATTCCATTGATCTACCTTCTTGTCACTGTACCAATATCATGAAGTTATAACACTATTGCTCTGTAGTACTGCTTGAGTTCTGGGACACTGATTCCCCCAGAAGTTCTTTCACTGTTGAGAATAGTTTTAGATATCCTGGTTTTTTTGTTATTCCAGATGAATTTGAAAATTCCCTTTTCTAACTCTATGAAGACTTGAGTTGGGATTTTGATGGGGATTCCATTGAATCTGTATATTGCTTTGAGAAGATGACCATTTTTCCTATATTGATCCTGCCAATATACGAGCATGGAAGATTTTTCCATCTTCTGAGGTCTTCTTTGATTTCTTTCTTCAGAGACTTGAAGTTCTTGTCATACAGATCTTTTGTTTGTTTTAGTTAAAGTCACGCGAAAATACTTTATGTTGCTTGTGGCTATTGTGAAGAGTGTCCATATCCCTAAATTTCTTTCTCAGCCTATTTATCCTTTGAGTATAGTAAGGCTACTGATTTGCTTGAGTTAATTTTATATCTGGCCACTTTGCTGAAGTTGTTTATCAGACTGTAGGTGTTCTCTGGTGGAGTTTTTCTGGGTTGCTTAAGTATACTATCAGACCATCTGCATACTTTGACTTCTTCCTTTCCAATTTGTATCCCTTTGACCTCCTTTTGAAATCTTGGGAAAAGATCTTTATCAACCCTACATCCAACCAAGGGCTAATATCCAATATATACAAAGAACTCAAGAAGTTAGACTCCAGAGAGCCCAATAACCCGATTAAAAATGGGGTACAGAGCTAAACAATGAATATTCACCTGAGAAACATTGAATAGCTGAGAAGCACGTAAAGAAATTTTCAACATCCTTAGTCATCAGGGAAATGCAAATCAAAGTTAGACACAAACCACCCAGCTTGAAAATGGGGTACATAGCTAAATAGAATTCTCAACTGAGGAATCTTGAACGGTCAAGGAACACTTAAATTTTCACAGTTCTTAGTCATCAGGAAAATGGAAATGAAAATGACTCTGAAGTTCCATCTAACACCTGTCAGAATAACTAAAATCAAAACCTCAAGTTTTAGCACATGCTGGCAAGGATGTGGAAGAAAGGGAACACTTCTCCATTGTTGATGGGAGTGCAAACTTGTACAACCACTTTGGAAATCAATTTTGCAGTTTCTACGTAAAACAGGAATAGTTTCTACTTCAAGACCCAGCTATACCACTCCTAAGCATATATCCCAAAGACATCCCCCTATACAACAAGGTCACTTGCTATGTTCATAACAGCTTTATTTGTAATAGCCAGAAACTGGAAACAACCTAGATACCCCTCAACTGAAGAATAGAGAAAGAAATGTGATGTACCTACTCAGTGCAATGCTATTTAGCCACTAAAAGCAAATGCATCATGAATTTTGCAGACAAATGGATTGCATTTGAGAATATCATCCTGAGTGAGGTAACCCAGACACAAAAAGACATGCATGGTATGTACTCACTTATAAGTGGATATTAGCCATAAAATACAGGATACACCACTGGCCTAGAGAAGCTAAGGAAGAAGGAATGTGCAAGTGAAGATGCTTAATCTCACTTAGAAGGAGGAATAAAATATTACTAAGAGGGAGATGGAGGGAGGGAACTGAGTGAGAGAGGGGAGGGGACTGTTGGGGAGGAGGATTCAGGGTCAATTGTGGGTAGGCACAGTGGAGATGGCCAGGTGTCCATGGGAATGAAAGGAAATCTGCAGGTGACTTGGATCGGGCAGTAGGGACATCTCCAGTACATGCCAGGGATACAGGAGGCTTGCAAATATCAATGGGGATGACCATATCCTCACAGTAGTGGGGATATGAAACCTAAGGAAGCCACCTCCTGTAGTCAGGCTGAAACTTTAGTAGAGTGATAGAGGCAACAACCTACCTACAGATATTATCCTGTCTATAAGAAATGCAGGGACAAAGGATGCTGCAGAGACTGAGGGAATGATAATGTAATAACTATCCCATTGGCAAGCTCCAATCCCTGACACTATTCATGATACCCTGTTATTCTTACAGATAGGAACCTAGCATAATTGTCCTCTGAGAGTATCTACCCAGCAACTTACTCAGACAGAGGCAGGAACTCAGAGCAAAATGTTGGATGCTTATTTGATGAAGATTTAGGATTCTTATGGAAGAGTTGGTAGAAAGATTGAGGGCATTGAAAGGGATAGGATTTCCACAGGAAGACCAACATAGTCAAATGACTTGGATCCTTGGTGGCTTTCAGATTCTGAAACACAGACCAAAGTGCATATGCAGGCTGGACCTAGTTCCCCAGAACACATGTAGCATATGTGTGCATTGGTCTTTGTGTGGGACCTGAACAACTGGAGCACAGGTTATCCCTAAATCTGCTGCATGTCTTTTGAAACTGTTCCCCTAACTTGGTTGCATTTTCTGTCCTCAGTAGAAGTACATAACCCTGCAGAAACTTGATGTGCCAGGGTGAAGGTATAGTCAGAGGGTGCCACTCTCTGAGAGGAGATAGGGAAGGAGAATGGGGGAAGGACTGTTGAAGGGTGGGCCTGGGGATGGTGACAGCAATTGGGAGGTAAAGATAATAAAAAAATTATTTGAAAATAAATAAATGAAATGAGCACAAGAAAGCAAACACCAACACACACACACACACAAACACACACACACACACACACACACACACACACACACTTTTTAAAACAGTGAAAACAAAATAGTCCCTGCCCCAAATGTTCCTTTTGTGTGTTAGCCAACTATTCCTGGGCATGAGAATGACTGCCCTGAGAGTGTGGTTCTAATACCTGTAACTTTGTGCCTACCTTCTTTTGTCCATTGTAGGAGGCTGTCTGGTTTTAACTTGTACAGATCTTGTGCAGACTGTCATAGTCTCTGTAAGTTCATATGTGTACCAGTCCTACTGTACCTAGAAAACGATTTATCTTTGGAGGCATATGACATGTCTTACTGTTATTCTGTCTTCTCTCTTCTGTAGAGATCCCTGAGCCTTGTGGTTAAGGACATCAGGAAGATGTCCAGTTTATTCCCGAGTGCTGCCACTTATGGCTGATTGCTTTTGCTTTCTGCATATCATCCACTTGTGATTCTCTATGTCAATTACTATCTACTGAGATGGGCTTCTCTGATGAGGGGTTAATGATGGAGGAATCTGCATGTATAGCAATATGTCCACATTAAGAAACACCACCAACATCAGCACTCCAGATGCATGGATTCCATTGCAAAAACCAGAAAGCACAGCTAAGACCCAATGCCCACATTGAACACTGATAACTTAGCATGGCTTTGCAACAACCTGCATGAGTTACCTACGCACATTCAGGCAGTATTAAGATAGACTCAGTAGGTTTAAAAGTTGAGCCCAAAAAGTTGGACAAAAAAGTGGTGTCAGAGTAGATGGGGAATTGGAGAGAGGAAACAGAGGTTAGGTTGATAAGAACACATAACATGTGTACATGAGATTCATAATAAAATAAAATATGAAGAAAAGCTCTGTATTCAGTATAAACTTTTCATATCATTATGTGATTTATGATTCATAGTCATTCATATTGGCATGAAATTTTGACTCATATGTGTTGTTAAGCAACAGACACTATTGTTCCCCAACTTTTACCAATCACATCACCATGTTTTAGTAATGATGTGTGTGTGTGCACACACACACGAGCATGTGTGCACACTCATGTGCACACACATGAGTGTATACATGTGTGGTGTGTGTGAGTGAGCATGTTCTACTCTGGAGTAATAAAGTCCTCAAAATATTTTAAAAAGACACATCTATGAAACACATTTTTAGTCTCAAACCTTGGTCAGGGATATTAATACAATCTAACTTGATCCTCTATTTCAGGATTATTTTTACAGGACTTTTAGCGAACGTTGCAGGCTGATCTGAAAACTTAGTTTGGGCAAAGATATAATTTCCTCTTTATCTGGGTTGTTGCTGGCATCACTAGTTTCCTCAAAGACCTGTGATCTATATAGCTTCTGTACCTCATGGTGATTTTATGAGGACCACCTCCTTTCTCATAATGTAAGATTTTCCTGCTTGCTTCCTTAGAATATGTAAACTAGGAAACCCAGGGACAGAGCACAAGAAAGATGGATAAGATGAGGCCACACACAGCCTTTAAAAAGGATCCTGCCTGTGGAAGTCCAGCCATGGTGGCTTATTGAGGAAATAGTAGGTAATTGAGGGAACACTAGAACGAGATAAAAGCTAGAAGACTGGTCAGTAGTTGCCTACTGCTATATGTATGGCGAGGTACATGTAATACTTCAAGTTACCAAAAGTGATTAATAATAGTTGCAGTCCTGTAAAGATTTGTTCTCAAGACTAATGTTTGGTTTAGAAATAACCACATATCTGATTTTGTAGGTTTGGTTTGAAACTGGTTGCATGCATTTATTACAGATTCTCAGGTGATGTTGTTACTGCTGGCTGATAATTGAACTTTGAAAGACCCTAGGAATCATTTGCTATGTCTTGACTATGTAATTATCCCACTTTTCATCCAGTTTAGGAAGCTCTCTCACTACTGGGAGAATTGCTCTAGATGTTGCCAACTAAAGCTGTTGTGAAAAACCACTGTCTATCTGCAAGAAGTAGCTGTCTTTATTGTCGATTTTGCTGATGAGAGAAGCGTGGGATATCCAGGGATGTCCCAGGATATTGAAAAACTATCAGGTACCATTGTTAAATTTACTTGTATTTTGGAGTTTTATTAGGCCACGGAAAAAGAAATTATAATATTTTAATAAAGTTAAAAATTTAGATTATATTATTAAAATAAATAAGCCAGATTCAGAAAGAGAGCCAACACAGGTTTTCTCTCTTGTATACCTAATTTTACATAGATATATAAGATGGTATATGTGCACCACAGAGTGCTGATACTTTTTTTGAAAGAAAAAGTCAGAGCTATGTGTTGAACAGTGAAGAACAGAGGCCAATCAAGTCAGTAACGTACCTCATCAAGTCACTTTGTCCATTGCAACTAAAAACAAAAGACTTGGACAGACCAATTAATACTCTGGAAAGCACTCTGGAATTGCTTTTTAAACCTAGCATGATAAAAACAAATGAACAATTTGATAAAATATGTATCATTAGGATGACATATTATGATCTCAACCTCTTGCTTAATGATCTAATTAAGATCAAGAAAAATTCATTCTGGACTTTTAGATCAAATAACTCAAGTTACAAAACCAAGGAAAAAGAACATAGGATAAAAGGATAGTTTGTGATAAAGAAAAAGAAACCTGTATTGTTGATACATTTCTGTTTTTGTTTCAAATTGCAATATCTGGACAAAAAATTATGCAAAACTCAGGTAAAACAGAACCTCCTTCCCAGGTGTTCTTTTACTATTTTTTATTTTTTATTATTTTCTTAGTTTTTGTTTTTTATTATTGTACCATTTTTTTTGCTTTTATTGTTGTTTTGTTCTCACCAGGGAAGATATAGTGGTATGATTACATGGTGGGTAAATTGGGGTAAATACAAGACCTATTTTGTCTGGGGTGGTACAGAAAAGAAGATTAAAGAAGAGCTGGTTCAAGAATACAAATGGTAGAAATCAGACAAAAGGTGAAAGTCAGAAGTCATAGAAAGGAATTTAAACAAGGAGCCAAGAGACAAAAACAGGACTTGATGAAGCTCGTGAGGGAAGCACCCAGTAATTAACCTGGGGACCTTTCTGGGTGACACTGTCCCACTACACCTGTGGGTATTGGCAAGACTTGGACTTGCAGGCCCCCACTCAGAAGATGGTTTCATGCATGTTTATTAGGTGAAGAACATGTTCTGAAGTAAAAATTCCCTCCAGAACCGGGCAATAGAAATCAATCTGAAATTTGAATAACACATCTTAACATAGGTCTTGACATACTCCAGGTGTCTTCCAATGCCAAGTCTTTTCTTTATTTCCAGGGGAAGTTCTGACCTTGCCTTGACTGCCCAGTGTGGCTTCCTAGTCTTAGGATTTCCACTACATGTGTAAGAATTAACACTAGATCCCCCCGCCCCTGCCAGAGCTCCCAGGGACTAAGCTATCACCCAAGGAGTACACATGGCTCCAGCTGCATATGTAGCAGAGAATTGCCTTGTCAGGCATCAATGGCAGGAGAGGTCCTTGTCCTATTAAGGCTTGAAAGATGCCCCAGAGTAGGGGAATTGAGGGCAGGGGAAGAAGGAGTGGTCTGGGTAGAGGCACAAGCTCATAGAAGCAGAGGAAGGAAGGATGGGATAGGGGGTTCCGGGAAGGGGAAAACAAGTAAAGGGGATAACATTTGAAATGTAAATAAAGGAACTATCCAATTAAAAAAACATAAAAAATTGACGCTAGAGGATAAAGCAGAAAGGATGATGGGAAAAGGGGGAAGAGTAGTCATGTGGCCCCTTGGAGAAAACAAACTCTACTCTAAATTCTGTGATTTTTTGCTTACTTCGATTAAGGTTAATGACCAGAAGAGTTCAGTGCATAGTGAGACCTGGATGCTAAATGATGCTCAAAGTTAAAGCTATAGGAATGCTCCAGGTTTTATGAGTGCAAAACAACAGATTAAGCTAGAAGGTTGTACATGCCGAAGCATATCAGGGACTAATGAACGCAACACAGGAGGTAAAAGCCTTATTCTGAGGACAGATAGATGAACAGCAATGTAGACACTTTTGCCATATTGGGTCATAGGAGAAGAATGTGGATAAAGTTGGATGATACCTTCTCACAAATATGAATGTTTGAATCTCTGGCAAAATGAAACAGTTGCTGCATCCATATGAATTTAAAAAGCAGAATACCAGAACACCAGACTATTAGAATACATACATACAAATATACATACATATATACTAAATACATATGCATTTATGTATGTACATATTAGATAGGAAATTAAGAGAAACATTCAAGAGTCAGACCTATAGGAGGAGAAGGATAGGATTTGATGTCACACTATGGAGGTTGGCATACTCATTTTCTCTTAATTCCCTACAGTGTTTCTATCCTGCCTTGCGTGTTGTCCAATTACCTCCTCTCTATACCACCCTGTGGTCACTTTCTTCACAGTCATGATACAGAACTACTCTCTTCCTTCTTGAAAGTCTAAACTTGCTAACAGTGTTCACATGAAGTGCTGTGGAAAAAAAATTTGGAGTTACGCTGATATCAAATTAGAGATATATATGTGCATACATATATGAATATGCAGATGACAGGGCTTAACAAAGAATGAGCTTGAAACAGAGCAAAGGGGGTATATGGAAAGGTTTGGAATGATGGGAAAATAGGAGGGAATAGTTTATATTTTCAACAATAAAATAAATACGAGATAGTATATACTTAGTCTCAGTTATTTACCTAACCATGGAACTGCAGATTTCATGATGTTATTGAGAAGTGAAAACAAATAGTTATAATTCCAGCCATGAATTGACACTCAACAGGTATGAATTCCCTCTATTCAAACCCCTATCTCTTTTGCCCTTCTATTATGCAGTTACATGATACTCACCTTCTGCCTGGTAATGGACCCCTCAGTGGTCTCTCTGTTTCAACCACAGCACATGCCACTGAGTATTACTCTACTCAAGGTTGGCCAGGTGTTGGCCTCTCATGGATTATAGGGAAAACAATATCTCCATTTAACCAAGGGTATCATTATGTACCAGATGGTTAAATAGCTAGCATTAATCAGTTACTGGGGAGCCAAAGAATTTAAAATACAAAGACTGTCAGTTAAGACAGCCTTGACAATTTGCATATACCTTGAAATGTTTCTCTTACCCTGGCAGATGTAATGTTAAGTTTTAATTCACATAAGATCCACCTTATTATAAAATCGATACACATAAGAACTGAATCAGCCTTGAGTCCCATGATATGATATGAATATTAACTCCTCTGGAGTCTACTACTATTTTTTTATTTTTTTTTATTTTTGAGATTATAACATATTTACATAATTCTTCCTTCTCTTTTTCTCCCTCCAAGTCCTCCAATATACCTGTAATTGAAATCTTTCAAATCCATGATTTCTTTCATTGATCATTGTTACATGCATATACATATATATGAAGTGTTATCTGTATATTTGTTTTTGAGACTAGGTTTTAGAAAGCTAATTGGTGTGTTCTTTCCATGTGAAAATTTTTTTTTGTTTTTTGTTTGTTTGTTTTTCTACTGTTGCAGTTGCCTATAGTTCTTGGTGTATAATGGAGACCTAGGGCTCTTTCTCCCTTTCTCCCTTTCTATGTTTAGTGTTGTTTTTTTGTTTTAATGTGTTTTATTTACCAGATGATATTTGGAATTTTGCATTATTGTTACAGAGAGTAGATCAGATATAAGATGTAGGGATCAATTAATTGTATTCAAAGATACAATTATATACTTATAGCCTTGTATACTTCCTATTACTACAATAATGACCATGACCAAAAGCAATGTGCTGTGGAAAGGGATTATTTGTTTTCTAAACCCCAGATAAAAGTCCATAAAGAAGAAAAGTAAGGCAGCAACTGAAGCAGGATTGGAGCTTGGAAGACATAAACTGAAGAGGAGGCCAGAGAGTATTTACTTCCTCTCCCTCTCCCTCTGCCTCCCCCTCTCGTTCCCCCTCTCCTTCTTCCTTCCCCTCTCCCTCCCTTTCCCCTTCCTCTCTCCCTTTCCCTCTCCTCTTTCCCCTTTCCCCCCTCTCTCTTCCTCCCCCTCCCTCCCCCTTCCCCTCTCCTTTCCCTTCTCCCTCTCCCTCTCTTCCTTTCCCTCCTCTTTCCCCTTTCCCTTCCCTTTTTCCTCTTCCTCTTTTCCTCCCCCTCCCTCTTTTGCCCTCTCATACATACACACACACACACACACACACACACACACACACACACACACACAGAGCCTGAAACACCTCCCCAGAGTTGGCACCATCACAAGGTCCTTGGTCCTACCACATCAATCATTAATCAAGAAAATGACTCCTAGAGAATCTAATGTCTCATACTTCTGCCTGGTTTTTCTCAATTCAGTTTCCATTTTCCCTGATGACCCTAACTTGTATAAAGTTGGCAAAAATAAATAAATAGCTAGCACAGATGTTTTTTAGTCAAATAACAGGTAATGGATATTTGCAATTAGAGTGTCTCTTTGTTGATATGGATTATAGTTGTTTCTAGAAAGACTGTTCCAACAGAGATGACAAGACATAGAAAATAAAAACTCAGCATTTAGGACTAACAACATCTGAACATGAAACTGGATGGTAGAAATCAAGGTGTATATAAAATACACCAGCATCTCTTTTATTCAGACTGCATTTGAGTTGCAGTAGCCTCTTGACAAAAGAAGTATCATTTAGTCCAACAGAAATGACTGTTGATCAGAATCATTTGAAAATTCTAAGCTCCCTGTTGATGGAAGTTTTTGAAGACTAGTATTGTGAGATTTACAGAGAAACATAAGGCAGTCGGTTAGAAAATTCCTCCCTGTGAACACACCACAGTCATACCTAGATGGAGAAACCTTAGAGTAACATGAGCAGGTAGGTTTAAGGTGGGATTATGATGAAGTCAGAGAAATCAACACTGGCATCCTAGCCATTTTCAAAGAAGCTTTAGCTGCTTCAGAATGGCTTTTTGCAACTTCTCTCACTGGAGTATTCACAAAGAATGTCCAGCGTGGGTCGTGACTCGGGGAATCCCACTAAAGCTCCTGAAAAGACTCACACTGAGGAGGCTCTAACTGCAGGGGCATTCTAAAAGTAGCACTTCAGAGATGATAGTAGGGTTCCTGTTTGGGAGAACTTTAAGGAGGAATTTATTTTTTGTTGTTGATTTTGTTTTGTTTTAAAGTCTTGATTTACTGACATTAATCCTGGGCCAAGACACTGTCCAATGTTCTCTGAATTCACTATGTAGAAATTCCATCTGTGACGTATAAAGATTACTCATTATGGAGAAAATTGTGTTTGTGTTTATAAAGTAGCCAAAAAGAGAACAATAAAACAGAAAATGCTAATTAGTTACTTTTCCTATGGCTTTAATTAAGGAAGAAAACTCAAAGAAGAAAGGGTTATCTCATAATGTAAGAGTATAATCCATTGGAATAAGGCAGGCATGGAGGGAGCTAGTCATTGGCATCCAAAGTCTTGAAATAGAGAGGAAGGATCACAGGTACTCACCCCCTTTTTAGTTTCTACTCAATGCAGGATCCCACCTCCTGGGGATGGTGCCACCCATGATCAAGATGGATTTTTCCACCTCATTCCTTCATAGACCTATTCAGAGACCAATGTAATCTAAAGCATCCCTCATAGACACACCCAGAGGCTTGTTTCTAAGATGATTCTAGATCTTGTCTAACAGTCAATTTGAATCATCACAAATTTCTTATCCCATGAAAATAGGACATATAGTTATACATATATTTTTTATTTTCTATATTTACAGCTTTGTCTTCACTGAGTAAAAATATTAAACAGGTTTCATTTTGATAATTTATTGTGTCTAATAGTCACAGAAAAATGAAAAGAAAACATTCTATCTTAGCATCATATGTGTGCATGCATGTGTGTGATTAGTGTCTATTTAATTCAATTTCAAAATGTAAATGTATATGTGTATGTTTGTGCATTTGCTTGTATGTGTTGCATGCATGTGAGTAGGTATGTGTCTGTCTGACTGCCTGTATGCATTGGTGTGATAGTAGGAACCTGTACGTACATATGCTGTCTATGGATGTTGTGTATGTATGATAGGGCAGTCATGTGATATAGGTGGGGGATAGGTGGCATCCAAAGTCTGTGTGCAGCTCCATGCCATTTAGTTTTTATTATTTGTATGTATGTATGTATGTATGTATGTATGTATGTATGTATGTATGTATTATGCATGCATGTATGTATATATGTATGTATGCATGTATGTTTGTATGTATATAATTACTTAGTTACTTAGTTTTTATTTTTTGAAACTATTTCTTGGGAAAGGGTTCCATCTGCCAGGCCGACTTTAAATTCAGAGATCTGCCTGCCTCTTACTCCACAATGATGGGATTAATGGAGTAGAGCCCCAACCCAGCTTAGCTTCTTGTTCTCCCCTAACTCCAGGAATGTTTTGTTGTTGATGTTGTTGTTGCTTTGTTTTTTATCTCTTTATGTATTACTTTATTGTACATTTTGTTTAATTTGGGAAAGTGGGTGCATAGGCGGGCCCATTGTTGTTGATGTTGTTGTTGCTTTGTTTTTTATCTCTTTATGTATTACTTTATTGTACATTTTGTTTAATTTCCAAATTTCTGCCCAACTCCCTCCATGTGTGTGTGTGTGTGTGTGTGTGTGTGTGTGTGTGTTTCATAACTACTATAGCAACATCCTCACACTTTTTACTCAGTTTTCTTTATAGTTAGAACTTTACAATGTGAACTGTTTATCCAAACAAGGTATTAGCATTCATGAGCCTCCACTAATCTTACTTTAATTTTCACAGTTTAACTTTATTCATTTTAGGGTGTAACCTGACCACATGAATGCAGGTAGTTAACCTGGTTTGGGTTTATGACTCTGGTTGAAGCACAATTGTCCTGTGAGGTAAAGCTTCCTTCTTAATGCCCTTGTACTGACATCTCCACCGTTCTTGATTACATCCCATGCTCTGAGCATCTATCTTATTTACCTGTAATATTTGTAATAAAATGTATATAATGTAAATGATACAATTTGCTTAATATAATATATCCAAACTGATTGGTTCATAAAAAGAGAAAGGGGTTTAGAGAATGGTATATGGCGGTGTGGGAAAGTGGGTGCATAGGCGGGCCCATTGCCCAGGCACCCCTTCCCCCTGAAGGAGCAGACACACACAGACATGGTATAGAATAGAGTTTATTCAGGGCAGAGAATTTAAGTTAATGGGGTAGTGGAGGCAGAGAGAGGCAGAAAGAGAGAGAGAGAGAGAGAGAGAGAGAGAGAGAGAGAGAGAGAGAGAGAGAGAGAGATTGAGTAGAGAGTAGAGAAGTGGAGGAATGGAGTCTGGCCATGACCATGTGGCAAGAGGGGGAAGGGGAAAAGGGGAGGAGAGCGATGAGATAGAGTGAGGAGGGGCAAACAGCCCCTTTTATAGTGGGCCAGGTCTACCTGGCTGTTGCCAGGCAACTATGGGTGGGGCTTTCCTGGCTTTTGCCAGGTAATTGTGGAGTGGAGCTTAGACAGATTACTAACACAAACTGTGCTTATTTCAGTGTGCAATAATATAAACACTCTAGTCCATTGCCTTTTATCTTACTTTAATTATATTCTTTGAACTTTAAGTGTGGTTTTCTGTTTAAAGAGTTGCTCACTGGCTTGGTGGTCTTTGGAGTGTTTAGTAGCCACATACATCTTGTAGCTACTGCTTTAGATCACAGAAGTGTAGAAATTAAAGTTATTGTTTTAACAGTATTGTAACATATGATTCTCTTATGATCTTAGACACTTCTGTTTAAGCTAAGATAGGTCAATTGACCAAAAGAAATTTAAAAGTCTGATCGATTGCTAATTAGAACAAGCCAATCAGATTCTAATTTCTGATCATTTCTATTGGGCTGGAGAATCATCTCAGTGTTCAATTACTGTGGATCATATTGAATATAGAATTGGTATCAACTAACTGGTTTGGGGATATGACTAATGTGAATGGAAAAATATATAGGGAAGTAGAACACTGAATCACTGAGGACTGAATGTTTCTTCGATATTATATTTCTGGCCATCTGGCATGAATAGCTGCTATTAAACCACTGCTGAATTTTAGGCTGTAAGTAGGTAGATAAGGCTGTAATTATTAGGTACCTCATTCATTGCCTCTCAGTTTTACAGAATGTTAACTGTGGCTATGCAAGGTCACTAAGTCATTAGCATGGTCTATGGAAATTTATTGTCCATTTTCTTCTGTTAAATGTAGAATTTGCCACAATATCTTTGTTCACAGTTCTGTTTCTTTGAGATGACAAGACCAACGTGGTAAACAAAAAGGGAAATATCAGTCATATACATGCATGTTATGGAAGCCTAGCTTAACCAGGGCAGATTACAGAGGAAAAACAACAACAACAGCAGCAGCAGCATCAATAATAATAACAATAACAAAAATATCATCATCAACAACAAATATTTCCTATAAGGTACCAGTAACATCAGATCTGGAGTACTTAAGTCTAAAAGCAGGTCTTGGAGTTCCATAGAAGTAGGTTACTATGAAACAGCTTTGAACTCAGAAAGCCAGGTGTTCTGGGGTTTCTTCACAAGGTACTGGCCTGTACCATCTGCTTCAGGGCCAAAGAGTGTTATCTCAGACAATTTATTTTCCACTGAAAGATGAATGAATGGTAGTATGTGAATATGTTGGGTAATATTGTAGCAGTTTGGGCAGGATTTTCAGTTCTTTCTGTGTCTGTGGGCTAAAGTTGATTTTGATAATGTTGCCAAAGGACATACACACTTCTCCTCCTCAAAACATCTGTGGGTGATCCATTCCCACAAATGACATTATCTGTCTTCCTGCTAGCTGGCTGGGGAGCCAGTGTGCCAAACTCTCACAGCTGTGGGGGCATAGCTGACTATCCATCTTCAAAATGTGCCACATGCCAGTTGTTTGGATGGAAGTCACTTGGAAAAGTCACTTCATACAAAGAAACTTTATCAGGGATCTATGTTCCTGGCAAGTGTTTGGCTTCTGTTTTGTCTGATCCCAAGGGAGACCTGTGATGGGCACAACCACATCTTCTATCAGATGATGACCTTGACTCCAGGGACTTCCCATTGGCTTCTCAAGCATGCTTAAGTCACCTAAACTAAGTATGTTCACATCATTTGCCACATTGAATAAAGGAAATCTTTATTTCTCAATATATGATGGCAGCGATCTGTTTTAAATATTAGGAATCTCTGATCAAAATATCTCTTATTTTCTGTAATGATGAATATGTGTTAATAACAATTCTCTTTGATTAGTAAAAATATGTCAGGTATTTCAATCATTTGAGAAGTTGTATATTTGGGCAGACATATTAAATTTTGTATTAAATAGCAAAACAAATAACTTCTAAATTTTTACAGCAAAGTGTGTTCTATGACATTCTACAAAGAAAAAGAAGAGGTTGATACATGATTTGCATGTAGCTACTATATCTTTATGCACATATATACATTGTGAAAGTACACAATATAATCACATAGTCTGTGACTAATTCAAGTCCACCTAGAAACTTTCTTCTCCATGATAAGAGCTCTGTGTCCCTTTTAATTATGAGCAAGTGACTGTGTAAATATGAGTAGGTAACTATTAAAATTTGTTAGAAAGTGGTGAACCATGATGCTGTGTGTGTGTGTGTGTGTGTGTGTGTGTGTGTGTGTACTGTAGATTGAACCTGGGGCCTTTACATGGTAGGCAAGTATCCAACCAATAGCCTACCCTGCTGAGATAGCCCCTCTGATGTTACTGCAATGTTCTCCATCATGATTATTTATCAGATTGGCAAATGCATTGATTATTTCCCACAGCCAAACATTTTTTTTTATTTAATTGATTAGTAACACTTCAGGAGAGCTACTTACCTTTATACTCACCAATGACCCTTCTTACAGTCTAGTGTTCATTGACCAACCTAGTGATTATGATGCCTTTGATTCACAGTCTAGATTACTTACAGATGGGTCACTGCTGTCTAGTCCAAATTTCTTAACTGAAAAAAAACTTTTTAGTAAAATAATCATCATATATTTTAAATGTTTTTTAATTTAATGAGAATTATCATGCTTCCCCCATATTTTCCTCCAGCACCTCTAATGATCTACCACTCTCAACTGATAGACTCCATTTTCTTTCAATATATTGAATACATGTTTATATAAGCATATGTTCATAAGCATGCATATAATATATATATATAATTGGTAAGAGACTTGCCTACCATGGACAAGGCCCTGGGTTAAATCCAATC
The DNA here is from genome assembly GCF_947179515.1 of Apodemus sylvaticus. Lineage (NCBI taxonomy): Eukaryota > Metazoa > Chordata > Mammalia > Rodentia > Muridae > Apodemus > Apodemus sylvaticus. The sequence goes on from NC_067484.1 coordinate 76,713,822, forward strand.
CACAGTAGCACACAAACACACACACACACACACACACACACACACACACACACACACATACAGAGAGAGAGAGAGAAAGAGAGAGAGACAGAGAGACAGAGAGACAGAGAGACAGAGAATATTCTGAGTCCATTTTTGTTGTTGTTTGTATGTAGATGGTTTTATATATTTTTTGTTTTGGTATTCCTTTTTATTATTATTATAATTTTTATTTTCAATATTCTATGTTTACATTACAAATGATTTTCCCTTTTCTGGTTCTCCCCCTCCCCATAAGTTCCCTAAGCCCTCCTCCCTCCACCCATTCTCCTATCAATCCCTCCTACTTCTCTGTTCTGGTAATCCCCTACAGTGCTGGATCAAGCCTTTTCAGGATCTGGGACCTCTCCTTCCTTCATCTTGGGAGGCATTTGATATGTGAATTTTATCTTGGGTATTCAGAGTTTCTGAGCTAATTTCCACTTATCAGTGTCTATATTCCATGTGTGTTCTTTTGTGATTGGGTTACCTCACTTAGGATGATATTTTCCAGATCCAACCATTTGCCTAAGAATTTCATGAATTCATTGTTTTTAATTGCTGAGTAGTATTCCATTGTGTAAATATACCACATTTTCTGTATCCATTCCTCCATTGAGGGACATCTGGGTTCTTTCCAGCTATTATAAATAGGGCTGCTATGAACATAGCAGAGCATGTGTCCTTATTGCAGGCCGGGGAATCCTCTGGGTATATGCCCAGGAGTGGTATTGCAGGGTTTTCAAGAAGTTAGACGCCAGAGAGCCAAATCACCCTATTAAAAATGGGGTACAGAACTAAACAAAGAATTTTCACATGAAGGACTTCGAATGGCTGAGAAGCATCTTAAAAAATTTTTCAACGTCATTAGTCATTAGGGAAATGCAAATCAAAACAACCCTGAGATTTCACCTTACACCAGTTAGAATGGCGAAGATTGAAAACTCAGGAAACAGTAGGTGTTGGCGAGGATGTGGAGAAAGAGGGACACTCCTCCATTGCTGGTGGGAATGCAAGTTGGTACAACCACTCTGGAAATCAGTCTGTCTGTTCCTCAGAAAACTGGGCATAACACTTCCATAGATGGTTTTACGGTTGACTACTGTGCACTAGACAGTCAATGAAGGGATTTATCCATTGGTGAGGCTAATTCTCCAAAATCAATAGTTGCCTCTGACTCTTTGTCTAAGGATGAGTCCCTGTGAAATCTTCTTCCTTGCATGTAAACATTCCCATTGATATTGTTGCTGTTACAGGCTTGATTATGTAGTCATTTCCAAGAGACCACAAATAAACACCATGCAGAGATCAAGAGACTGTGGGAACTCAACCATAATCAGTACATCCAAATCCAAGTTCCTGTATCTATGGCTCAGGGAAATCTCAGAAGAGTGGAAGAAATATTATTATGAATTAGAATACCAGCTTTAAAGCATTGTAATGTAGTTTATTTTTGTTTAACTAAGGAGCCATTATTTGTCAATTGCATAGCAGAGTAGCTTGCCTAAGTAAGAGCTCAATAGTACCTGTTATGGTTTTATTTAAATAGTGAAGTGTCACTGCAGCCAAGAAGAAAGACCACATGGAAATGTTTTCCCTGAGTTACAGAATGTAATGTGCACAAAACTAAATGAAAACTGAAGGATCCATGACGGGACATAGCAAATTTCTCTAAAGGAGCACAACTTGTACAGTCTTGGAGTCGGGGAAGAATGAAATGGCAGGGAATAGCCTATAGCTTAGTGCCTGAAGGTAGAAAAGCCTACACACGTGTGGAATATAAAACAAGGAATCAGTGGGGCCGGCTAGATTTTTATCAACTTGACACAAGCAAGAAAGACCTGGGAAGGGGAACCTGGATTGAGGCATTGTTTTTATTGCAGTGACTTATGGGCATTCATGTGAAGCAGTGTGGTGACTGACATGGGAGAGCTCAACCAGCTGTGGGTACACTGAGTCTGGAAATGCAGAGGGTCTTGGCTTGGAAAAGAAGGCAAACTGAGGGAGCTCTGCTGAACAAGCCAATTTTTCCAAGCACTATTTTTCATGGCCTCTGGTTCGGTTCCTAAATCCAGCTTCCCACCTTAATTTTCTGTTTTGGCTGTAAGATAAAAATAAAACCCCTCCTCTCCAATTTGCTTTTGGTCCTGGTATTTATCATAGTAACAAAAGTAACCAGAACAGGCAGGTAGATGGCATTACAGGTAATACAGGAATAATTTAATTCCACTCTTCTAGAGGAGTCCTAGGCAGGTAGCACAGATGAACCTTCCCATCCGGATGGTACATCCTGAATCTGAGCCGGCAACTGTAATGTTTGAGAGGTGTACAATATTCTCTCTTCTTCCCTCTCTCAGATAACATCTATCAAAAGGTGCCTTGGACCAAACTCTCAAGGACATTTGTATTTGCAAATCCTTCTCTTGAAGAAGAAAGCGAGGGAGAGGAACGCATGGCTCAGTGGTCTCTTCTTTCTCAGAGGATTTCTCTATCTCTGCTGGAGTCCTCTGAACAACAAGGGATACCATCTGAAAGCAAGCTCTTCCCTCTTTGGCTGACCTACAAAAACAATGAGTACTGCAGACTCCCAGTGGAAGGCATGTGTCCTTTTCCTCTTGACTGATAAGAGTTCACAGTACTTTCAGAATAAGCAGTGATCTTTTATTGTCTTTGTTAAGAGTATGATAAATGTGTATCCTGCAATAAGAAGATGGATAAACAGAGAGATGGTACCTCAGGGACATGCTTAGAAGGGATGTGTCTGCCTTCTGAAGAAGAGGGTAAAACAGATGGCAACAAAGGGCCTTCTCAGAAAACGATCCTTTGTGAGCATGCTGATAAACGTTACAGTAAGAAGGGTTGTTCTATCTATTTGGGAGCTTAATTTTCTGTAATAGTCTTTGATGGAAGAGTTTATCTATACAGTTATCTGAGGTATTGTCTGAATGGAAGATGAGTTGCATTTATACTTCCAATTAATGTGGGGAAACATAGAGTGGTTCCAAACTTTATTTCCAAAATATTTTTTTCAATTCTTGTTAATTTCCATGTCTCTTTGGAATAGTAACTACTTATTTTATACTGCCTAAATTTTCCTTCTGCAGATATGCTGAATATAAGATTTAAACACTAAGAACTGAAAGATAGCAATGTTTTAAGCAGCACTCATTACCCAATGTAAAGAAAAGGAACTTTGGAAATACACAGGCCACAAATGGCAAGATTTTGAAGAAGCTACTTATCCTTTCTACCTCAGTGACTTGAGGCTTCTTCATCATATTGAAATGCCATTTCCTGAAGAGCAATGTAACCCATTTGTTGGTGTCACAAAACAGTACATTTAATGCATTAAAATGCATTTCCCACATACAATAAAAAATAAATCCCCTGTGGGTTATAATGTAGTGAACAATCCCATTCTTCTGATGAGTATATTTAAGGGATAAATGCTGATAAAGTTTTCTTTTCTTTTTCTTTTGTGAAAACTGTGTGCTGAGACCATTCCAAATCTGCTTCAAACCATACCTCATTCCCTCATTGTGACTAAATAAACAGAAGAAAATCAATACTGGTCTTGTTACCTTGTATAGTATGATAAATATGGCTGTATATATCTACTGTTTACATGTCTGCCAGATGCTTTGATACTCTCAGCAGATCCAGGAAAAAAATTTACATGTTAAATTGTGGAGTAATTTGACAATATAGAAAGTGTTTTGCAGATATGAATGGTGTAGTTTCTCTTGTCAGTAAAATTCTTTGCATTGTTTCAGCTTTTAAAAATATACTAATATAAAAATATTCCAAGTATATTTTTCTTTTGTTATCCTTGTAGTTCTAAGGGTTTGGGGATTATCCCATGCATTCACACATTAATAAATTCTACTTTATTGGTATAATGATCTAAAACTGGACAGAAAGATCTGATGGTTAAATCAAGTAGGATGTGCTTCACCACACTCTTTGGTGAAACCCACTAAAGATGAAAAAATCAATCTGTCAATCATTTACAAAGATCATATATCATAATTTATAGAGCTGTAACTATATACTAGGATACCATATAACAAAGCAGTAGTATACAGCATGGACATATTTAGAACATATTTACAGAAGGATAGCCGGAGAGTCATGGAACATGCCCTTATCCCAGCTCTGGAGTGCAAGAGACTAACATATCTCTGAATTCAAAGCCAGCATGGTCTACAAAATGAGTTCCAGGACAGTCAAGGTTGTATAGAGAAACCCTGTCTTGAAAACCAAACCAAACCAAACCCCAAATAAATCCAAATCAAAATACAAAAACTTAGCAATTACAGAAGGATAAGAGGAATGAGGGTGACAATCAAGCCTTGTACATAGATTTTCCAGTTGGCAACTAGAACTTCATTAGATACTAAAGGTGCAATAGAATGATGATAGCATAGAACTTAGTTCTCATACTTTAAACCTTAATTGAAATTTGAAAAACAAATAATGAAGTCAAATAAATTGACTAAGATTTACTAAGTCCTCCAAAATAAATCATGGGGCAGGAGGCTCCAATACTTGTTTAATGATGTTGTTAAGCAAAGTAGTAAAAGCAATGTAACAGACAAATGCAGCACAACTAGGCATGTAGAATGCAAAGACCATGGCAGTAAGGGGAACCAAGCTTGTGCAGCATAGGACTGATTTGCTGTAGACACCATGGGAGTCTCTGCCAGATTCCAGAGTTTGAGTCTGTTCCCATGCTTGTTCATATATCAGGTAATAAATGAATGTCTTCCTTGTATTACACTAAGCTTCTCGGTAGAAACTGAAATAATTGAAATGGCACTGGGAAAACTGTAGCTGTAGGTGTGAGAATTTTCAGTGTTGTTGTTCTCTCTGGAAGGCAGATGATAATTCTCTGTTTCTATTTTCCAGATGTGTTGGGATGGCTTCACAGATTATAGAGCCTGCTTGGCTTTTAGGTTGGGAAATTAAAATGGCTCTACCCATGTCTCTATGCTAGATCAGGTTTTCTTATTCGACGTAAATGCTGGTTATTCCATAGTCATGACTTGTCTTCTACAGATTCTATCTCTGGTTCTCCTTTCTTCCCAGATTTAATACGCACACTTTCAGATTGACTGTGGTAGGTACAAAAATGAAATTCTGTGGTATCAAGTAGATAAAAGTCTTCATTTACTTCCTTGTCCAAAAAATCTTTGTTTTCATTTTATGTGATTTTTAAAATTTGTTTTTGAAAACTGGTTGTCTATAGCTTACTTAGGCTTGCTGTGAGCTTGTTATAGACTCAGTGATATTCTGAATCATCCCCCTTGCCTTCCAACATTGTGGATGTCAGGTGTGTACCATAACTGTCCTTTCCTGTTTGAAAACTGGACAGAATAAGGACTGAAGCTGAGTTAAGGAGCAATGAAGGAATTACATTTAATTTATGCTAATGTGTTGTGTGCTGTTTTTCATTTTTTTCATTCACAAGATTTATGCTAAAATGTGTTTGCTCTGATAATACATATGTGGGACCACTTCCTCCCCCGCCCCCCCCCCCCCCCCCCGTTTTACACTTGTGCCACAGCCATGGGTTTTGATGCCACTTGTCTGGGCTAGAATCTTCACACTGACCCTTAGCCACCCCCATGTCATTCTCCTTAATTTTACTCACAGAGTGTAGAAGAAAGGGGGAAATGGCAATACCTAGCTAAAAGGGCTGTTGGGCACATTAGATAATGTCATATTGATAAACCATTTAGAGTTTCGTTAGTCACAAAGGTAATTTAAAAGTACCATGAATTCTCATCATTATCAATAATGTTGTTAATGTTGCAGTCATTCTCCTATTTATAAGAATTAAAACCACATTATTTTAATAGTCTCATTTCAATGCCTCTTCTTCTGAAATCTATGAACTAAATACCTTTATCTCTGGATTTTAGACATGTGAATACTGATGCACAAAAAATTGTAAATGTAACAAGCTTATATCTAAACAGCTCAGTCCCAAGACTTCTGAATTGGTTTTTGCTCTTCATTCATAATTATGACAGCTTTGGGGAACACACCAGTGAGACTCTCTGCTTCCATAATGGGTGTCCCTTTATGTCTGTAATGCATTTAATAACCACCACTGTAAAACTAAAGGGTATTTTGAAATTTCTATTCTTATCCTACTTCACCACCGTTCATTTGCCACTATCTACATAATATAGGCTAAGATGAAGATTATTCTTAGAGGAAATAATCTTCTATGTGTGCATCTCCTAAGCCTTTTATATTATATTCAAAGTATAGAAATTTAGAGGCATATTTCCCTCATATTTCCTCCTGAATAGTTGTATATTCTATTCCTGAAAAAATTAGACATCCTTGAATATGATCTTTGTGTATATTTATATGAATAGACATTGTTATGATTGTATAAACTAAGAATATGCACCTTGGAACACAGGTGATTTTCAAATGCATTCTTTCAAGTAAATTAATCAGCTAAAATTCTTTGTGTTCTTCCTGTTATGATATTTGAGAGAGTTGAGCAGCTACTGAATGTCTGACTACATCTTTGCTGGTTCTTGGCTTACAAACTGAGGAAACCTTCGGTGTATCTAATGTACATACAAATACATACTGTGTGTGAACAGACACTTCTCACCCCCTTGCAATTTAGAACACACAGTTCCTCCAATTCATTTATTTCTCTGTATTTCTCTTTATTTCTCTGTATTCTAATATTATACGTGAAACTTAATAATCTTAACATTTTTAAAACCAACACACTGTAATTTGTCTTTTCAAAAGTCTTAATAATTATGTAAGATCCTTCTCTGTTATATCTGTAGTTTGGTTACATCTTAAATGGTTTACACACACACACACACACACACACACACACTTCATCACTGAATTATTTTTGAATTTTATGTTTGGTGGATTTATGTACCATACAAGTTGTTTAACTCTAGTTGTTGGTCATATTCATATCTTTTAGTCTAGAGAAATGTATGTATAAATAATTCCCTATTTCTTCTGTGATGGTTTGTATAAGCTTGGCCCAAGGAGTGGCACTATTAGGAGGTATGGCCATCTTAGTGTTAGGTGTGGCCTTGTGGGCCTGGGCTTTGATACTCTTGTCCAGGCTGCCAGGATGCCAGTCCTTTTATAACAGCCTTTACATGAAGATGAAGAATTCTTAGCTTCTCCTGCACCAAGCCTGCCTAGAGATTGCCATGCTTATACCTCCATGATAATGGACTGAACTTCTGAACAGGTAAGCTAGCCCCAGTTAAATACTATCAAAAATTTTCTTGGTCATGTTCACAGCAGTAAATCCTTAAGACAGAAGTTGGTACCTTCTGGAATGGGGTATTTTTGTAATTGACCTAATCATGCTTTTGTTTGGAGAAACATGGATTTGGGGACTTTGGATTTGGAAAGAAGTAGAATGCTTTAAGTGGGGCTTAATGTACTATCCTAGTAGCAATATAGAAGACTTTGCTTCTAAGGGTGATTTGAACTGTGGAAAACTGCTTCTAGAGGTTTCAAAGGAGAAGAATTATAATATGTGGCTGGGAGACTGTTCTTATAAAAATTTGGTGAAGAATGTGACTGCCTTTTTCCCTTGTCTGAAGAGTCTACCCAAGGCTGAGGTAAAGAGATATTAATTGCATTGACAAAAGAAGTCTCAAAAACGCCCAGCAGTTCTCTGTTTAAGTGTCATGAACAACATTTTGAACAAGCATAGAAAGGAAAAATATAAAATATATGATTTGAGTATTAATGCAGCACCAGAAAGTAAAATGGAGCTGAATCCTGTGTTCCAGGATATTAAATTTAATTAAGGGAGTAATAACCTAGGGGGAGGATCCCACCCAGCTAAGTTTAGGTTCAGGTATGGCAGTACAAGCTTTTAATCCCAGGAGACAAAGGCAAGCAGATCTCTGAGTTCAAGGCCAGCCTAGGATAGAGCAGGTTCTGAATGAAGAAAAGCTTAAGTCCAGGCATGGTGGTAGATACCTTTAATCCCCGCATTCAGGAAACAAGGCCATGCAGATCTCTTGAGTTTCAAGGCCAATTTACAGAACAAGTTCCAGGACAGCCAAGTTGAAGCACTGAGGGTGTTAGGAAACAGAAAGTTGATCATAGAATAAGATGGGTCATGGTCCAGCCCCAGCAAGCAGCAGAATTTAGCAGCTTTGGCCATGTGGTTCTGGCCTTATAGCTTAGAATAAAAGGGACTACTGAGACAACTGATGCTGGTTAGCAGGAGCTAAGAAATTAACAGTGATTAAGAAGAGACTAGCATTACTGAAAAGGAATCTGGAAAGTGTTTTCTGAGAGCACAGAAAAACTCTGTTCCATAGATTGTCAAGTTTATACATTGAGCTGCAGCTTTGCTTGGTAATATGTAAACTAGTACCCATGTGGTACTAGTTTGAAGATAGGAAAGGGTCATGGAGCATATGCTTGGCACGGTGAGAGGCCATAGAAGGGCATTGGTGAAAGTGCAGCCTCAGTTGCTGTTGATGGCCTGGGACTGAAAGGAACATGCATGTTTGAATGAGCCTATGGGGGCCAGGGAGTATAATGTTATGGTTCTTGTATGATGGTTCTTATAAGGCATGACCCTATTAACAGGTATGGCTTTGTTGGAGTAGGTGTGTCACTGTGGGTGTGGGCTTAAGACCCTCATCTTAGTTGCCTGGAAGTCAGTCTTCCACTAGTAGCCTTCAGATGAAGATTTAGAACTCTCAGCTCCTCCTACACCATATCTGCCTTGATGCTGCCTTGATGACAATGGACTGATCCTCTAAGTCTGTAAGCCAGCCCCAATTAAATGTTGTCTTTTATAAAACTTGCATTGTTCATGGTGTCTGTTCACAGCAGTAAAACCCTAACTAAGACAGGCTCCAAATATAAATGCTTTTTTTATTGGCAGCCAATGTGATTGGATTAGAAGGAAGTATACCAATGTAGAACCAAGCAGAAGATACAGAAACATCACAGAGGACAAGATACATATGACAGAAAGCAGAAGAAGAGAATTTTTCCTTAGATCATCCTCAAGGAAAGCATCACTTCTTTGAGTTTGTATACCCAAAGCCACTCAGGAGGCTTGGAATAACCAGGAACCCTGAGCTCATAGCAAGAAAGGACACAGTATCCTCTGAGACACTGAACAACAGTAAGCAAACCCAAAAGACAATTTCAATAGCCCTGTCCTCTTGGATGTTTCTGTCAGATATGCTCTGCTTTCTGCAACATAGGTGTTCTTCTCCAATCACATTGGAAGCCAAATGCAAAAGCACATTTTACTTTTACCTGCACACATTCCTCAAAAACATTGGGGAAGAGAATTTGTTTCCATGGGTGAAGTCCTTATTGGACATTCTAGTTTCCTCAGGTCAGAATTCTCTGTTTAGTGCTGAACCTCATTTTTTAATTTTATAAATTTTATGTGAACGATTTGAGGTGCCTGGCTTATTGGCTTCTACTGACTATTAGATATGATAGCATAAAGCCTGCTTCCTCTACTGCAGTCACAGATTACAAGTGCCTAGATTAACAAATTGGAGAAATTTTCTAATAAGGTAGAACAAAGATCTTGTTATCTTTTCTTTCTTATCATAAGGAAATTCTCCTGTGAAATATGCTTCAAGAAAAGGTATCTGAATTGTCCATCCTAACAACAGTGATGTCTTACAGTTTCCATTGCTGTGAAAATATACCATGACTAAGGCAACTCTTATACAAGACAGTGTTTAATAGGTGCTGTCTTAGTTTCAGAGGTTCAGTACACTATCATCACGGCAGAAAGCATGGGACTGTCCAGGCAGATATGGTGCTGAAGCTGAGAGTTCTTTAAGGCAGCTAGGACGAGGGTCTCTTTTGCAGGGCAAAGCCTGAGCATAGGACCTCAAAGCCCGCCTACACAGTCTATACTTCCTCCAAAAGGACACACATATTCCAACAAGGTTACACCTCTGAATTTCAATCAAGTCAAATTTATTCAGACCACCACAAATGGTAATGTCAAACTGCAGGGAATGGACAAGGATCTGAGAATTCTGTAGTTTTCTCCATATGATGGATATTTCTGTCTCTCTCCTCTTTTCTTTTACTTCTCCCAGCCTCTCCTTTTTCCTTCCCTTCCCTTTCCTTTTTCTCTCATACCCTTCCTCTCTTTTCTTTACTCCCTTCAATTTTTTCTTCTCTTCCTTATAGAAAAAAAAATAATAACTGTCCTCTTAGAGGCCCTACCCAGTAGCAGACTGAAGCGGATCCAGATACCTATAGCCAAACAGTGGATCTAGGTTAGGGACTCTATGAAAGAGTTGGGGAAAAGATTAAAAGTCCTGAATAGGATGAGAACCCCACAGGAGGACCAACATAATCAACTAACTTGGATTCCCGAGAGCTCTCAGAGACAGAGCCATGAACCAAAGAAAATGTATATGGGCTGGAGCAAGACCCTGGCACTTATGTACCAGACGTGAACCTCAGTCTCCATGTGGGCCCCCCAACAACTGGATTAGAGGCTCTCTCTAAAGCTTTAGCCTGACTGTGGTATCTCTTTCCCAACAGATCTGTACTGTCTGACCTCAGTTGGACAGGATAGGCCTAATCTGGCAGAGACTTGGTACACTAGTTGGGGGGATGTACTCAGGGCGAGAAACCTTCTTAGAGAAGAAAGGAGGCAGAGGAGAGTCTCTGTGAGGAAGGGACTGAAAAAGGGCCACAGTGAACATGTCAATCAATAAATGTAAACAAACAAGCAAATACATATAATGATGGCCATTAGGCTATAAGTGTTTGTTTTCCTTGTACAATTATTCATTACATAATTTCTTACTATTTCTTTTTTAGTACAGTATTGATAATAATCACCACTGAGAGTTGTATTAAAATTATAAATGTATGCAGAGACTTTAACAATAGTAATATAATATTAGTAATAATAAACAATCATTGCAAAACAAACAAATATACTTGGTTTATCTAATTATTGATTAATTGATTGATTAAATTTTGGTGGTAATGGGAGTATAAACCAGAACTTTGTATATTATAGATAGTTTACAAATTTTGTAATTAAAAAAATGTAACAGTAGTGCTAAACTATTAATATTTTTGCCCCTAAATTCATATTTATCTCATTTTGCTGTGCTAAAGCTGGAATTCCAATTATGTGCCTTTATACATACTTTGACAAGGAGTCTTTATCTTGTATTAATTTTGCAAAATTTCAAACACCAAACATTATTTCTCCTTAATAATGTTTTTATTATATATTTACATCTATTTGGAGAAGAATACAAATAAATACTTAACTTTGAACAGTAATAAGATCAAGTAGTTGAAAAATTTTAAAAATATTGTTTTAAAAATGGCATGAATATTTCTTAAAACTTTTCATAAAATTTAAAATGAAAATTGAAATCTTAAATCTTTACCTCAGATGTTTAGTCTGTTATATTTAGAACTTTGAAAGAGAATACATTTTTTTTTTGGTTTTGGTTTTTCGAGACAGGGTTTCTCTGTGTAGTCCTGGCTGTCCTGGAACTCTGTAGACCAGGCTGGCCTTGAACTCAGAAATCCACCTGCCTCTGCCTCCAAGTGCTGGGATTAAAGACGTGTGCCACCACTACCTCACAATAGAGATAATCATAAACATAAAAAGCAAATAATTTCTTACATTCCTCTTCTCTAGAAAACATAAGCAGTTAGAAGAGACCTATTGTGGTATCTAGTAAGGTATTGGGAGAGCTGAGAATTCTATATTCTCACTTCTCCTCTGGCTGCAGCCGCCACCAGCTAGATGGTAAGTAGGCAAACTAGCACGATAAGGCAGAGCAAGAACATTATAGAAACCGAGATGAAAGGGTCCAGTTCCATCATGGGGCAGAACACATGGCAATTTAAATCATGTCAGATTGAGATTTGACTTTTTAATCTCTCCTTTTCTTCTGAACGGATAGAAAAGCATCCAATCACAATTCAAAAGCTATATCTGGTGGCTTCTGCGCAGGCATACCTGGAGGTTTAACTCAGCTAGATCTGGACATGCTACACTACTATATCTGGACTGGTCCACTCTAGTTAAAAAATGAAATCAAGCACCGTAAGTCCTTATTTTACTGTGAAGATAAGAACACAAACTTATTTGTGAATTAAATATTATTGGAACTTATCTTCAACTCCTATTTACTAAATTCATGCTATCATACATGATTAATGAACCAATTTGCTCCCAACTTACATTTTGAACAAAAAATGTAATTATACCATTTTAATAAATGTATTATACATAATCACATGGCTGTTCCATAACATATTTAAACAGGTAATATGTTTATGTATAATTCATTGCCAAACTTAATAACATTTTAAGCACATCATCTGAATATTTTTATCCATATCTTTTATCCCAGAGCTATAAAGTTCTAAAAATAAGTTTTTAAAAAATATAGCCTATCAATGGACAAGCCTCTTTTATTTTAATTTTTAATATGCTATTATACTTATTCTTTGAGACTTTCAAATGTGCATACAATGTATACCTCATTCAAAGTGAATACCCCATTTCCCACTTCGACTTGTTCCATGAACTTCAGTCTTAACATTTTTAATTATTGCCCCTGATATCCCTGAACAAGCAGATTAGTTCATCCTCTCACCAAAGTACCTGTGATCTATTATTTAGAGCTTGCAGTTATTATATTACTACAAAACATTCACCTGTGAGGTAGAAAATAAACCCTATCTTATTTTAAGGTAGCATTTTAGATAGTTTGCTCTTGATATTTTAGGGACTTTGTAGGCTCTTGCATTGGTCAAGATGTAAACATACACAAGGGAATCAAACTTGGCTAATATTTTAAAATTTGTATGAATTCAGGTGAAACTGTGTAGCTGAGTCATGAAATTAGTCACCTCATCATCGGAGCATCTAAATCATACTCCATTAAGTACAGGCCAAAATAACAAATTGCCTTAATTTAGTCTCAAAGGAGGTCTAAAAGGCTAACTCCTCAGATCATTTCCTCTCCCCTTCTTTCAAAATTATCTTTCATATACGTGGAAAGAAAATGCACCATTGGCTTTTGATTGTGAAAAAATAGATTTTAATGCCAAATATTCAAAGAAAAAACAGGTTTGTAATTAATTAGCTTTGCTTTGGTAGCAAATTTTCAAATATCTTATTTAGAGTCATAATGTCTTCAGAATTTTACCAAAGTTTTGAGGTCCTTCAGTCACTTAGATCAAGCGACACGTTAATTTTTTTCTGGGACATTATAAGGGTGCCTCTTCTCAGTGTCACCCCAGCACCAGGAAATCAGAGTTCACTGTCAATGGTATTTCTTTTTTTATTTATTTTTATTTTTTATTTTTTATTTTTTATTTTATTTTTTTGGTTTTTTCGAGACAGGATTTCTCTGTATAGCCCTGGCTGTCCTGGAACTCACTCTGTAGACCAGGCTGGCCTCAAACTCAGAAATCCACCTGCCTCTGCCTCCCAGAGTGCTGGGATTACAGGCGTTCACCACCACTGCCCAGCATCAATGGTATTTCAAACTGTATAGTTCTACTGACTTCTAAGATTTGAAGGATGGGAGCATGTATGCCAGACTTTACAATAATGTGAGATGAAAAGATTTATGATAATAATTATTTCTAGCAAATATCCTTCCCATCTTGCCTGGTTTGAGAGTTCATGTCTTTCTTTCTTTCTTTTTTTTTCTTTTAAATTTGATATATTTTTTATTTACATTTCAAATGATTTTCCCTTTTCTAGACCCCCCACTCCCCGAAAGTCACTTAAGCCCCCTTCCCTCCCCCTATTTTCCCACTCAACTCTTCCCACATCCCTGTTCTGGTTTTGCCCTATACTGCTTCACTGAGTCTTTCCAGAACAAGGGGTCACTCCTCCATTCTTCTTGTACCTCATTTGATGTGTGGATTATGTTTTGGGTATTCCAGTTTTCTAGGTTAATATCCACTTATTAGTGAGTGCATACCATGATTCATCTTTTGAGTCTGGGTTACCTCACTTAGTATGATGTTCTCCAGCTCCATCCATTTGCCTAAGAATTTCATGAATTCATTGTTTGTAATGGCTGAATAGTACTCCATTGTGTATATATACCTGATTTTTTTGCATCCACTCTTCTGTTGAGGGATACCTGGGTTCTTTCCAGCTTCTGGCAATTATAAATAGGGCTGCTGTGAACATAGTGGAACATGTATCCTTATTACATGCTGGGGAATCTTCTGGGTATATGCCCAGGAGTGGTATAGCAGGATCTTCTGGAAGTGAGGTGCCCAGTTTTTGGAGGAAGCACCAGACTGATTTTGAGAGTGGTTGTACCAATTTGCAACCCCACCAGCAGTGGAGGAGTGTTCCTCTTTCTCCACATCCTCACCAACACCTGCTGTCTCCTGAATTTTTAATCTTAGCCATTCTGACTGGTGTAAGGTAAAATCTCAGGGTTGTTTTGATTTGCATTTCCCTAATGACTAATGAAGTTGAGCATTTTTTAAGATGCTTCTCCGCCATCTGAAGTTCTTCAGGTGAAAATTCTTTGTTTAACTCTGTACTCCATTTTTTAATAGGGTTATTTGCTTTTCTGGAGTCTAACTTCTTGAGTTCTTTATATATATTGGATATTAGTCCTCTAACTGATGTAGGGTTGGTGAAGATCTTTTCCCAATTTGTTGGTTGCCGATTTGTCCTTTTGATGGTGTCCTTTGTCTTACAGAAACTTTGTAATTTTATGAGGTCCCATTTGTCAATTCTTGATCTAAGAGCATACGCTATTGGTGATCTGCTCAGAAACTTTCCCCCTGTACCGATGTCCTCAAGGGTCTTCCCCAGTTTCTTTTCTATTAGCTTCAGAGTGTCTGGCTTTATGTGGAGGTCCTTCATCCATTTGGATTTGAGCTTAGTACAAGGAGACAAAGATAGATCAATTTCCATTCTTCTGCATGCTGACCTCCAGGTGAGCCAGCACCATTTGTTGAAAAGGCTGTCTTCTTTCCATTGTATGTTTTCAGCCCCTTTGTCAAGGATCAAGTGGCCATAGGTGTATGGGTTCATTTCTGGATCTTCAATCCTGTTTCATTGATCCTCCTGCCTGTCACTGTACCAATACCATGCAGTTTTTAACACTATTGCTCTGTAGTATTGCTTGAGGTCAGAGATTCTGATACCCCCAGAATTTCTTTTATTGTTGAGAATAGTTTTAGCTATCCTGGGTTTTTTGTTATTCCAGATGAATTTGAGGATTGCTCTTTCTAACTCTATGAAGAATTGAGTTGGGATTTTGATGGGTATTGCATTGAATCTGTATATTGCTTTTGGCAAAATGGCCATTTTAACTATATTAATCCTGCTGATACATGAGCATGGGAGGTTTTTCCATTTTTTCAGGTCTTCTTCTATTTCCTTCTTCATAGTCTTGAAGTTCTTGTCATACAGATCTTTCACATGTTTGGTAAGAGTCACCCAAGGTCCTTTATACTGTTTGTGGCTATTGTGAAGGGGGTCATTTCCCTAATTTCTTTCTCAGCCAGCTTATCCTTTGAGTATAGGAAGGCTACTGATTTGCTTGAGTTGATTTTATAACCTGCCACTTAGCTGAACTTGTTTAACAGCTGTAGGAGTTCTCTAGTATAGTTTTTTGGGTCACTTAGGTAGACTATCATATCTTCTGCAAATAATGATAGTTTGATTTCTTCTTTCCATTTTGTCTCCCATTGACCTCCTTATGTTGTCTAATTGCCTGAGCTAGTACCTCAAGTACAATATTGAAAAGATAAGGAGAAAGGGGGCAGCCCTGTCTAGTCCCTGATTTTAGTGGGATTGCTTCAAGTTTCTCACCATTTAGTTTGATGCTGGCTACCAGTTTGATGTATATTGCTTTTACTGTGTTTAGGGATGGGCCTTGAATTCCTGTTCTTTACAAGACTTTAAGCATGAAAGGATGCTGAATTTTGTCAAATGCTTTTTCAGCATCCAATGAAATGACCATGTGGTTTTTTTCTTTGAGTTTGTTTATTTAGTGGATTGCATTGATGGATTTCCGTATATTGAACCAACCCTGCATCCCTGGGATGAAGCCCACTTGATCATGGTGGATGATCATTTTGATGTGTTCTTGGATTTGGTTGGCAAGAATTTTATTGAATATTTTTGTATCGTTCATAAGGGAAATTGGTCTGAAATTCTCTTTCTTTGTTGGATCTTTGTGTGGTTTTGGTATCAGCGTAATTGAGGCTTCATAGAAGGAATTGGGTAGTGTTCCTTCTGTTTTTATTTTGTGGAATCGTTTGAAGAGTATTGGTGATAGGTATTCTTTGAAGATCTGATAGAATTCTGCACTGAAACCACCTGGTTCTGTGCTTTTTTTGTTTGGAAGACTTTCTATGACCCCTCCTATTTCTTTAGGGGTTATGGGACTGTTTACATGATCTATTTGGTCTTGATTTAATTTTGGTATTTGGTATCTGTTAAGGAAATTGTCCATTTCCTCCAGATTCTCCAGTTATGTTGAGTATAGGCTTTTGTAGTAGGATCTGATGATTTTTTGGATTTCCTCAGTTTCTGTTGTTATATCCCCCTATTCATTTCTCATTTTGTTAATTTGGATAGTTTCTCTGTGCGCTTTGGTCAGTATGGCTAAGGGTTTATCTATCTTGTTAATTTTCTCAAAGAACCAGCTCCTAGTTTTGTTGATTCTTTGTATGGTTGTACTGGCTAGTTTCTTGTGTCAACTTGACACAGGCTGGAGTTATCACAGAGAAAGGAGTTTCAGTTGTGGAGGTGCCTCCATGAGATCCAGTTGTGGGGCATTTTCTCAATTAGTGATCAGTTGGGGAGGGCCCCTTGAGGGTGGTTCCACCTTTGGGCTGGTTCCCTTGGGTTCTATAAGAGAGCAGGCTGAGCAAGCCAGGGGAAGCAAGCCAGTAAGAATCATCCCTCCATGGCCTCTGCATCAGCTCCTGCTTCCTGACCTGCTTGAGTTCCAGTCCTGACTTCCTTTAGTGATGAACTGCAATGTGGAAGTGTAAGCTCAATAAACCCTTTCCTCCCCAACTTGCTTCCTGGTCATGATGTTTGTGCAGGAATAGAAACCCTGATTAAGACAATGGTTCTCTTTGTTTCCACTTGATTGATTTCAGCCCTGAGTTTGATGATTTCCTGTCTTCTACCCCTCCCGTGGGAATTGGCTTCTTTTTGTTCCAGGGCTTTCAGGTGTGTCATTAAGGTGCTAGTGTATATGCTCTCCATTTTCTTTTTGGAGGCACTCAGCACTATGAGTTTTCCTCTTAGCACTGCTTTCATTATGTCCCAAAGATTTGGGTATGTTGTGCCTTCATTTTCATTAAATTCTAAAAAGTCTCTGATTTCTTTCTTTATTTCTTCTTTGGCCAAGGTGTCATTGGGTATTGTTCAGCCTCCATGTGTATGTGGGCTTTCTGTTGTTTTTGTTGTTATTGAAAATCACTCTTACTCCATAGTGATCTGATAAGAGGCATGGGATTAGTTCAATCTTCTTATATTTGTTGTGGTCTGTCTTATGACGAATTATATGGTCGATTTTGGAGAAGGAACCATGAGGACCTGAGAAAAGGTATATTCTTTTCCTTTAGGGCGAAATGGTCTATAAATATCAGTCAAATCCAATTGCTCCAAAGCTTCAATTAGTTTTACTGTGTCCCTGTTTAGTTTCTGTTTTCCTGATCGGTCCATTGAGGAGAGTGGAGTGTTGAAGTCCCCCACAATTATTGTGTTAGCTGAAATGTGTGCTTTGAGCTTTAGTAAAGTTTCTTTTATGAATGAGGGTGCCCTTGCATTTGGCACATAGATGTTCAGAATTGAAAGTTCTTCTTGGTGGATTTTTCCTTTGACCAGCAAGAAGTGTCCTTCTGTGTCTCTTTTGATGACTTTAGGTTGAAAGTCAATTTTATCTGATATTAGAATGGCTACTCCGGCTCGTTTCCTGAGACCATTGGCTTGTAAAATTGTCTTCCAGCCTTTTACCCTAAGGTAGTTTTTATCTTTGCCATTTAGGTGTGTGTCCTGTATGCAGCTAAATGTAGGGTCCTGTTTCCTTATCCAGTCTGTTAGTCTATGTCTTTTTATCGGGGAATTGAGTCCATTGACTTTAAGAGATATTAAGGAATAGTGATGATTACTTCCTGTCATTTTTGATGTTCTTTTTATATTTGAGTGGTTATCTTCTTTTGGGTTTGATGAAGGAAGGTAACTATCTTGCTTTTCCAGGGTATAGTTTCCCTCCTTGTATTGGAGTTTTCCTCCTATTATTCTTTGCAGAGCTGGGCTTGTAGAAAGATATTGTGTAAATTTGGTTTTGTCATGGAATATCTTGCTTTCTCCATCTATGGTGATTGAAAGTTTTGCTGGGTATAGTAGTCATGGCTGACATTTGTGTTCTCTTAGAGTCTGCATGAGATCTGCCCAGGATCTTCTAGCTTTCATGGTCTCTGGTGAGAAGTCTGGTGTGATTCTGATAGGTCTTCCTTTATATGTTACTTGGCCTTTTTCTCTTACTGCCTTTAATATTCTTTCTTTGTTTAGTGCATTTGAGGTTTTGATTATTATGTGGCAAGGGGTATTTCTGCTCAGGTCCAGTCTGTTTGGAGTTCTGTAGGCTTCTTGTATATTCATAGGCATCTCTCTCTTTAAGTTTGGAAAGTTTTCTTCCATAATTTTGTTGAAGATATTTGCTGGCCCTTTAAATTGTAAATCTTCACCCTCATCTATACCTATAATCCTTAGGTTTGGTCTTCTCATTGTATCCTGGATTTCCTGGATGTTCTAGGATACAAGCTTTTTGCATTTTGCATTTTCTTTGACTGTTGAGTCAATGGTTTCTATGGTATCTTCGACATCTGAGATTCTTTATTCCATCTCTTGTATTCTGTTGTTGATATTTGCATCTATGGCCCCTGATTTCTTCTCAAGGTTTTCTATCTCCAAAGTTGTCTCCCTTTGTGATTTCTTAGTTGTTTCTACTTCTGTTTTTAGATCCAGGATGGTTTTGCTCAGTTCCATCATTTGTTTGTTTGTGTTTTCCTGTAATTCTTTAAGAGATTTTTGTGTTTACTCTTTCATGACTTCTGCCTCTTGACTCAAGTTCTCCTGCATTTCTTTAAGTTTTTTTTTTTTTTTTTTTTTTTTTTTTGCGTTTCTTCTTTATTGGTTTCTATCTCTTGAGCCTTATTCTCCTGCATTCCTTTAAGTGATTTTTGTATTTCCATTATATGGGTTTCTAGCTTATTCATGTTCCCCTGTATTTCTTTAAGAGATTCATTTATGTCCTTTTTGTGTTCTTCTAGCAGCATCATGACCAGTGATTTTAAATCCAAATCTTGTTTCTCTGGTGTGTTGGCGTAACCAGGACTTGCTGATGTTGGAGAGTTTGGTTCACATGCTGCCATATTTCCTAGATTTCTGTTAGTAGTGTTCCTGCGTTTGACCTTTGCCATATTGTTCTCTGGAGCTAGTTGGTCTTGTCTCTGGCTGGTGTTTGAGCCTCCTGAGAGGCTCTGACTCTATTTCTGCAACACTGCATGGCTGGGTTTCCCCTGTAGCAGATTGCTGATGTGCTGTCTTCCTCTTGGGTGCCCTTGCAGCCCAAGTGTGCTTTGCCCCAGATTGTGTCTGTGAACCAGATGGTTCCCGTTTGCTCCTTCAGGGAGTGCTGAGGGTGTATGCTGTGGGGACCTTTCCCGTGTGCTGATCACTCTGCTGGGCAGCCGATCTCCCAACCAGGTTGGTGCACACAAGGCTAGACTAGCTGCTCAGGCCCTGAATCTAGGCAAAAGCCTGGCAGGCCAAAGTCTGAGCCCTAGGGCTATGACTGTTAATTGGGTCTGTCAGGTGGCCAGGATGGTGGAAGTGCACGCTCCCTGAAAGTGCAGGGAGAGTCTGCTGGGCCAACAACCTCCTGGCCAGGTTGACACACAGATGGCCCACCGAGTATCCCAGATCTTGGGGTCAGTCCAGGGCCTGTTGGGGCCTAGACCCCTGCTATGTTAGCCTAGGGCTATGCCTGTTAGCAGGCTTTGCCTGCTAGAACTCTCTGGCGTCCTGTAGTCAAAATGTCAGCGCCTGCACCGGGCCCAGGCAACAAACCTCCTGGCTGGGTTAGCACCCCGATGGCCCTCCGAACAGCCCAGGACCTGGGTGCAGGCCAATGCCCGTCGGACTTAGACCCCCACGATGTTGGCCTTGGGTTATATTTGCGTACCTCAATCTGTCTGATCTCTCTGGAGTCCGAGAACCAAGATGGAGGTGAGTCTCTACTGACTGGCTGGAGGCAGAGTTCTCGGTTCTTGTCTTTCAAAATCTCCAGTTATTATAGCTACATCCTCATAGAGAACTTATCCACATGCCAACTAGAAAGTGTCTCCCTCATCTGTGTGTTACCGGAACCTGCTTTGGTGCTGTTCCTACTGTGACTTGCCAGAGCTGTCTAGAGAATGTCCATGCAATTTCCCTAATTAATTTTATAATTATCTTTTGAAACAGGGTCTTAAATCCCAGGCTGTCCTTAAATTTTCTATTCACCTGAGGATGACACTGAACTTCTGATTCTACTATTGTAAGCATGTACCATTATGCTTTCTTTATGCAGAGTTGATCAACTGATCAGGTCTTTGTGCCTTCTAGACAAGCACTGACTAAGTTACATCCCCAGCTGGGATAGGATGTCTATTAAGAAAGCATGCAAACTAAGCTTAATTGACCATGGCATAGCAAATCAAAGACAATACCTCCTACAGAGGAGCACAGTGTCTACATATTAAATGTCATTTGTTCGAGCATAGTGTAACATACCTCTTAAAGTTCTGCTCAGAAAACTGGAATGCATCACAGGTGAGTTTGATTGATGGAGGAAAAACACCAGGAAAAAAGTGATAAATTGCATAACATGTAAGATTGCATACAGAGGAACAGTGCACTTCCCTTAAGTTTACCATGAAGGTGAGGTTCAGAGATGTATGACATTGTAATCAATGAGAATATATGACTCATTATACTAAGTCAAGGTGAAAAATAAATTGCAGTTGGAAAATGTCCAATCAAGAGTGTAAAATGACTGGCTTTGTAAAAAGTTCATGATTTGAATTAACTTATGCTTGCAAAATTAGGAAATTCAATAAACTTTGATTGTGTTTGATTCATGCTCTAGTTTTTGAACATAAGACATGATTTTAGTGTTCAGTTCCAGGTTCTCAAAAGGACCACTAGTACTGAAAGCATTATTAAATAAAGATTAGTGGGATGTGACCAGGAATTTGAAATAGAGCAGGAACAGTTAAATGGGATGGTTATGTGGAAGGAGAAGGAAGGTACAATTGATGTAATTATATTATCATTTCCATATATTAAATAAATAATTTTTAAAAGTTAATGTATTCGTAGTCTTATGTTTTGTCAAAGCAAAAGATCTTTCAAATTTTTATTTCAGAAATTGATTGTTTTCCTTCAAAACAACACAGTATAATCTACAAAATATTTGGAGTTCTCTTAGTTTTCTCACAACAGGTATATCAAAGGAAATGGTCTCTGAGAGTCAGCATTTGAGAAATCAAGATACATTTGTAGCAAATATCCTTTTATTTGAGATATGAAAATACTCGATTCTAACACTTCAAGTGGATCCTATTGTACTTTGAGTGTCTGGCATCCATGAGTTCTGATTGCATAGTTTCTGAGCATGAACATGTGTTAAGCCTATTGATAATGTACAATAAGTTACTTTCTTCTCAATCTTTTCAGGAACATCTCATAGTACTTATCTTTTGACCTCGATTATAATATTGCTCAGTCAGAGGCTTTTGCATTTGTCCTTTACGAGATTCCTTGAACTTCGCCCTTGTGTGGGTACTGCTTCGCACTGACCACAAATGTCCAAGTGTTTGCCCTCCAAAATTTAATCCTTTCTCGATATCTCTCTTTTCTTAAGGAATCTAAAGTACCTGACATGCCTTTAAGACTGCTCATCTATCTTCTCCCTCAGAAAGAAGAGTGTGCATTTGCTAAACTTTATATAACATCTGCGTTCCTGTATCCACTCAGATATGTTGAGCTTTCTGGTGCTATTTTTAATTTAAAACTTCAAATGTTGTGTTTTTGTTTTCCATACTCGTCCCCTAATGCTTCATAGATACCTTCACCTTGCTATTACCCACTTCATGTTTTTTCCTCTCTGCCTAAAAAACCTGAACACAACAAAATAAAACAAACACATAAACAAAATCTGACCCACAAAATCACAAAAAGAAATCAAAGCAAATAAACAAAAAGAATAATCAGACAAAAAATGCCAACACAAAACAAAAAGTCACAAAGAAAAACCACCATGGCATTTGTTTTGGATTCATCATGGGGCCTGCCCTGGCATGTGATTGATACATCTAATGCCACTCTATTGGGGAGAAAAAATTATCTCATTAGCAGCCAGTATTAATTTCAAAGAGTTTCTTGTTTATGGGTGAGACCCCATGTCAACTCACCTTTCTCTGAGAAAGAGGTGTCTCTGTGTGTGTGTGTGTGTGTGTGTGTGTGTGTGTGTGTGTGTGTGATATTATTTATATGTTATTATATTGTTTCTGCCTATTTTTTCTATATATTAACTATTGATCTCCCATTTTGATGTATTTCTTACACTTTTGCAGTTCTGGAAACTGCTCCATACCTTCTGCTTTTATAGTTTTCTGGCAGGTCTTGTTGCTCAATAAGTTTTCTGAACCAACTATTCAGTCTTTGTCACATGAGGTGAATGAAAGCCAGGTTAGCGAGGCATGTCCCTAGAGACATGTAATACTTTCAGGAACACCAAAAAAAAAATATCAAAAACAAAACAAAATAAAACAAAACAAAACAAAACAAAACAAAATAAGATGGTATGTTTGGAACTCACAAGTAATACCTAGGAACTTCAGACCTGTTTCCTTGTTATCCTTTCTGATAGCAGCCGTGCTGATGCTTTCTCCTGTGACCAAAGCTTGTTGCAAGGTTGTTGTGAGCTGGATGAGCAAAGAGAGAAATGGAAATAGGCTGAGTTAGGGTATTAAGAAGCTTACTGTTCTTGGCAGGGATTGGTAATTTTTCTTGAATAATTGCTCCCAAAATTGCTGAAAGCTATGGTTAATACCCACAATTTAGGAACAGTTCATTTGTTATTTTTGCTGGTGTTCTTGTTTTTATGGAGTGGAGAATTTTTAGAGGTTTGTAACTGACCATTCTTGCTGAGCATAACATTTTGCTCTGTCACAATTTTTATTAATTTATTTAAAAATTTTCAGCTTTATTAAGGTATAATTGAAAATAAATTCTGCATGCATTTATTTTAGGCTAGGAGACATTTTCTGATATAGGTAAACATTTGAAATGACTATACTTGCATAATCAAATAACATATCAACCAACACACATAATTAACACTTAATTGTGTATATGATGATTAGGGTCTACTCTATTAGCAAATTTCAGCTATAAATGTGCTCTGTTCCCAATCATATCTAAGTCCTGCCTTAGGTAGAGGCAATTGTCAACCATGGAGACACATGTGCACATTATTAATGACATATCCTCCACCCGTTACCCTCTGAGCTACAAGAAGCCACCATTTATTTTTATGGTTTCCATTAATTCTGCTTTTATATATCCTGTATAAGTTAGAATACAAAACACTTGTTTTCTGTGGCTGGATTCTTTCATTTAGTAATGAACTTCTTTTTCTTTAGTGTCTCTGAAAGTATATTTTCTCTTTTCTATGTGGTTAATTTATGTGAGTAGGAAGAGAGAGAGAGAGAGAGAGAGAGAGAGAGAGAGAGAGAGAGAGGTTTGCATGCTTTTCCATGCATAGATTTATGCTTATATGTATGCTTGTGTGATGTGCATTGTGTATTTTGCATATGCTATGTGTTTATGAGGGTGAATGTGCTTTACATGTGTGGTATATGTGCTTGTATATGTGATGTATATGTGTACACATTCTGTATGCAATATGGTTTCTATATTTGTGTGTGTGTGAAGTGTGTGCAATGTGCTCTGTGTCTTGTGAGTATCTGTGCTTGGTGTATATGTGTGTTAATGGGTATGCTCAGGTGCGGAAATTGGTTTTTTAATAGTTCATCTGTTAATCAATTAATTTGTGTCAATTCCAACTCTTAACTGTTGTTAACAGGTCTGTAGTGAAAATAGAAGTGCAGATACACTCACAAAACACTAATTTAATATTATTGTGTATTCCAAATATAGCCATTATAAATATGTTGATTCTAGTTTAATATTTGAAAAGCTTCTGTGCTGCTTTCTATAAGGACTATGGTTTGAATTACGAGTAGCTGTGACCATGGACTCTTTATTCCTCATGTGGTTGTTAGTACCTGTATTCTCTATTCATGTTAATAATAACATCTTAATAAATGTGATAGGATGTCTCCTTGTGGTTCTTTCTCACACCTCTGATAACTAAAGCTTTTGAACTCTATTTCATATGTCTGTCATCATCTTTATGTCTTGAATAACACATTTCAATTTTATAACCAGATTATTTATTTTTATGGAATTAAATTATTTCTATTAAGTTTTATAATAATTTTATTCTTACCAAATATACAATTTGCAAATATTTTTCCTAAGCATTCTTTCACTGTTTCAGAGGTTTCAAAGAAAAGCATTGATATGTCCTGCCTGTTTATTTTGCATTGTTTTCATGTGATTATTGTCATGTACAAACAACTGTTATTGCCATTTGCTTTATTTTTATTGAATGCTCATTTTTAGTATTGTCTTAAGGCAGGGTAAAATGTAAAATTGCTGTTTTAGGTTGTTTTTAATTTTGGAAGATTTCATTTTATTTTCATATATTAAGATGAGTCAACTAATTAAGTATTTCTTTAAAATAATTGTTTTCATATTTTAATGTGTGATGTCATTCTTTTTTTCTTTTTTTCTTTTTTTATGTCACTTTTTTTTCTTTTTTTTTAATTCGACGTATTTTTTATTTACATTTCAAATGATTTCCCCTTTTCTGGTCCCCCACTCCCCTAAAGTCACATAAGCTCCCTTCCTTCCCCCTGTTCTCCACCCATCCCTTCCCACTTCCCTGTTCTGGTTTTGCCCTATACTGCTACACTGAGTCTTTCCAGAACCAGGGGCCACTCCTCCATTCTTCTTGTACCTCATTTGATGTGTGGATTATGTTTTGGGTATTCCAATTTTCCAGGCTAATATCCACTTATTAGTGAGTGCATACCATGACGATCTTTTGAGACTGGGTTACCTCACTTAGTATGATGTTCTCCAGCTTTATCCATTTGCCTAAGAATTTCATGAATTCATTGTTTCTAATGACTGAATAGTACTCCATTGTGTATATATACCACATTTTTTGTATCCATTCTTCTGTTGAGGGATACCTGTGTTCTTTCCAGCTTCTGGCTATTATAAATAGGGCTGCTATGAACATAGTGGAACATGTATCCTTATTACATGCTGGGGAATCCTCTGGGTATATGCCCAGGAGTGGTATAGCAGGATCTTTCGGAAGTGAAGTGCCCAGTTTTCGGAGGAACCGCCAGACTGATTTTCAGAGTGGTTGTACCAATTTGCAACCCCACCAGCAGTGGAGGAGTGTTCCTCTTTCGTGTGATGTCATTATTGAAAACATCAGATCTTATTGAGTCTGTTGGGGGTACTTAATTTATGGAAATACTTACATTTTTATATTCTTACAGAGTTGCCACTCCTAAGAGATGTCCTTTCTTCTTCACACATCAATAATTATTTAAAGCAAAAGCCACACTATAGAGAAAACAATAGTCTTCCCCTGACGAGGAAAGAAGAGAGCAAAAAAAGAAGCCTTGACCAGGAGACAGGAAGTAAAGTGCATTGGTGAACAGGAACTTGTGGATTTTCTGTAGTGGAGAACAACACAATTGAAATAAATCCCACAATGACATAGCATGATAGAAGTATTATTTTTTAATAAATAAAGAAAGTTTAATAACTGTATTTATTGGGTAAGAGAGTCAGGACTCCACTGTGGTTACCAGTCTTTCCTCTTCTTTATTTTTTTCCCCAAAACCATGAACTTAGGAAAAGCCAATTTCATGTGCAATTAATTTCATTCTCTACCATAAAATCTTACTTCTACTGATGGAAAATGAAATTACCCTTTCTATATTCTTTTTATCTGACAATTAAATCCCTTTTTTAACCCTAAAATAAACTGTGCACATTATTTGCAACGTAACTTCATTTTATGGCAAAATTAAAAATAGAAACTGACTCACACTACTAAGACTGGCCAATTTTGCTCCTTGAAGTAGTTGGCACAATGACCTCCAAATTGACTGTTCATGGTAGTATCAGAATACAGTTGGAGTGGAGGTACATGATGTTACTTTTCGTTTCAACGGGTATGTAGACATATGACATTCTTTAGGCAATTTAACAGGAAGCACCTATGTTGTGTTCCTGTGTATGTCCTCACTTCTTCAATAACCCTGGCAACAAGAATCAAGAAGCTGAGGTCATGAGGTGACAAAGATACAGTACAGAACCTCACAACCTTATCCTTTCAGTTGTCTTAATAGTGGCCCTGAGCACTTCACGTCAACCAAAAAACACACAGTGGACTTATGCACAGACAGAAATACAATTATACTCATTTGCATTTTTACTTTTGATTTCTATTTTTGTTTTTTTCTTTTATATAAAATTCAGATATATAGACTGTCAGCCCTTGAGACAAGAAATCTCTAGGACTTAGTCTGTGAGAACTGATGTAAAATAGACAGGTGCAGTTAGAATGCTAAAGGGCAGACATCATTGATAGAAAATAGAGTATTTTAATTGCATGAAATTAAGTTTAAAAATAAGGGATTGATAAATATCTAGAAACATAAAAATTAATCATGAAAGTGAGCAATCTTTATGAAACAATTACCTTAGATGGACCAGAATGTTGATGTAAGGTCTGCTAATTAGAAAAAAAGCAAAGCCCAAATGGTTTCTCCGTGAATTGTGAGTAGGCTTTAATGATTATACAATTCCAATAATATTCAAAATATTGTAGGTGTTATAATTGAATGGATGCAATGTCAAGGCTTCTTATTCAGCAACATAATTATAATCCAAGATTTAACTCAAACAAACTCTTGGGGGAACAAATGAAGGATATTAAACAATCTTTTCAATGTATTAGAGGAACTCTTGTTCATTAGATAAAAAGAAATTTAATGTAATATTTTATAGAAATATTATATATAAGCAGTTTTTTAGTCTGGGAACACAAGAAGTTTTGTGTCAATATTCGGGAACCAATCAATGAAGAGACCAGGTATGAGGAAATTCAAGGGCAAAGTTGGTTAAAAGCCAAAGTTGGTTAAATGGCAAACAGCAAAAAGCCCCCATGAATGCCATAAGTCATTTCTTATGGAAAACAAAACAAATTTCTGCAAATAGAAATATAGAGACATGGGAAATTTTTCCTAGGATTAAACACAATTTTCTATAGTGAAACTCAGTTATATTTATTGCATCAGGAGTTAAAAAAGAGAGTTATTAATTTAATAATTTATTATCATGATTTTAGTAGTTCTGAAATAACAATTTGTTCCTTTAGTGGATTCCAATTTCAGAGTTAACAGATACCGTGTATGAAAGCTATGACAACATAAAGCATGCTCACCCTGGTTTCAATGGAATTATTTATTCTAGTGGGAGCAACAGGAAATATATACTAAAGACTCTAAGATAAGGAGAATCTAAAGGTGGGAAGCAACTGCACAACTTTACCTTCTATTAATATCCAGATATACTATGTTCTACTTATAAATTCACAGAAGTCTACTTCATAAAAGTTTCAATAGTCACAAACACTACAAAAAATGAATGTATCTGTAAGTATAGATGAATAGTGGAGAAACTGTGTTCATTTTATTACAGAAAGTGTGACTTAATCATTCTATGAATGAATTAGAGTATAACCTTTTGATTTCTAGGAAAATATCTTATTTAATAATATGTATTTATTTGCAAGGATTACATATGCCATTTTATACAAAGGTGACTATAGTTTCTGTTGAGTTGTAATTTTTGTATTATCATTTTTATTAACTTTTAAATTAATTATTTTATTTATTTACATCCTAAATGTTGCCCCCTTTATGGGTCCCCTTCCATAGTTCTTCACCCCTTCCGTGTGCTCCTCCCACTAATGGCATCACCCTTGTCTTGGGTATCAAGTCTCTACAGGATTAGATGCATCCTCTCTCACTGAAGCCAGATAAGGCAGTCCTGTGCTACATATGTGCTGGGGGCCTCAGACCAGCCCATGTATTCTCCTTGGTTTGTGGCTTAGTCTCTGGGAGCTATGAGGGGGTCCAAATTAGTTAACACTGTTGGACTTCCTTACTATTGGGTTGCCATCCCCTTCTGCTCCTTCAACCTGTCCCCTAACTCTTCCATAGAGGTCCCTAAACTCATTCCAATAGTTGGCTGTAACTTTCTGTACCTGTCTCAGGTGCTGCCAGTACAGCCTCACAGAAGACAGCCATTCTAGGCTACTGTCTGCAAGCACAACATAGTATCTTTAATAGTGTCATTGTTTGGTGACCATCGAGAAGATGGAGCCCAAATTTTAATTTTTTTTGAAATTATAATTTTATCACGTTTGCTTTTCATTCCCTAAATCCTCTTATATGCCTTTCCTTACTCTATTTGAATTTATGGTGTCTTATTTAATTAACTGATAAAATATATGTGTGCATGTGACAGTGTCTAGATATTGATATAGATATTCCTAAATAAATAAATAAGATATGGTCAGCCTGTATATAATGTGGCTGGTATGGATGTTTTTACAGGTGACCATTTGATATTGAATAAACAACTGGTCAGCTCTTCCCTGGGGGAAGAAAGTTTGTCCTACTCTCAGCATTCCTTAGTTGCCTATATTTAGGTTGCTTATTGTATAGGTTTGAAGCCTCTGGCGCTTTCCCTATCCACACCAGTGTTTCTGTTTTTGTCTTTTATTCAGTTCATGTTTAGGCACCAAGTTGGTGAGATTGTTTATGACGCTGTTCTCGTTGTGGTTCTGTTTTGTTTTTAAAAGAAGTATTTTTGCTTGGTGTATTATTTAAAGAAGAATAATTTAAATTATTTAAATAACATAACACTAGTCTACAAATATGGCCTAGATGAATTTTTTAATTTTTTTTATTTTATTAGATATATTCTTTATTTTTTATTTCAAATTATTACCCCTTTCCTGGTTGCCTCCTGCCCCCAAAAGGCCCATAAACCATCTGCCCTCCCTCTGTTCCCCAATCAACCCCCTCCTGCTTCCCTGTCCTGGTAGTTCCCTACACTGCTGCATCAAGCCTTTCCAGGACCAGAGGCCTCTCCTTCCTTTGTTGTCCAACAAGGCTATCCTCTGCTGCCTATGCATCTGGTGCCATGAGTAACACCACGTGAACTCTCTGGTTGATGCTTTGTCCCTGGGAGATCTGAGAGTACTGGTTGGCTTATATTGTTCCTTCTGTGGCACTGCAAACCCCTTTAGCGACTTGGATCCTTTCTATAGCTCCCCCATTGTGGACCCTGAGCTCAGTTCAATGGCTGATTGAGAGTGTCTCCCTCTGTATTTGTCATGCACTAGCAGAGCCTCTCAGGTGACAGCTATATCCAGTTCCAGTCACCAAGTACTTGTGGGTATCGAGAATAGTGTCTGGGTTTTGTAACTGTACATGGGTTGGATCACTAGGTAGGGTGTTTTGGTTTGGGGGCCATACCACTCCTGGGCATATACCCAGAGGATTCTCCAGCATGGACACATAAGGACACAGGCTCCACTAAGTTCATGGCAGCCTTATTTATAATAGACAAAAGCTAGAAAGAGCCCAGATGTCCCTCAGCAGAGGAATGGATACAGAAAATGTGGTACATTTACACAATGGAGCACTACTCAGCTATTAAAAACAATGAATTCATTGATAAATGGATATTAGTACAGAAGCCTGGAATACTCAAGATACAATTCACAGACCAAATGAAGTTCAAGAAGAAGGAGGAACAAAGTATGGATACTCTGGTCCTTCTTAGAAGGGGGAACAAAATACCCACAGGAGGAGATACAGAAATCATTATTTTAACAGCTGAGTAGTATTCCATTGTTTGAATGTACCACATTTTCTGTATCCATTCCTCTGTTGAAGGACATCTGTGTTGTTTCCATCTTCTGGCTATTACAAATACAGATGGTATGAACATAAGGGAACATGTGTCCTTATTACATGTTGGAGTATCTTCTCAGTACATGCCCAGGAGTGGTATAGCTGGGTCCTCATATAGTACTTATGTCTAGTTTTCTGAGGAACGGCCAGACTGATTTCCAGAGCGATTGTAGCAGCTTGCAATCTCACCATCAATGAAGGAGTGTTCGCCTTTCTCCAAGTCCTTGCTAACATCTGTTGTCACCTGAGTTTTTCATCTTAGCCATTCTGACTGGTGTTATGTGGAACCTCAGGGTTGTTTTGATTTGCACTTCCCTGATGACTAAGGATGTTGAAACTGCCAATTGAACCAGCACCATTTGTTAAAAATGCTGTCTTTTTTTTTACAGGGGATGGTTTTAACTCCTTTGTCAAAGATCAAGTGAACATAGGTATATGGGTTGATTTCTGAATCTTCAATTCTTCTCCATTCATTTACCTGCCTGTCACTGTACCAATGTCATGCAGTTTTTATCACTATTGCTTTATAGTACAGCTTGAGGTCAGGGATGGTCATTACCCCAGAATTTTTTCTATTGTTGAGAATATTTTCTCTATCCTGGGTTTTTTGTTATTAAAAATGAATTTGAAAATTGTTCTTTCTAACTCTATGAAGAATTGAGTTGGAATTTTGATGGGGATTGCATTGACTCTATAGATTGCTTTTGGCAAGATGGCCATTTTTTACAATATTAATCCTGCCAATCCATGAGCATGGGAGTCTTTCCATCTTCTGACTTCATCTTCAATTTCTTTCTTCAGAGACTTGAAGCTCTTGTCAATTTTTTTAAGAAATGGAAACATTCTGAAGACACAGCTCATTGTTTGCTGCTCTTACAAAGAACCCAACTTTGATTCCCAGAACCTTTATAGAGCTGTTCCCAACTGCCTAAAGTCCAGATCCATGGGATCTAATGCCTTCTTCTGGCATCTCCAGAAACTGACATCTATACACACAGACCAAAGACTCCCCAAATAAACACATAATTAAAAGATAAAATAAATCCTTGAGCAAGAGTAAAAGTTAATGGTACCCAAGATAGTGTATCATGAAATTCACATGTGTTGTCCCAGCATATACCTTTAGCCTACACAGAAATTTGCGTCTAAAACCTCAGCAAGAAAAGAGCATATCATATCTCCATCTAATACTGCATCAAGAACAGTTGCTTCCAATGAAATGTCAACCTCCATTTGTATACCTTTAAAACATTCCAAACATGAATTTCAGTTACAAAGTTTGGACTTAGAAAGGAATAATACAAACATGCTGTTAAAGATGAAAAATGTACCATAATCACTACTGCTGCTCTCTCTCCTTTGCCCTCAGTACAAATTTGTTTCCTCATCAAAATGCAAAATACAGTGTAAAAAAAGTAAGCTAGGCTCTGAGCGTTCATCATGAAGTTACGTGCATTGTCAGCCCTGGTAGTGTGAAGTAGGTAGTTTTGTCTGAACTGTCTTTGGTGTTTAAAAATGTCCCACTGCCTTGGAAATGAGAAAAGCAAATGCTAATCTTTTCCCCACACACAGAAAGTTCAAGCATTATATAACCTTATATATTATGCCTCACAGATTGCCTTTCAGCCCTCCAAACAATGCTCTAATGATGGGTTTTATGAGGTGGATAGTGTCACATCTGACTCTGTCGTAAGATATAGCTTCACCTGTAACTTCCCACAGGTGACTTGAATGGGAAAAAGACAACCAATGACATTATGTAGTATAATATTACATGCCAACACACCAACTTACACTGGAAGGATGCTACATGACACAGCAAAATTGAAAAGTATGGTAATATTTTAATATAAAAATTTATAAATGAATAAAGATTAACCAGAAACCTATTATCTATTTTTATTTTTCTACAACATGCCTATTTATTAAGGCTAAAACATGATAGGGACTATACCTGGGAATTGCCAAACAATGATGATGTTTTGAAACTCATCAAAGTCAAAATGTTTCTATAGGGTTTTCCAGACTCACAGCAGGTCCTTTGCCTACACTAAAGCAGCCTTCATTGTTCCTAGACTAGAGTTCATACAACTTTCTTATATCCTGTAATGTTTCTTAGCCACAGTTTTCTGGTCTTGTAAGTTAACTCAGTATGTTCTCTCATTACAGCCTTCATCAGTCAGCAATAGAATAAGATTGCATTTGGAAATGCATTTATATTCATAAAAACATGGTTTATCTATGATTTTTATAGCTTCATCATCTAAAATATCTATAACTATTCAAAGGCCCTGGAAGTGTTTATGTCACTCTAAATTGTTTTTCACTTCTAAAGTCCTTCAATTTAGTCTTCCCTGAGATTTTCTATAAACACAAAGAATAAAATCCTTAATGAAATTAATAAATTATTGATGGTATGAACAAGTTTTAGGGCTTGCTCACCTGTCCTTTTTATTTTCTATATGCAAAATTCTCCTGATGGCAAAACAGAAGAAGACTATTTGGTAAGATACCTGTTATGCTGTGCCTTTAAAAGGAAATCTGCTGTTTCTCAACAGGAAGATGTCTGGGAAGTGAGCACGGGTAATCACCAATAATGCTGACCACACTTGGGAAGTGTACAGTAACCCACTGTCAATCTGTTTCTTCTGACTTTACTTATATTCGTAATATTGCTAAAAATGACACTACTTAATTAGAAAAGGCATCTCACTATGTAGCTGGCAGAACCAAAGAAAAATCTAAGCCGGTAACTGGGCACCAGAATTCAGAAAAAGAAATCAGAGGATGGGAGGATATATATCTGAACCCTGAAAAGAATGCCAGGGTACATACTCAAGTTATGAGAATTCCTTTCAGTAGAACTGAGTTCCTGAACATGTCTTGCTTTTCTGATGTAGATATATAATGGCAGTGGGCTTAAGAAAACACTTGATGTAGCATTTACTAAGCAGACAAGGACAATAGTGACAACGGGCATATTGATTCCACAGACAGCAGTAATGCTACCCATGCAGTGAGTTGTCCAATAGAAAATTGTATTCAACTTGTACCAAATGTCATGCCAAAATGCAGTTCACAAATTAAATTTCAAGGGAATAATATCTGAGTAGCTTCCACAATGTTAATGTGAATAACTAATAAAAAGACTGAAACCATATCTACAACCTCTGTGTTCTTTCCTGGTGGGACAGGTTTCAAAAGCTGGAAGGGAGAAAGCCTCAAAGTAGAGGAGGGAAAGTGTCTGGTGCATCACCAGTAGATAGGGAGGCTGGGCGCGGATATCAACCACCTCTCTTTGCTACTCTCTCATCAAGGAAGGCACAAAACTTAGTCTTATAACTTCTATCATTTTATATATAAATGAGAATTTCACTAATGAGTATATTAAGAATTAAAGAAGAAAAATGAAAGAAAAAGTACAAAGCCAGTACCATCATCCTGATTTCTTATAGAGGGATTATTTAGAACATTTCTTGACAATATCACTGCCACACTCCCAGGTTTTAGGTAGATACTTAAGAAAGGTTGTTAGGTTTGTTGTTTGTTTTTGTTTTTACTTTTGGTTATTCTTTCATTTGGGTAACTTTTGGACTGGTCACGTTTGGTCTGAGACCACAGTCTGAGAAATGTATCTTAGCAAGACCTACCATTATATTATAACTGTGAATTTATGTTCTTCATTCAAGTCATTTGATGTCCTGAAATGCAACTCAGTTTCATGAATAAACAAAGCTAAACAAACAAATAAGCAAACAAACACAACCCTAGTATGTCTGGACAGAACATGATATCTCACCTTCTTTCCAGGGTGACAAATTCATCATAAATAGTCACATTTTTTACCAGAATGAAAACATACCCTTTTCAGTATTCCTTAATTATTTGTTTATGCCAAACTGATATGAGAAATGGTAATTGCTGTGTTTGATTAAGACTACTTTGACAGCATTTGGCATGACCTTCTCATATTTTCTACTACACACATTCACATATTTGCTGTGATGGTAAAATCATTAGCTACTTATTTCGAGCTCCCTACATGTTTGCCCAAAAAACAACAGTGTTTTCATGACTTCTGTACAGCCTAATAATCGCATATCATACTCAATGAGAGCTACAGCATCCTGAAACTAAGCATGTAATACAGCTGAAACTACTGATCAATTCCCTAGAGACTTCTGGTTTGGATTGTTAAAAGGAAAGAAATTAGAGAATGTTTCCTATTGAGTGAGGGGTAGACATTTTTAATATCAACACCAGCGCGGATAGAGGCAGGAGGATTAGCTTACACATCCTCTTCAATGATATTCTGAATTTGAGAACCACCCTGAGTGACATAAAGTCATGCCATTAAAAACAAACAAGCAAGCAAACAAACAAAAGAAGAAGGTAGAGGTCGAAGAGGTGGCCTAGCAGTTTTGAGTGCATATTGCCCTCCCCCACTCGGCATGTGAACTAGAGTTTGGTGCCAAGTAAGCAGGATATCCCATAACTCTCTGTATTACCAGCGCCAGGGGTGTCTGATACCCATGACCTCTGAAGGGACCTGCACTTACAATAACTAATGAGAATCCAGTGCATTTGAAACACATGGGCGGGTTCAGAAGGAAGGCAAGGGAAATGATATTGTTATATTAATCTCAAAAGTAAAATAAAATTTAAATTAGTTTAAAAGAGAAAGAAAATAAAGCAACATCGAGCCCCATAAATCCAACAAATTACTGAAATCCAAACTCCTGGGAAGAAAGATGATAGCTACTGAGTTCAGCTGTGCCTGTCCCCCGTATGGCTGTGTCTAAACAGTGGCTTTCCTGCCACGTTTGGTTTATGCAGTTTTTGATGTACACTCAGTAGATCTGCCACAGAGTGCCACGAAATACGACAAACTTCCAGCCATCGTTTATAACATTAAAACAAGTTTACTCTTCTTCAGCCACGGGAGCCCAAACCTTAAACCTCCCTCCTCCTCTCACCTCACATACTTCATTATGTCCACATGTGTGAGTTAGGAGAGACGCATTAAAGTGAACTGTTCATTAAGAAAAGAAAACCGCAGCCCTTACATCAGGAATTTATGCAATTTTTAACTGTTTTTAACAAGCACAAAATGGTTTGCGGGAATTGTGCACAGATAGATCATTTTAATTTGAATCATTGTGGAATCATAAAAGACTCCGTTCTTTAATTTCGTGCCTTCAAGTCAGCTACTTTGATTAAAAAATAATAAAGCCTGAGAGCCAAGCGGTCCTCGCAGGTTCTCAGCAGCTCTTTTGGCCCCCTGATCCTCTGTGCTAATTCTCCTCATTAATATTAATAAGGGGCTGGTAGGCCATTGTGAAGCAGGAAGCAGGAAACAGGCAATTAATTGCTTGCAGTATTTTTATATTTATTTTACACAACGAAAATAATATCGGGACCAACCATCTCCTAATCAATACTCTGCCTGGAGACCTACTATCTGCTAATCAATATGACCAGCCTGAGGAGTGACTACTGTCTGTTAATCAGTAGGCTCAGCTGTGTTGAAAGGAACACTTTCAAGTTCTTTTTGATAAGTTTCTCTTAAATCTTAGAAAACATGAAAATCCAGGCCATGTTTTTGAAATTAACAGTATCGAGCATGCTTTTAGTTCAGCTGACATTTCTCTTTTCTGAGAAAAAAAAAAAAAAACAAAAACAAAACAAAGCCCATGGAGCCTCTCGGCTATCTGCCTCTGAGAGTGTCTATGTCTAGGGGTTGAATCCAAAGGCGAGAAGACTAAGTATGTAGGGGATTCCAGATCAACCTTTTTGCTTGTTTGCAGGGTGTAACTTAAAACAAAACAAAACTTTAAATAAAACAAAACAAAATATCTTTATTATAAACAGTTGCATATTTTGAGTCCAATTTCATGAATTGTAAATGAGTGTTAAAAGTTCTAACACAGTTAATCCTGTCATTGAATTGCTTAGAGAGCACCTTAAGGAGGCCAGACTCTTCCCTGATGGCTTGTAGACAGTCACGGATTGCTTGCAGAAGGAGAGATATTTTATTTAGTGATACCATCAGCAGCAGTGAGTCCATACGCCTATGAAGAACCATAAATGAACTTTCAGTGCCACAAGACATACAGAAATGAAAAAAAAAAAAAAAAGAAAAAGAAAGAGAATAAATAAGACTTCAAGGTGAAATGGTGATGAGGAAGGAAGTACAATGGGATGAATATGAACAAATTGAATTATAATACTAATTTTAAAATCAGTGGGGGAGTTGGGGAGTTATAAGAAGGTTAAATAAAAGGCCCAGATTCACAGGACAAAGGTTATTCTTTACCAGAGATGAACGAAGTTGTTCTAATATCTGAATTCCTGTCTGATTTGCAGAGGGCAGTCTGTATTCGTGTTATGTATGGAAAAACCATTATCTATTGAAAGGCTATGATGCTGGTAGATGCTGTTCTTTCAGAGCTCATTCCCACAATCAGCCCTCTACCCTCCTTTTGAAACCAATCAAAGATTTTTAACCGACTTAACTATATATATGTACATATCTTATGTAGCAGAAAATTAATGGATGATTTTGAGTAAATATTTTCTAAGTAATGTACCATGGAAAATAATTTCTATATTTGAAAGGCTGTGGATATAGTTCAATAAGTGAAGTTTTTCCCTAGCATGCAGAAAGTCCTCTGTTCAATTCCAAGCATCTCAAAAAACACCTGCAGTGGTGTGTACCGAAAACCTCAGTGCTTGGGAGGGGAAGACAAAAGGATTAGGAATCCAAAGACAGCTTAAGTTACACTAAGCCTTTCTCAAAACAAGAAATAATTTGTATATTTAAGCTAAAATAAAAAAAATATATATAGGAATACAGTGCTTATATAAATACCCAGTATTTGAAATAACAGAATATGAAATTTTGACAAAGGAGGAGTAGACCATGGAATAAAATGGCTAACTCATAGAGTGGTATGCTGGGCATGATTTGATTTGCATTTCCCTGATGACTGAGGATGTTGAACATTTCTTTAGCTGCTTCTCAGCCATACAGCATTCCTCAGTTGAGAATTCTTTGTTTATCTCTGTATTTACATGGTACATTATGAGCTCTCATACTAAGTCTCCCTAAAACTGACTTCTTTGGCACTTTCCTCCACAGTTAGTCTGTTCCTCTCTGAAACAGGCTCAGTTCAATTAAAATGTCTATGATTTACTACCTGATCCTAAATTTTGAAACTTTTCTATGTCATCTGGGGCAAAACAAAATAGTCTCTATCTATACACAGTCTACCTGCCCAGATTGACATTGTCCCACTATGACTGCATCTATGACTCTTATCAAAGATGAAGGTTTTGCCTAATGAGCTTAATCCTACA
Organism: Apodemus sylvaticus; assembly: GCF_947179515.1. NCBI lineage: Eukaryota > Metazoa > Chordata > Mammalia > Rodentia > Muridae > Apodemus > Apodemus sylvaticus. Next base: position 76,751,463 of record NC_067484.1, read on the forward strand.
GGCCTGTTACAGGATGGGATTTCATGGTGTATACTATTTTAGCATATTTCTGGGACAAATCTGAGTCAAGTTGAAATGTGTTTTCTCACCATCATTCAATATCCATGTAAGTGTTGTGAAGGGCTGGTTGTGCTTACCACAATCAACAGCTGAGAATAGCAAGAGCAAGGAAGAGCCTCTATTACTGAAGACATCAAGATGATTTTGGATAAATACCAGGAGCTAAATACAGGGTGGAAACAGGATCAGCATATTCCATGTACATAACAGAGATGTAATTTCAGTGTGGGTATGTATTATAGTTATCCAGTGTAGTGGTTGGATTGGGCAATACATAAGGTTGAACTGAAGTCCTCCAGTGAAACTGAATGCTCAAAACATCTTTTTTTTTCTAAAATGTACTGTGATTATTGCTTGATAATACACCAGATCATTCTCTTTGGTGTTTTCAGAGCATTGTCGGGCAATAGATATTATTAGTACTTAATGTAGAGATTGCATCTCCAAAATTAATTGACTATACTCCTGAAAGATACTTTTAATTATTTCTTTCATAATTATATTTTGAAATTTATTATTTTCTCCTTCCCTTTCCTCTCTTCAAAAACTTTGTATATACCTCTTCTTTTACTCTTTCTAATTCATGTTCCATTTTATTTTAATTGTTATATATATATATATATATATATATATATATATAATATCTCTATCTCTCCATATATAATATACATATATATATCATATTTAAATACAACTTCTTAGTCCATTTATTGGTATTTGCATGTGCGTTTTCAGGGAAGAAATTTCTTCTTCAGGGAAAAGCAGATGAGGACAACCTCATATTTCCAGACAAGGTGTTCATATTTCCTGTTTTCTTCACAAATAGGCAGTCAAAGCCACATGTGGCAGCAAAATCCTATAGTACCAAAAGCTAGAAAGCTGACATAGGAGGGTCGGGACCTCCTGGGAAGTTTGGGGCACCTAGTAAGAAGTTGTCTCATATCATACAAACAGGAAGGAAGAAAAAAAGAAGGAAAGGAAGGAAGGAAGGAAGGAAGGAAGGAAGGTAGGAAAATGGCATTGGGGTCCAGGAGTTCCTCACAAACCACACAAACCCCAATCTCAGTTAGACAGGGGTAGTTTATTTAGCATATGTCCCAGGACTGGTCGACCACGGCCATGGTCCAGATTTGGAAACTGTACATGACAATGAGTTTAAAATTCTACATAGTCATGCCAAATTATTTCACCAATCAGGATTTAGGGATAGGGAATGTCCTTAGGGACATGTCTCTGCTGTACATTTATCCTGTTTCCACTGGTTGGGGTATTCAACTATGGCAGGAAATTTGCCTTGTCTACCTTTTATGTCTTAACTTGCTAACTACGATGTCAATTACCCAAGTACATGTCTCTTTCTGCCAAGTAGGATGTCAAATTACCAGAGAGGTCTTGGGAACTTAAACTTCACTTGACCAGTACTCAAAATGGGACTCTTATTCCAAATAGTTTCTTATTCTTATATTGGTGCAAGTGTCTCTGCCAAAGAACAGCTGATAAAATCAGATACCATAAATTTTTATACATAGGTCCAGGAAGTGCTGTTGGATGGTTTGTTCAGGTCTAAACTTATTGTGGGTAATGGTACAAAACCGTTCTACATACTTCTATCATGATTGTTTCCCTAAGGCACAGGACATAACAGAACATGTCTTTAATATTAGAATTAGGAAGTTCCCTAGTAGGGGATGTAGAAGTGGCTCAGCAGTTAAGAGCACTGATTGCTCTTCCAGAGGTACTGAGTTCAGTTCCCAGAAACAACATGGTGGCTCACAACCATCTGTAATGGGATCCCTCTTCTGGTGTGTCTGAAGATAGCTACAACATACTCATATGCATTAAATAAATAAATCTTTTTCAAAAAACCAAAGTTCCCTAGTAACAGCATAAACATAAGAAAATTTCCTTACAATGATATGCTATCCAGGTAATAGTTACCTAGGACTTAACATTTTTCAAAGGACTTAACATTCCATTCAGGACTTAATATTTTAGCTAAGTCCTAACAAAAAGAAAGAAAAAAAAGTTCAAAACCAGGCAAGTAGAAGTATAGTAACCTTTCATATTGATCAGTCACTATTTTGCATTCATCCTTTATCCTTCCGCAAATACAGCACTAATTATCACCTGGTTAATACCCACAATGTTTCAGGCTTTCCCAAATAACTCAAACTCAAAGTTTATGTATGGTAAAGTCATCTTAAAGCAACAACTTCTTCCAAAACTTGCAGAGGATCAAACCAGAGTCATAGGAAAAAACTAACAGAGAAATAGGGTTCCTATATCTTTTTATAGTTATGATGAAAATATCAGATGGAATAGTTATTAATGATCTGTTTTATTCTACTTTTTGAATATTAGAAATGAAATGTTTCTAGGACTCACAAGAACATTACAGAACCAAAATAATGAAAGCAAGATCCCTTGATACCTGCGGTTTTCAAAAATGAGCTCTTTGTTTCTCAAGTAAGACCTTGCTCTTCAGCAGGGAACAGTACACTGAACATATGCCACCCAGTGCCTCACAGACGAGTCTGGAAAGGACAAATGTCTTACACACAAACTAAAGAAACTTCTAAAAGAACAGTTTACTGTTCAAGTGTAGAATTATGAAATGCCTACTGTGTATGCACATCAACGTAACTGTTTCCTGGATAAAATCTTCTACCTACAATGGAGAATTTGGAAAAGGCATTTTAGAATTTTTAATTTTGGTTCTTTTTCTTTTGTTTTTTTTTTTTAAACGGTAAGGTATTTTAAATCATAAAATGAGCAAATAAAATGTAGAGATGAGAAGTATACTGTAAAACCTTTGTAGTTTATCCCATGCCTGATCCAAGGCTGGTCATATCTACCCTTCTAGGAAGAATCCTACCCATACAACATACAAGCAACATACAAGCTTGATCCTGTTATTAAGTTAATATATAAATTTTTGAACAATTATTTGCTTTTGATGGGCCTAAGTGCTTCATTCTTCAGGAAATCCCTTCATAATCTGTGTTCTGTTAATATTTACCAGGAAAATCTGGGCAGCATTTGCTCTGAGGAGCTATTTACCATTAGTTCACTCCACAGAAACCATTGGCAAATCATCAGCACCTTGGTTCAGAGACTGACGTCATTTAGTAACTTTATTATAGCACAGAGAAGCCCAATATGTGATGGGTGACTATTCTATACTCAGTGACCTCAGATCCTGTCTTGTAGGTGAGAAGTCTTAATGTGTTGTAGTGAGAACTACTCTGGACTTTCCATGTCCATTAAATGTGTCTGAATGGCACCGTAACCCCTGCATTTCAAGTCTGGCCTTGTAAGGAGAAAAGTGTTATTTAAAATGAGAAAATCCTGTTATCTTTAAAACAAAGAAATTTCTATATATATGCACAAAGACATCTATGCGTTTAGAAAATAACAAATAATTTTTTAATTAGCCCCCATTTTCTAGTCATTATGGAAGAAATATACTCATTATACAGAGATCTACATACTCTTTTAAATGACATCAAGTAAGGCACTATTATATTTCACCTTTTATGACTGGAATTAAGATACAAAGGCAGTTAGTAGTGACATTAAATTAATTATGGCTTAGTGTGGCTGATAATCTCCAGTATGTCAAAGATAATATCTTGATAAGCAATACTGAGTCCAGATAAACTAAATGGTGGATTAATGCCAGCATATTACCCATAAATTATCACATATTCACTAGTAGCTACTGAAACAGTTTAAACAAATGATGATAACCAGTTTCTTCCCATGTGGAAACCATAATGCGTTCCTGTCAGCAGTAGTACACCATATATACAGACCCAGTGACCATCCGTTCTCTTTTCTAATATCATCTTGAGGTAGAACTTAAAGCAAAGTGTGACATTTAGAACTTTAGTATCAAACAATATTCTTACTTCCGAAAGGGATAGTTGTCAGCCCCCTAGAAAAAAAAAATAACAACTATTTTGTAGAATGTCTAGTTAGTCTGAGGATGCTCCCATGACAAATGCATTAGTTTGTTTATTATAAACTACCTCTCAAGGAACTAATGCAACAATGCTTAAGAGTCATTTAGATTTGTAGTTTAAAGTAAGATAACGTATAAATAGCTTATGATTAAATGAATGAGTGAATGAATAAATGAACAAATGAATGTCATAGAAGTAGACTAGCTCCTTTATTACAAATTGAAATAAATTAAACTAATTCCATTGGGGTCAATTCAAAGAGGCATAAAAACAACACATATGACATATGATTTGCATAATAATAGAATCTAATACTGTCATTTTCCTAGACTGGCATAATTTCTCCTGCATTCTAACTACTTAAGTGTGGATCCCCTCTCCTATGAGGCTTCCCGTGTTTTGGGTGTAGAGTTATGTTGTACATGTATTAAGTGGGGCTGGAGATACCACTATGGCCAGATATTCTCCCCATTTTGATTAGATATGGCTTCCTGTAACTCTTCTTCTGCTGGAAAAAAAAAAGCTTCATTGATGAGAAGTGAGTTTTCATTGATTTTTCAGTGAGTGTAAGGATAAGTATCTAGAGTCAACCTCACCTTTCTTCATTTTACACGTTTAGCCTTTAACTTACCTTGTTGTCGTTAGACCCATTTTTTTGAATTAGCATTTCTCTAAGAACATGCACATCTGATGTACACATGGCCTCAAATTGAACTCTCCTAGCTGCTCCATAAACCTGCTCTTTTTTTTTTTCTTCAATGAAATAGTACAGTAAACAGGAAACTTACTCAGGCCTTTAAATCTTTCCCTACACACACAGCCAGATCTCCTATGTGATTGCTTTTAGTTTTTATATTCTGTACAAAGTTCTCACTTTGTATCTATCCTTACTACTGCTTTCTGCTTTCTCTAGGTAGAGTTGAATGACCTTTCTCTACTATGTAAGTATGGTCTTAACTTTTTGCAATTGGATTCTGTAATGCCCAGTAGTAAGTTTAGGCTAAACACTCTGTGCAAAAGCACAATTTGTGTCCATTACCGATCTCCCTGGTTTCCTCTGTAGCAGATGGTCGAGGAGTAATGATATTTTGTGGTTCATGAACCCATCTCCTTGCCAGATCTACACATTTCCACAATATTATTATTTCTTCCATAGAACTACCTTTCCCCACTTGCTTAGCCTTGCCTAAATTGCTCCTTTTCAAATGCTATACTAAGATCTTCACTTTACTCTGCTTTGAGAGAAACAGAGGCAATGATTCTAAAGTTTCTTCTACTCACATATGAGGAGAAGATGTGTATGCGCGTGTGCCTTTGTGCATGCATTTGTGTGTGTGTGTGTGTGTGTGTGTGTGTGTTGTGGTGAGAACTTTTAAAGTCCTTTCAAATAATGATTTAGCTTACTTTTTTGAGGCAGGATTTCTCACGGAATATGGAGATCCTTGATTAATCTAGGCAGGCTCCCCAGTGAGTTCCTGCTGTTTGAGTCCCTCTTCAGAGGGCTGGGATTCCAAATGCCAGCCATAGCATCTACTTTTTATGGACATGCTCTAAACTCATGCCTGCTATGCTTGTGAAGCACCCACTATATTGAATTAGCCATCTCTCAGGTCAAGAGACAATGACTGTATATCTGGGCTCCAATTTCTATAAGCAGACTAAATGAATTCCTGCTATTGCAGAAAGCTACTTAAAACACATCACCTAGCACCACAGGTAAGTACTTAGCCTCCCTTAAGAACTACACCTCCAATTTCCTTCTTCAGAGATCCAAAGTTCTTGTCATATACATCGTTCACTTGTTTGGTCAGAGTCACACCAAGATACTTTATGTTGTTTGTGGCTATTGTTAAGGGTGTCATTTCCCTAATTTCTTTCTCAGTCTGCTTATCCTTTGAGTATAGGAAGGCTTCTGATTTGCTTGAGTTGATTTTGTAACCAGCCACTTTGCTGAAGTTGTTTATCAGCTGTAGGAGTTCTCTGGTAGAGTTTTTTGGGTCACTTAAGTATAGGATCATATCATCTGTAAATAGTGATAGTTTGACTTCTTCCTTTCCAATTTGTAATTGACAAATGGGACCTCATAAAATTACAGTTTCTGTAAGGCAAAGGACATTGTCAAAAGGACAAAACAGCAACCAACAGATTGGGAAAGGATCTTCATCAACCCTAAATCCAACAGAGGGCTAATATCCAATATATACAAAAAACTCAAGAAGTTAGACCCCATAAAACCAAATAACCCTATTAAAAAATGGGGTACAGAGCTAAACAAAGAATTTTCACCTGAAGAACTTTGGATGGCTGAGAAGCACCTTAAGAAATGTTCAACATCATTAATCATTATGGAAATGCAAATCAAAACAACCCTGAGATTTCACCTCACACCAGTCAGAATGGCTAAAGTTAAAAACTCAGGAGACAGCAGGTGCTGGCAAAGATGTGGAGAAAGAGGAACACTCCTCCACTGCTGGTGGGATTGAAAGATGGTACAACCCCTTTGGAAATCAGTATGGCGGTTCCTCAGAAAACTGGACATGACACTGGAGGACCCTGCGATACCTCTCCTGGGCATATACCCAGAGGATTCCCTGGCATGCAATAAGGACACATGCTCCACTATGTTCATAGCAGCCTTATTTATAATAGCCAGAAGCTGGAAAGAACCCAGATGTCCCTCAATGGAGGAATGGATACAGAAAATGTGGTATATTTGCACAATGGAATACTACTCAGCAATTAAAAACAATTAATTCATGAAATTCTTAGACAAATAGTTGAAACTGGAAAATATCGGTAACTCAATCACAAAAGAATACACATGGAATGCAATCACTGATAAGTGGATATTGATTAGCCCAGAAGCTCTGAATTCTCAAGACACAGTTAGCATATCAAATGATACACAAGAAGAGGGAAAGAGAGGGTCCTGGTTCTCAAAAGAGTTGATCCAGCATTGTAGGGGAGTACCAAGACAGGGAAATGGGAGGGGGATGATTGGGAAATGGGCAGAGGGAAGAGGGCTTATGAGACCGATGGGGAGGGGAGGAACCGGGAAAGGGGAAAACATTCAGAATGTAAACAAAGAATATAGAAAATAAAAAATAAATAAATTAAAATGGCGAAAAAAAGAAAAAAGACAAAAAAACAACTGCACCTCAATCTGAACAATACATATTTTATTGTGTTCCTATCTATATCTACAAAACCCAAAACAGTGTGGGTGCTCACTAACTTTGGTGGAAGGAATGAATAAATGAAGTAATGTTGGTTTTATTATTGTTGTTATTATTGAATACAGTACTTGTTGTGAACTTGATTATCTTTGCCTCGTTTTGACTCCTACAGTGACAGGCTTACAGAAAATTCACTGCTTAGAGAGCAGGTGATGATGTTATGATCTCCCCACCAGTCCTCCTACAGCCATTCTTAATCCTGCAGGGCATTAAGTCATAACAGAAAAATGCATTTCGTTTAATACCTTCTGCACATGGGATGCAGATAGTCAATATGTGGTAAATAAGTCTGTTTCCATATATAGTGGGGACTGTGTGATTCTGAGAAATGCATTGATCTCAAATGGCAGTTAGTCTTCTTTGGGGAGAATATTTCAAATAAAGCTGTGAGGGTGTTTGAAGGCATCAACACTTTGATGTTTCAAAGCCTCAATTATTCAGGCACTGTGCAGTTGAGCGTTGTACAGCTGCCAGTGCCGCATTAGCACAGCTCAGATGGTTAAGTCGCTGTGTTCAGTGAGTCTTCTCGTACTTCAAAATTAGAGAAGAGTTCTTTCATTTTAGTAGCTCCAAAGACTTTCACAATCTTCACACTGTTGCTTTAAAATTCAGCATTGTTTAATTACTTGCCATCTGAATGCAGCGCTGATGGAGTTCAGTTTCCAGGGTTATAAGTTCACTGTGCACTCTAAGGCAGAGGGAACTTTTGATAGTGTTGATTAAAACTAGTTATTGAATCAAGGGCCTGTTGAAGCCAGAATTGTACTAGACAAATTATTCAACAGGAGTAATTGCAAAGTGTTTTTATCATGGATAGTATCTGACTGAGCTACAAACACGACCAACTTATCCTATTCAAAACATATCAGGCCCTCCTCTACGACAGGACTGAGAAACTTTTCCCAAGAAATTATTAACAGCTCTGGGATTTAAGGCTGCCTCATAAAATGTAGCTTTACGCCATTCTGTGTGATGGGAAGCCTCTGTGCTGCTGGTCTTGCCTGAGGCCCTGGCATCTGCTGTATGGTTCCACCTTTCGTTTGTTGATAGAAAAACAAATAGTTACATGTAGTGTCCTAGCACAATTCACTTCAAAACAAATACATTTTCTCAGACTCAAAGACTAGATTTGTTTGAGTCTGAACTCGTGTGAAAATGATACTTTGATTGAATAATCTTAGCAGTCAAAATTAATTTCAAATAATTATTAATGAAAACTGAAGCTATGAGCTTTAAAGAGAGCTAGAAGAGGTATTACGGGAGGATTTGAAGAGAAGAAATGAATGGGCAAATAATATAATTATATTATGATCTCAAAAAAAATAAAAGATTTGGGGTAAATGATGTAGAAATTAGATTAAATGTTCTATTAATAATCATGGTAATTACAACTTCAACTTTTTACATCCAGGTCTATGTGAAATTTAATTCTTAATAGATTCAATCATGTGATTATTTAATCAATGGGAAAAAAAGCAGTGTTCATGGTACCTGCTGATCTTGGATGTGTTCTTCTAAAGGACCATTTCAAAAGGCTGAAATTGCAACATTAGTATCAGCTCTCAGCACCGCCTGATATCTTTCCACTCCCAGGAGAGGTTTTCCACCTTTGGGCCTGAGCTCAGCTTGATGTTCAAGTGCACATCTGCACTTCAGCAACAGCATCCCCAGGACACAATGGTGGACTCTGGTAAGAGAAGAGTGCCCATCTATGAGGAATCCTCTGCCTTGTCCAGTACAGTATGAGCTCCTTGCCTCTCATTTATCTCTCTTACCAGCTGCCACATTTACTTGGTTTGTAACCCTCATTGCCTCATGACATCTGTTCTACTTTTTGCCTGATATTGCCCCTGACCCTTTTATGTATGTGTCTTGTCGCCCTAACTAGATGGAACACTCCTTGAGGACAGGTCACGAATTGAATGATCGATTTTTACACCTTGAGGAAATCTTTGTGATCAAAAGGTTCAACACCTCATTTTATAATTGAGGAAAAAGGAGTCCAGGAGAAGCTATGCAACTGGCTTAAGGTCAAACAATAACTTACTTACAGGACCAGAAATAGAGTCCTGACTTAAAATACACTGCTTTCTGCAATGTAGCTTTCATAATGCATTAGAGTGGAAAGGGGGATTAGTAATACAAGTTGCTCAATTTATAGACTAGAGGACCAAGCACAGCAAACTTTTGAATTATTGCCAATACCAAGGAGGGGATAAGACCACAATTCAGAAAGTATTCCAGTCTCCTGCCTCGGCATTTAATGTTTTACTCATTCATCTAAGACTTTTCACATCTCTCTATCTCCAAAATTCCCTGTGTAAAGTAAATATCTATTAAATATCAGTTTAATTGTATATATAAACTACAAATGACTTCAGCAAAGAGCAAGAGAATCTGACATGTCAATGGGAATAAAAATGAATACTTCAGTTCAGGATGGAGCTTTGAACCCCTACCTATTCAGTCCTTACACTTTATGTACGCCCTAAGAGCTTTTAGATCAGTATAAAATGGGTAGATGTAAGTGTACTTCTAATTAAAAAAGGAAACAAAATTATATTTCTCTATAAGGAATATTACTATTCTGTGCTCCATGTAACCCTGGAGGGTTCCAACTGTCAGTCTCCTGTCAATACACTTGGCAGCCAGAAACTTATAATGTTTTCAAAGTTTCAAAAACTAGTGCTATAAAATGAAACCTCAGTCTTTACAAGTCCCTCAGTTCCAGAGTTTTCACACGTAAACTAGTCATGGGTTTTGGGTTTTTTTTTTTTTCTGTATTTAATCACCTTTATTCAATAACACTGACTACAAGATTCAGCAACTGACTGTGACTGTGATTCTGAGAAGAAATTATGCAGTTGAAGGTCTCAGCTCAGGGGGCAGAGAAAAAGGTATATAGAGAGTATATATGGTCAGGATTGTCTGTCTTGTGGGATGGTGATTATCTAGGTCTTGTAAGAAGGTCACTGCTCATGATCATTTGCACAATTTGAATCAAATTATTCTTGTTGTTGAAGATTGTGTGTGTGTGTTTGTGTGTATGTGTCTGTCTGTCTTTCCCTTACTCTCTCTGTCTCTCTATATGTGTATGTGTGTATGTGTGTTAGACAAAGTATGATGCTCTTTAAAAGTATTTAATATATTTTAGGGAAACTGTAAGAGTTAAGTTTTTCTCCTCAGGAATGCATTTAAGATTGCATGGATTGTTCTAGTTACGTAAGCCAAGAGAGAATCAGTTTTCTACCTGATTCTTTCAAATAATCTTTTCTTTCCCAGCAGAACATGCAGAATTTAGCATCCCTGGGAAATATTGGTAAGGCTGAACTGTCATGTTCAGAGGAATAAATTGTAGTAGTAATTCTTGCCCATGGGAGGCCCCTAAATTTGGATGCATAATTTTTACGTATGCATGTTAATGTATAATCAATGTTATCTTTGCTTCAAATATCTTCAGACACCTCTTGCTACCTCTCGTCTTCTTCCATTCCCATTGTATCATTTCTAAGCCCTCGTGATTGTTTTGAAACTGATCAAAAAGCAAACAAACAAGCATAAAAACTTAAAGATATGGTCATTTATATTTTAGATATACATTCTAAGTTCCTGATGCCACTTTCTCATGTAATGATTTGGTATTATTATTATTATTATTAATCTCTTGCTTTGTAAACCAGGAGGTCCCAAACATATGATGGGTCCCAAACATCCTTCTGCCTCAGCATCCCGAATACTAGGAATATAGGCTATTGTCATCACTCATGATATTTTTATTTTATTTTTAATGGCCAATCTTGTGTTTTTCACTTTAACCATATAAGCTTGATTTCTGAAGTTTATCAGTACCAAGGCTTTACCTCCTGGTATTTGACTGTGAAATTTACATGCTCTGCTCTATAACTATGCCCCCAACTTTAAAGTTTGAAACAATAGTGAATATAATTTTAAGTGTGTTCATGTAGAATGACAAAAAGCGATATTTGCAATGAATTTTCCAGCTGAAAATTGAAAAAAAAGAGAAAATACCCAAGAGGATCACAATTATTAAATATGTATCCATAAAATCGACTACCTTAAACGGGCAATAAAATCACCACAGCCACCAAGTGCTCCGTCAGCATGATGATATATCAAAACCAAGCCTGGCTTGCTATTCCTAACAGTAAGCTCAAGCTAGTAATTAGGAAGACTAAGAGGAGTTACAAATGCATTAGCTAACCCTCGCATTTCAATTTTTCCAAATCTAAATTCTGTGTACTAAAATCTTTATTTGTCAGACTAGAGGCCTTCTACAAAGTTTTCCTAAAAGTAACTTAAATAAGGAATGGTGATACTTACAATTTACTGCACCGTTGATTAGAAAAGGAAACTTGGTTGATTTTTAAAAAGCTTCAGGTCACTATATATCTTAATTAATTTCAGCTGTAATTTTAGGGAGTTCCAAATGCTAGACAATGGAAAATAAATATGGAAAGCAAGCTGGAGCTGTTTCTTTCTTTTAGTTTATTAAAACCTATTCTAGTCTTTGATGGTGTGTGAAATCACAGCATTCTATCAATCACGACCTCAAAAGATTTCAGAAACATTTTTAAGTGAAAAGTAAGTAAATTATGGGATTGTCTTTTAAAATGTTTTATAACATCATTACTTCAAATAATGTCAGTTACTCAGTACCAGAGTGAATTGTTATGGGACATTTGGATTGCAAAGGGGTGTGATTATCATTGTATATTCTGGTATAAAAAAGACTTTTGCTAGATTACTTTTTATCGGCTCATGAATTTAGATGCAGTTCTCTTAGTTCAGTGATGGGACTGTCTCGGGGTAGATAGACACATCTCTCCACACTGGCTGCCATTAGAAACATGCAGTCTGAATTTAGTAGCTCAGGATGGGGAGGGATCAGTAGCTCTCATGGGGAAAGCTCTCTGAAACAAGCAGCTCCGGCAAAGGATGAGATTTCTGTGAGAAGCTGCCAGGTACTGTGTGAGCTCTCCCACTCTATGCGTGAGCCAGGCAGAGGACAGAGTACGCCTGCATAAACTCATTACGATGCAGTGTGAAGATGCTGCTTCTCAATTTCTCCAGTCAGCACCTACCAGCTAAGGCCGCTCTGACTCTCAGAATCACTCACTTCACTGGGAAATTTATTCTTTCCATTTAATGTGCCTTTATTCACATTGACATCAACACTGTTGGGCTCATCTACTGATGAAGAATGACGTATGCCCCTCATTAATACTAACTTAAGAAAATAATTCCTGAAACTGCCCCACCTGGGGATCCATTCCATATACAGTTGCCAAACCTGGATGCTATTGTGGATGCCAGGAAGTGCTTGCTGACAGGAGCCTGATATGGCTGCCTCCTGAGAGGCTCTGCCAGAGCCTGACAAATACAGAGGTGATTGCTCGCAGCCAACCTTTGGACTGAATGCAGGGTCTCTGATAGAGGAATTGGAAAAGAGACTGAGGGAGCTGAGGTGGTTTGTAGTCGCATGGGGGAAGCAACAGTGTCAACCGACCAGACCCCTGGGAGCTCCAGGGGACTAGGCCACCAACAAAGAGTACACATGGAGGGATCAATGGCTCTGGCGGTAGCACATGTGGCAGTGCATGCCTTGTTGGACATCAGTGGGAAGATCAGCCTTGGGCCTGAGGGGACTCGATGCCCCAATGTAGGGGAAGGCCAGGGCTGAAAGGGCAGAGTGGGTAGGTGGGTGGGGGAGCACCCTCATAGAGGCAGGGGGAAGGGGGACGGGATAGTGGGCTTCCAAAGGGGAGACCTGGAATGGGGAAAACATTTGAAATGTAAATAAAGAAACTACCCAATAAAAGAAAAAGAATAATAATTCCTGTTCTTCAAAGGCTGACTAGGCACAAGTGTGTGTGTGTGTGTGTGTGTGTGTGTGTGTGTGTGTGTGTGAATGTGTATTAAAATTGACTCATGTCAAGAGAATTTAAAGTCATTTGCATAGACTTGGTTGTAGCCTCAGAAACATGAGGAGAGGTTGGGCCAGACGGGAAGGGCTTGTGTTGAAATTCACATGGATACTTCTCTATCTGGAATTACAGCAAATTTTCCTGTAAGGGTCTTAGTTATGAATGACACGTGATATACTTAGAAGGAAACACTGAAAATACTCCAACTGCTGTTACAGAGAAGTGGGTTTTTTGGAAAAACGGTTGTGAAAGTGATATTAGACACAGTAAACCAGAGCTTATTCAGGTGTAGCTATAAACCAGTACAGTGGGACCCTGCATTTGGAGGTGAGTCTATAGTCAACTACATAGAGCATAGACAAGTGGGACTTGCTGCTGAGGATAATACATCAGAGTGGAATCAAGAGCAGGAAGTTATAGTGAACTAACTTTGTGACTTGTACTAAAAACTGACTATTGCATGGAGAAATACAAGATGGACATAGGGAAAGCTTCAGGAGACAGAATAACGCTAGCCAATCACAGACAGCAGCTTGATAGGCTATTGGCCTTTAAAATGTTACTTCCTGCTATGAATTTCTTTTTCTTTTGTTGTCTGACAGTAGGGGCATTTCTCATATGCATTAATTAATGTTCATATGAAACACCATATTCATATTACAATCTAATATAAATGCCAATAACAATAAAAGTAATAGTAATTTAGCAAAAAAAAATGACATAAAATATCTTCCTCCAACACTATACAATTCTGCTTTGTTCAGGACTCTCCTTATTTCAATAGCAACAACATCTGACACGCAGAGAATATCTTCTTAATAAACCACTAGAGTATGTGTGAGTGAAAGTGTGCAGCCCAGGGTCTGGGAGTAGATTAGGCCAAAAGGCAGTTTACTTAACACACGGGAGTAATACTGTAGTCTGTAGACTTGACGCTATCCAGAATTCTGGACAGATTAATACATACCTATGATTACAAAAATTTCATAAAAATCATTAATGTGGAGGAACAGAAAAATAACTTACTCAGGACACAGGAACTTTTTCTCCTGTGCAAGGTGACACATGTAAAAGCCCGACACTGGTGATGGAAGGGCCTCAAAGGATTTTAAGTGAAATACTAAAGAGTAATCATTCTGAAAAAAAGAAACAAATTAAATTTGTGCATGAAAACAATGTATTTGTGTGCATGTATATTTATTGTTCTAATATAATTCTAATATTGTTCTAATATAATTCTTGATGGAATCAGGGGATCATTTAGTTATCATTAGTTATGAGTCTAGTTATGAAAGTGGGCTTTCTAAAGCCTAATTTATAATAAAGAATCTACCTGTCATACATCCAGTCTTGGGAACTGGAGTAGACCTAGTTTAGGGATAAAAGTTGGAAAATGTTAGCAGCCAAGGCCATCAAGCTGACAAAGGAAACAGAAACTTTACAAGAAGTCTCATGACTTTAAGAGAGAGTAACGCCTCAGACAAGATCAGCGCACACTACTGTGAGGTGTCTTTGTTCTATTGGATGTATCTAGCCCAGTTCCATTGTCTACTATGTTTATTAGAGTTTGTGGGGAACCTGTCCACACCAGCTGTGGATAATTGTCATTTAACTGTTAGGGACACATATGTCCCATCTTACAAGTCCCAGCTATTGACCGTAGACACATCGTGATGAACGGGACTGGGATATTTAATGTAATGTGAATGCTCACAGATGGCAATAATTTAACCATTCTGCTAACTCTTTCTGTCTCATAAACTATCGAAAGCATGTAAAAATAGATGCAAAACAAGATAACAGAACTCCATGATGGAGTTTTCTCATTTTTGTGTGTTTTAAGATGAACTACATAAAATGTTAATGGTAAACTAAAAGGTAAAATTATAAATTCATACAGGGCTCAGCATATTGCTGAAAAAGACATCATCAAAATGTTTCTATCATAACCATATAGTGACACATATGCCTCCTGTTGTATTTTAAATGACCCCAGTATAGAGTGAAAATATATTCTGAATAATTGGACTGCATTTTATTTCAAACTACAATTTTACTAATCTAAATGCCTATTCTATAAAACTGATAAGAATGCTTCTATATGGGCAAAGGGTACCATACTTTGAATAAAGTGGCAGGCTACAGAATGGGAAAAGATTTTTACCAACTATGCATATTGGAGGGCTAATATCTAAACTATATAAAGAACTAAAAAACTTTGATATCAAGAAATTTAGTTGCCATCAAGTTAAAAACAGGATGCAGATCTAAACACAGTATTTTCACTAGGGTAAAGACAAATGGCTGAGAAATGCTTAAAGACATGTTCAGCATCCTTAGTTATCAGGGATATGAAAATCAAAACTATGTTGAGATTTATCCCACACCGGTCAGAATAACTAAGATCAATAAAACAAATGACAGTTTATGCTGCCAAGGATGTAGAGTAAGGACAACACACATCCATTGCTGGTGGTAATCTTCTTCTAAAGAATACTGGAGAAACAGATTGTACTGCACTACTGTATAAGTGCTAAATTAAAAAAAAAAAAAACTTGACAGTTATATTTTGTGTATATTTACCAAAACACTTCTTATAGTCCCTGGCATATAAATAATAAACACTGATTAACAACTCTTAAATAATTATGGCTTATAGCAGGTCTATGAATTTAATATTGATATCATAAGCACTGGGTATGCTTATGAGAGGCATAAGCATATGCTAAGGATAAGGTAAGGATAAGCTAAGGTCAGGAGAGAATAACACCTCAAACAAGTGTAGTGCACACTTCTGTTATGTGCTGTGGTTGTACTGAATGTACTTGGACCATTTTTAGTATCTGCTGTGTTCAACAGGATTTATGTGGATCTACGCACACCTGTTGTAGATGATTACATTCTTGTTGTTTGGCACACACATGTATATGATCTTCAGTTGTCCCAGAGATTGACAGTTAACACTTTGTGATGAATGGGACTAGAGGGATGGGACAATAACTGTAAGAGGTGCTTTGTAAAGGAATCTCATGGAAATGCATTCCTGAGGGACTTACTCTCTGGAGCATGTATGTTAAAATACCAAAAATCCTCTTTGCCCATTTTCTAGTAGTCATGTATTTGGCAGCTGTATGTCTACTACTGTTTTTTATTTTCTATATTCTTTGTTTACATTCCAAATGCTTTCTCCTTTCCTGGTTTACCCCTCCCCATAAGTCCCATAAGCCCTCTTCCCTCTGCCTGTTACCCAATCACCCCCCTCCCATTTCTCTGACTTGGCAATCGCCTACAATGCTAGATCAAGTCTTTCCAGGACCAGGGCCCTCTCCTTTCTTCTTGGGAATCATTTGACATGTTAATTGTGTCTTGACTATGCAGAATTTCTGGGATAATTAATATCCACTTATCAATGACTGCATTCCATGTGTATTCTTTGTGATTGGGTTACCTCACTTAGGATGATATTTTCCACTTCCACCCATTTGCCTAAAAATTTCATGAATTCAATGTTTTTGATTGCTGAGTACCATGCAGACACTACCCTAGCTTGGTGTTGGTATGTATAAGTTCTGGAAGATCTCCTGACATGTATAACACCTTCTTCCTTTTCTTCCCCATTTATCACTAGCTTTTACCCTCTTCAAAGCAAAACTGCAACACATCCAAATGCATAACCTGTTACACACCTTCCAGAGCTTCAGCTCTGACAGCAAGCATCTCCTGACTCTTGACCATCAATCATGTCTAGGATGAAAGCCAAGGGGAGCCTTTTCTCTATGATGGATCTAATTAGAAAGAAAACAGGAATGCATTATCAGGCGCATCTATACATATTCGTCTGAGCACTGTGAAATTATTTGCACACTTTTTTCACCTTTCTTCTTTATTGGATATTTGTGTGTCCTATTTTGCTCTCTCAAAAGAAATAAGTATTAAGTAAAATGCACAGCGTCGGGATGACCAACTTGTAACCTGATTATCTTGACCTTGGGGTGAGTATGCTCAGTGCGGTAAGTGCTGATTTTTTTTTTTTCAGGTTAATTGCTTCTATGTTCGAATCGTTTCTGACAACATAAAATTATTGGGAACCATTAAAGTTCACTGTATCTTTATTTCCAGTTATTAGTCTCCATCAAAGCTTTCCAAACTATATGGTTTTGTAAAGAAGCAGACTTAATTTTAATGATTTTTATTTTTCCTCTCTTTTATCTAGATTGGGTTGAGTGTTTTTTGTTTTTTTTTTAATAATTCAGGTTCAATTTGTTTCCTTGGAATTTTGGAGATATTTAGAAAAGCAACAAATATGGAGCTAATTCTGATCATTAGCTGAAACTCTGATTCCATGATACCTAAAACTAAGTGACTGAAAAGTTTGAGCAATAGTGATCTCAGTGTTAAAGTCTTTTTTTTTTTTGAGGGTTGTGTACTGCTCACATTACATTCTCCACTCAGGTTCTAGAATCATGGAGCTATGATATATGACTTAGAAGCAAAAGAACAACCTGTTTCATTTTGCCAGGCACATTTAATACATAATATTAAACATCTGAGATCTTACAGCTGTTTAAGCTTCAAATGGAAAACTAATGACTACTTGGATTAAGATATGTTTAGATGGGCATCTTGTGGTTGAAATTTTTTTTTCAATCCTGAGAAATGCCATGTACCCATAAACCCAGCAGTCAGAATGTGGAAGGGAATTTTGAGTTTGATGCCAGCCTAAGATACATGTAGAATGCTATCGCATAACCAACACAAATATCTTTAATCTTATTTTAAAGTAAACCTTTCATAATGAAGTAGTAAATAGCTCCAGTTTGATTCTCCACATCACCATATTTCGGTTTAGAAATTTTCGCAGATATAAACCTGAGTTTACAAATGGAAAAGAGGGAGTTGAGAGCTGAGGGGACCAAGGCATTACAAAGAAGAGTTCTCAAAACCTCAGAGGGAACTGCCTTTATACTTCATATTTAAAGGGGGAAAAAAAATCCTAAACCTACAATCCACCTCAGAATTCACCTAAAATATTCTGAAAACAGGGAGATCAAGCCTGTATTACCTGTATTGTTGATCTTGCTGTCATTATTCTCTAAGCAACATATCATAACAACTATTTACAGAGTCGGTGTGATCTTAGCCACTGTAAAGCATCTAGATATTAAATAAGGAGTACATAAGTTGTTAAAATTATGTGCATATGCTACATCATTTCATTAGGAGCATGAATATCTGCAACAGGGTTTCCTGGACATAATTCCTATGAACATTGAGCACAGGCTATAGTATCAATCCACCACTGCTGTTTTTATACTATTAGGTCAAATCTACACAATCTGTGGAGTTTCTCTGTGTTGTTGACTAAGAGAACTCATATATAGAGAGTGTGTGGGGGGGTGGGGGGGCGGTATGTTATCAAAGGTGCTTTTGCCTTCCAAACCAGTTTTGGCCAATTCTTTGAAATCCTGTGTGTGGCATATGAACGAAATCAGAGTACGCTGCAAGGTCATCGGGCATTTACAAAAGACTAAACAATGTCTGAGAGAAGAAAGACATGATAGCCAAACTGGATCTGCTCTCTCTAGATAAACAGTCTCCCTCAGTCCTTCTTGTCCCCATTAAAGTGACTGACACAAGCTGCCTGATCTTGGAGAGAGGAGATAGATAAGCAAGCAAGAAATAGGGCTGAGCATGTGTTCCTGGAAGATTTCAGAACCTGGTTGGGTGACTCCAGTCTGCACAAATGTGAACACAGGAGAGGTGTTGAGAAAAAACTGAAGTGTGAGGAGTTTGAAAACAGAGACTTCACATTTTATTAATATTGTATATTGAGATATGTAATTATTCTCTTCCTCATGACCCAGAGGTTGGGACAGAACCCAAACCCTCTATACTGTTTAGCCATGCACTCCACCGTCGAGCTAAACCCTCAAAACCTTAAATTAAGATTGTTGAAGGCTGCATATTTGTCACACATGTGTGGGGGGCTAAGTCCAGCCTGTGTATGGTCTTTGGGTGATAGTTCAGTTAAAACCATGTCCTGTTTATGGAATATGTTTTCCTAACTGGGATGACTTGTTTGGACTCAGTGGGAGAGGATGAGCTTATCCCTGCAGAGACTTGGTGTGCCAGTGAATACCTGGATGGGTACCCTCTCACAGTAGAAGGTAAAGGGGAGCTACCGTGTGAGGGGACAGTGGGCAGATATCAGAATATGAGGTGAATTAAAAAATTAAAGTAAAATATTTAGAAGGCATCCTGATGTCTAGTTTTGTTTGTTTGTTTTTGTTTGTTTGTTTGCTTAGAGGACTGGAAAGCTCTTTGACTCAGTCTTACAATAAGAACTGAACTGAGCAACTATGGAAAGGACAGAGTTCCTCATATGGCCTCTCCCCCTACAATGGTACTGGGATTCAGGGGTAATAGGTATGCTATGTAAGTTCTACACAAGAACTTCAGCTTTAACCCATGTGGTAGCATTTGTTGGTCTAGAAAACTCAGATGGAAGATCAGCTAGCAATGCACATGGGGAGAGGCAGATGCTTTCAGGAGGAACAGACTTCAGCTACTGTTTCTACTGGAAGGCTTCTACTGCAACACTTCTACTTGTATCCTCTTCCACGTAAATGTTTCTGCAGATATAATTTGTGGTTGAATGTACTGGCTGGGTTTGGAGAATAGAATGTTGGCCAATGTAGAAAAGTTTTGTTCTAGTCTCACCTAAGGAAAACTAACTCAATCCTACCAGAGCTCTCGATGAAGAATGAAGGAACACTTTCTAGTTTGAATCACAAGTCTTGGGAAAGGAATAGCTGCAGGAGCAGGTGAGGGAATCCCTGGAGATCTGGAGACAGTGTAAGTGCCTTAGAAAGACTCAGCTTCACCTAGCCTGAACCCCAGACGAAACCTCGGCTCAACATGAGAACACAGCCTATTTTTTCCCCTAATTTTTTATGACAAGACTAAGAGGTAGGTAGTGAGAACCTGTAGAATCCAGCTGGGAAAGAGGCCAAACATACTGCCTCAGGGACATAACACTGGAAGAAGAGCCAAATACAATTTGTTGTAAGGAAGCCATTGAGAAAGTACTGGCTAGGAATGCATGCACCACCCTAAACATTAGGCATGAGTGAAGAAATATATAGAGTGTGGTAGGCTATGGGTAGCAAAACAATAAGTGCTCAACACATTCCACTCCTTCTATTATTAAAATCCTGTGTTACATGGGTAGCAATATGAGAGTTACCTTCATCTGACACATTCCAAAACTATTTTGCATGTATTATAATATATATTATTATCATCATCATCGTCATCATCATCAGTTTACTTTCATTGAAATGTTCATAGCCATGGAGTTATGTAGCAGATATATACATTTCCTTGATAAATATCTTTGAAGCTCTAATTGGGAAAAAGTAGACAGTGTATACCATCAAGAATGTATCAATGGCTGAAAGATAGACCCTGTAATACCAGTTAAAGGGGAGTGCTAAATGGAAATGCATAGTGGTACATCTTCAATGTTTTATTCAGGAGTTTCAAAAGTTAAGAAGTGTTGAACTTGAGTAACAGGCCTTGCAAATTATTTTAAAGAGGAAAAGATGGTAAAACAAGCAAAACTCCAAGAAGCCACCTGTGATTAAGAGGATGTCATCTGTTGTCTTAAGGAATCTGTAACTGGAATTCTGAAGAAAGGGTGTTAAATAAAATTATAAAGTTACTGAAAAGATAGTGTACATGGATTTCACAAAAGTACTGCCGTATCTAAGTACTTTATATTTAAGAAGCTGAAGGAATTCTGATTTCTGTGTGCTGATTCTATTCCTCCATCCAGGGCTAAGCAAACAGGTGAAAAGCATGCATGGAGAGATAGAGAAAGAGGAAGAGAGAGAAAGAGAGAGAAAGGGCAGAGAACAAGGCCATATAACCCACCAATAGATAAGGAACACTATTATACCATTAGACATTAGGCAAAAAGGAGCTACTAAAAAAGTTTTGCCTAAAGATCTAAAAATTGAAGGAAAGGCAGATAAACACAATAAAACACTCCAAATGAAAAATATTCCTAACTAGCAAAGGCATCCTTCAACAGAAATCTAAAAATAAAAACTTACTTAAATAAACAGCAAACGAACAAACAATGAAGGGACCTCATTGTCTAAAGTCCCACCCTGAAAAGGACAATATCCTTTGTAAAAGGCAATTAATTTTGGAGTGGGGAAGCCAGGTCTGGAAGGGAGACATTGATAAAGATTAATAAATCTACCCAGAAAATAAAGATGAAAGTCAAAGACAGTTTTTTTCTTATATAAACATCTATCCCTATTTAAATCAAAATAGTAACTATTAGTGTTTATTGCATCTATGACAGCACTAACATCTCATTTAAAGATTGAAGTGAAGGCCACCCAGTGAAGGTCCACTGCCCTACCTGGAGATTCATCCTATAAACAGTCAACAAACCCCGACACTACTCTGGATGACAAGAAGTGCATACCAAAAGGAGCATGCCATGGTTTTCTCTGGAGGGGCCCTGCCAGAGCCTTACAAATACAGAGGCAGATGCTAGCAGTCAACCATTAGACTGGACGTGAAGTCCCCAATGAAGGATCTGGAGGGTGGTCTGGAGGAGCTGAAGGGGTTTACAGCCCCCATGGGAAGAACAATGATGTTGGCCCAGACGCGCTAGGACTCCCAAGAACTAAACCATCAACCAAAGGGGCAAACATGGTTCCCGCCAAAAATGTGACAGAGGAATGCTTTGTTGGGCAGCAGTGGGAGGAGTGGTCCTTGGTCAGGTGAAGGCTCAATAGATGTCCAACAAAGGGAAATCGAGGGCGGGAGGTGGGAGTGGGTCGTGTGGAAGGACATATATGTGGAAGCAGGGGGTGGGAGGAGGGGTTGGGGGCTTTTGGGGAGGGGAGAAATTGGGAAAGGTTTCACCATTGGCAATGTAAATGAAGATGATATTCAATAAATTATATAAAAAAGATTATGCCAATTAGAAAGGCCTTGGTGAAAGTGTAGCGCTGAGAACAACATAAACACATATAATACTAAGCCAAGACAGAAATGCATCAGAGAATCTTTTTGCAGTAGGTGGGAATTAGCACATAGACCCACAACTGTACAGTGAACAGAGTGATAGACTTTGGAGAACGAGGTCCACAATGTGATGTCATGTCTTCAAATTTCTCCCCTTAGTGTTTGTTCAGGGAGCTATGCAGAAGAATCTGCAGAAAGATGCTCAGAGCCAATGGGGATGGAAGCCTCCAAGGAAACAGGAGTCTTCCAGGCACAGCTGGGTCTCAGAAGAGCCCAAATGCCCTACACTGCTGAGCTGTTTCACAAGTGTAATAGGCAACTTTTTTTCATTTGATATATTTACATCATGTTTTCTTCTTTTCCAACTCTTTCTAGATCTTTTCCACCTGTCCATCCCACACCCCGTTCTTTCCTCTCTCCCCCCACTTTATGTGCCTATCTTTCTCAGAAATTAGAACCAAAACATGTCCACACAATTAATAATAAAAGGAAAGATGCAAAGACCAATAAGATTGAATGAATGAATGAATGAATGAATGAATGAATGAATGAATGAATGGCATGGAAAAAATTGTTCACACTCTCAAAAAAAAACCCCAAACCCTTAAAGCTAATTGTTAGCTAACTTCTCCTGGGGTTGAAGCCTTCTTATGCAAAGTCAATACATTGGAGAAATACCAGTGGTTTACACACACATACTACACACACACACACACACACACACACCACACAAGTGCTTAAATTTATAAAATTCTTTGCAGTTTCTTACTTCCAAGGGTTGATTTTTTGTTCATAAAATTTGAATCTTTATATTAAATTTTGGCAATGTGTATTTTCTGTCCTGATCAAGTAAGACAACCTCTATGTGCATGTTATTTGTGTAAAATATAAAACTATGTATCAATATTTTTCACAAGTCATGGGATCGTGGTCATATTGAGTCAGAACTGAGGTCTTTTGTATAACACTGTAACAATAAATGACTAAACTTTTTCTGAACGAACATAAGTATTCTGGTAGTTTGAGGGCTAGTGAGTTATAATTCCTTTCAAGACAATCTTGTTTTTCATTTCATAAGGAACACTGTTACTATATAAAGTGTTAGTTTAACTCCATGATACATTATATGTATAGGAAAATCTAACACATTAGCCTTTGAATCTCTGTCTTATGTAGAATCTTACTGATTAATGTCCTCCATTAAAGTTATAGTAGACTACTGGACCCTTGGTTCATTCTAGAAGAATCCAAATATTGATAAGTATCCAATAGTAATATGTTCATTCTACTTTGCACCACTGAGACTTATTTTTACAAGGAAATTGAAACAACATATTTTAAAAATGAAAATGTTAGGGCAAAAGGAACATACACTACCTTTTTAAAAATACAAGCTCTTTCATTTGTTCATCAAACAATATAAATGAAAGAATAACATTAGTTTTTTTTCCTTTCTTCCCTTCAAACCGTGCCCCATATATTATTCTCATTTTTCTCAAATCCAGGGCCTTCATTTTCACTAATAGTTGTTGCATGCATGCATATGCAAACACACACACACACACACACATAACCTGCTCAGTCCATATATTGTTTCCAGAGATGACCATTCTGTACTGGACAACCAGTCGGTATACTCTTTCCTGGGGAAATCACCTCTCTTACTCATTCCATTCCCTATTTGCTTACACTTCTTTGTGTAGGGTATAGCTCTCATGCTTGAAGGCATTATTTTTCTTTCTCAAAAGTAGTGCTTTTGACCATGGAGCACAGAGTTAATTTTGAATAAGGAAAGGATGCCCGCAAGAACTAGGAATGATAGCCAGGGCCAAGAATAGAAACACACACGAAAGCAGAGGGTGCTCCACAGCCAGTTGCTGCTCTTTCCAACTTTTTCCTCCTATAATGATTAGTATTTAAAGTATTCAAACATAGCCAATTTTTTACTTGTTAAATACAGGCCTGGGGAGTTCATGCATTTGGCATGAAGTTTGTTTCCAGAAGAACAGGCAACCTGGGTGGTTTGTATAGTTCTGTTATGAGATACACAGTGCCTTAGATTAATTACATTTTCAACATAAGCACCTGTGGGCATGAAAGTCTACATGAGCATAAATCTCAGAAATGAGTTTGGTAGAATCCAGCAAATATTTATTAAAACTCTACCATTTGCAAACTAAATGAAGTTAGTTAACTGGTTGGTTGGTCCTAGGAAAGCACCCACAAGACTAATGATTTGATTAAATAGACTTCATCTTCTAGGCATGTGGCATCAGGTTCATGTAGGAGAAAAACATATACGTGTTTTTCCCAGGGGCACATACGTGAGAGTGCTTGAGGCAACCTGAAAATTTGACTATATGTTGATGGTTAGAAATTCCATTTCGATTCATCACTGCTGCTTAATTTCACTTAAAATTACACCGAGAGTCAGTTCAGTTCTCCCTAGATCCTCATCCATCTGTACAGTCTACCTTGTCCTTCCAGTGAATCTGTCTGCTCTTCTTGCTTTGACCTTTTTACTACTTCCACAATAATTATTCTTCATTGGTATATCTAAAAATATTAATTACATTTTGCACTGGAATTAGTTCATGCCATTTCTTTGTTTAAGTTATTGTATTGAGTTTCTGCTTATAGTGCAGATTAAAATTCTAACAGAAAACTTTAGTCGTAATTTAGTTCTTATTTTTCATCCATTGATTTTCCATACTATTATAACTTTTTTTGTTTCTTGGTCATGGAACTTATAGTACATTGGCCTTCCTTTGGTTTCTTAATTATTTTCTCTGCTCATAATTTTTTAGAGGATCAGTGAAGTTTGACTTTTGTGATTCTAAATGGTATTGTCTTAGCTACTGTTTCATTGCTATGAAGAGACATGAAAATCAAGGCAACTTATAAAAGGAAGCCTTTAGTTCTGTGATCCTTACTGCTTTGGAGGGTTAGTCCACTATCATCACGGTATGGAGAATGCTGGCAAGCACATTACTGGGGCAAAAGTTATATCGTGCAGCCAGTAAGCAGAGAGGGAGAGGGAAGAGAAAGTGGGGAGGGAGGGAAGGAGAGAGGTATGGAGGGAGGGAAGGAGAGAAGTAGGGATGGAGAGAGGGGAGAGGGATGGAGGAAAGGAGGGAAGGAGGAAGGGAGAAAAGGAGGGGAGAAGGAGGGGAGAGGAATGGAGGAAGGAAAGGAAGGAGGGAAGGAGGGAGAGAGGGAGGAGAGAGGGAGGAAGGGAAGGAGGAAGGGAGAGAGGGAGGGAGGGAGAAAAAGAGAGGGATCCTAGCTGGCCTTCTGAAAACTCTTTTCCAACCTGTTCCTCTGAGGATCAGCACATGAAAATAAAAGAGCCACTTTCACTCAAAGGTTATGTACCAGAGTCTATATCTGAGAACCTGAAGAGGTAGTAGAACTAAAAATGGGGAGGAGGAAAAGGGAAGGAGGAAGAGGAAGAGGTGGAGGAGGAGAAAGAGGAAGAGGAGGAGAAAAAGAAGGAGGAAGAGAAGGAGGAAGAAGAAGAAGAGGAAGAGGGAGAGGAATGGAGAAGAAGGAAGAAGAAGGAAGAGGAGGAGGAGGAGGAGGAGGAGGAGGAGGAGGAGGAGGAGGAGGAGGAGGAGGAGGAGGAGGAGAAAGAAGAAAGAGAAGGAGGCCGAACATCTGTTTCCCTTTTTGCAGCTCACTCACTACTCCAGATCTTGTCAGGATGGACTCTAACCCTCTTGCAGCATCTATGAGACATCACTCTACTTATATGATCTCTTCAACAATCTTTTCCTCTTGCCAGTTTCTGCACTGTCTTCCTGAACAACTTGTACTCTTTATTCCTTAGTTAACATGTTTTTCCTATTGAAATTATTATGATTTAATGAAAGGAGACTGCTTTACAAGGCATTACTAAGTTTGATTTATTCAGTACAGTACATTTCATTATACAAATATTCTCAGTTTCTTTCCTTTTCTTTCCTTTCCTTTCCTTTCCTTTCCTTTCCTTTCCTTTCCTTTTCTTTTCTTTTCTTTGAGAGCAGTGTCCCATATTTGCCTGGTTGTGTAAAATTAAGATGTTTGAATTCCTTCATTCAAGGATGGTTCCTGTATCAGGCTTCCAAAATAGGACACTATATTCCTAAAGGAAATTACATTAGCTTTTATAAATTGTTACAACAGCAGATAAGAAATGAGAAGGCTTAAGACAGTGCCAGTTTACACATTGTACAAATGAAGATATTGTCCAGGGTTCAGCCCCACACTTTTTACAGACCCTGAAGGAGTATTCTTCATTACCTTCCTTCATTGGGACAGTGTAACTCCCATGTCTTGTTCTGATATATGGCCCTCTCCCATTGTGTCTTTGTCCAAATTCCTATGTTCTTAAAATGACATCAACAAATGTAGACAAAAGGCTCCACCTTAAAGAACTTCATTTAATCACTTTTCTTTTGCAGCAACCTTACTTCCAAAGGAGGACATGTTCACAGGGACTAAAGTTAAATTTTTACACTTAGTGGTTTTCATGGTGAGATATTTCCACCTAGAAGAAGATGAATGCAAAAGTTAAATTTTACTCTATCTTCTCTTCACAATCTCATTATTTTTATAACTTTAAAATTTTACTTATTCATATTGTATTCTACGTATATGACTGTTTTTCCTGCATGTGTATTTGTTCATCATGTGTTTTTATGTCTTGTGCCAGAGGAGGTAAGAGAAGGGAATGAAATCTTCTACAGATGGTTATGAACAACATGAGAATGCTGGAAGCCACAGATCAAGCACTGATATCTGCTCCACGATCTCTCCACCCTCTTGTTTTTCTAAATTTTTAAAATGTATTTCTCAATGTAGGAAGCTCTGAGGAGCATTCTCTGTATGCATCTTTTGTGGGGCCTTGTCCTTCATAGAACGTCTTGATATTCCTCCATGACAATAAGGGATGGAGGACAAATACAAAGTGCTTTTACTCCAATAGATTGATATGTCCAGGCAACTCTGACAAGTTACCACTTCTTCAGACTATTCTCCTCAACTCTGGTTATTTACAAGAAACTACACTAATTGTTTTCATGCGATGGGCAGAAAAGAGAATGCTTCATTTCAATGTCTGCCAAGGCATAGCCTATCTTTGAAACTCCTTAGTATGCCAGCACTCCACAATGTTAACTCAGAATCAATAGCAAAAAGACAGTATTTTTTAGACTTCCTAAGTTCCCAATCTCAAATTCCTTTCTCACATTTTCTTTCATAGAAGGGAATTCATTTAGTGTCTCTGAACATAGCCTCAAGGTCATGATTGTAAGATCTATTATTTAGTGTGCTGGTTAGCATGCTTTTATCTCTTATTTATAACCAGGTAGGTTTTAATTGGGAATATGTTGGAAGTCATCCAAACTAGGTGGGCACTGTGGTCCCTACTGTAAATTGATCTTACAAACACCTGTTTGTTGTGTGAAGTTATGCAAAAATCATCTTTGAGCTGTTGCTTTCTTCCCCCACTTTCATTTCTTAAACTTTTGAAGTAAGGTGAAAGTTGCCAATTAAATCAAGGAAGCATAAATAAATTTCTGAATTTTAAAGAGGTAGAAGCATCTTTGTTTAAAGCATAATTCTCCTGACAACATTACGATTAATCATTTTCACATATTATGAAGGTTCTTATTATTTTACCTACCTTATATAAGATTGAAAGGATGTTAACTTTTAAGTAATTAAAAAGAAGTGCAATCCTAGAATATGAAAGTAAGTATACAGACAGATGTTCAACTTTTGGGGAGTGTAAGAAAAGGGAGCTTTCATGAATATTTTGAATACTCATGGTCTGTGGTTCATGTTTTTCAAACATATTGAGGATAATGTTTTCCTGCCATCTTTGAGGCTGACATAAACAGGCTACTTTCTCTTCGAGGAACTATTGGTACACCAAGTCAATTTTTGTGGCTGTGAGGTTAAGTCAGTGAGGCTCATGGGTATTGTCTGTTCTGCATTGTACAAATGTGGGTGACTATAAGTGGTTACTTCATTTCCTGAACGCAGTAAGTTGAGAGACTGAATTTCAGTGTTGAAAAAGCCACTTTTGCATTCATATTCCAGTCTCAATTACATGCGCTAACAGAGAGGAACAGTTGCATGATTGAGTCAGAGAAAGAGATTAGTCATAATTGTCTTCTGATTCTGTCCTTTCACTCTGTGCTGGCACAGATGAGGAACTCCTTCTTCATTTTGTCTTGCATGGCTATCCAAAAATGTTTTGTTGCTTCATTCTGAGATACAGAGGCAGCCTCCATGATGTCTCCTATGTAGCCCATGACTGGAGATTTGTTACCATGCAAGACAATCACTAAACATTAATGTGCTTAAAATATCTTTTCTTATGATTATATTTTGATAAAACAGAAAAAGTGAACTTTACTGGACATTTACTCTGAATTCAGCTTGTCTGTCCTCAGAATTTTCTCTTCACACCTGAGATGAATAAAATCCTGAATGGAATGCTGAGGAGAATGGCAGGGCAAGTAAATGACCTGACTGAGGGGAAGAGGTAATGCTACTAGTTATAGATATGTGGGAAGCAACCATGATCTTGTGTGTATCTCCTGATGTATGAAAAAAGATGAAATGCTTACTGGTTAGCCAATTTTGGATGCTCTGACTTATATGATTGACTAGCTTTGTCAATTATAAATATGTTGCACAAACTTAAGAAAAAGGAAAAGAATACAGCTCTACCAACATGGAGAGTCTGCTTCTAGAAACCACACTTTCCTCAAACCCACAATTCAGGAACCATATCTACATTGAGAGAGATGTAGGTACATTCCTAATGTGTCACAAGAAGAAGAATGGGAGTTGTTAGCAGAATATCTATTGCATGTCAGCCATGAGTCTAGACAACAAACATACATTATTATGCATTAACAAACAGAATTATTTTGTGGAATAGAAAAATACATGTGCTTCCTCTTTGCCAATGCAGATATGTAGACATAAAATAAGAACTTCTACAAAAGAATATGACAGAACCCTTCCTTGTAACATTAAGATTTCTCCTAAGACTTCTTCAGACATCGTTATATTCCTGAAGAGAATAAAGCCTTGAGCTAAGAGAAAATACTGTTAGGTAGACATTTAGGGTTTTTTTGGGAAGAGTGCTAATACATACAATTTGTCTAGTATCTATAGTGTCCTAGAATTTAGTCAGTTCTGCTCAACTCAGAGCAGGAACTGAATTCACACATCAATAGCAGAATGCTGTGAACTCTGATACTGTAAAATGCATGACTTTATTTTTTTACTTTTCTTACATTTTATCTTAATTTCATTGTCTATTTTTTATTTTTGAAATTAACCATATAATGGACATGTACAATAAACACATAAACATATAATATCCTTCTGTTACCCCAATTTTTCTGATTAATGAAATGCAAGTTGTCCAGTCCATATAATATTTCCTTTTTGTATATGAGCTCAGTGATAACTTTTTGATATTGGATAACCAAATTGATCTCATTCCCTTGGTAAGATTCCCAGAGATGGGGGGGGGGCAAACAATATTCTTATTGAGCTGTGACAATTTCGAATTAAAACAATGAAACATGATATCCATAACAGTAAAGTAGCATGCATACCTTCATAACCAAATTTCTGTAATTACACTTAAAAGCTGCCCAACAAGTGTGAATCCATGCCTGGTATTGGAAAACTACCCATCTGGCTGAAGCTAGTACAATCATGATCATAGAGCAGAACTTATAAATCCTAACTACACTTTAAATATTTATCCTTATATCAATGGAAAAGTATAAATCTCAGTCCTCGTCATTGAAGTAATTCCTTGGTAATTATATAGGATCTTAATTATAGTTATTTTATTGTGTTGGATAAGGAGGAAATCTCTAATACCAATGTAACAAAAGTAATTATTTTTAAAAATTTTTTATTTTTATATGAACTGATTCTGGTAAAATATAATTGTGTCACATTAAACATTATGGATTCAGATACTCTTTGTTTACTCAAGAAAATAGGAAGTAAGATGATAAATATAAAGTAGGATTGGCAATAAAGTATAGTTTTATATGATCATGAAAACAACATGTTCTTGGAGAAATCGCAACTGCAGAGCTCTTTCTTTTAAGGGGAAGACTATGAAGAAGATCTCTAAAATTTGTTGGCTGTTTACAGTTTGATGTCTGGTGTTGTAGAATGCTGAATCACACTGAGAAAACTAGTCCCTGAATTCCTTCGACTTTAGCAAACTATTCCTTGTAAATTGGTACCAGCTCCTAGGACAGCAGATCTAATATCATGTCTTGAATACAAAATAAACTTCTTCTTTTCATGTGAAAATATATTCAAAACTAAGATTTAAAAAAAAAAAAAGAGTGTTGCAACCCTCCAAATGAGAACAACTCATTCTGAACAAGAGTTTTCAAATAACCCTTCAAGAAGGAGCTCTTCTTCCTTCTATTTCTCCCATAAAACCCTGGCCAATATCTCAATGATAGTAGGTTGAAAATGATTTTGTATTTTAGACACAATTCCCTAACAAAGGACAATGTGAAGAAGACCCCACCATTCCCTTCTTGTTCCAGGAAAACCCTAATCATAGGAACCCTCTGTCCTTAACACTGAAATATGTATCCTCTTTGAGAGTGTTGACAGCCCATTCTATTGCCCTCCTTCATCCAAGGGAGGACAACAAAATTTCCCTCAAGAACAAGAAGGAAGGAACCATGCTTCTGAAACTCCCACCATCATTGGATGCTTGCCAATCACCCACTGTCTTAATATTTTCCCTGTAAAATTTATTCTGACAAAAATGTACTCTCCTTTCTAACACCTTTGAATTCCTGTGAAATAAGAGAGATTGACAACAGGTTCTCTGGCAACTGCATTTGTGAATCAGCAGCTTCTATAGTTTGCCTCTGAGAAATGTTCCTTTCACAGTAATTTTAGAATACAGTTTGAGTCTGCCATCTTTTATGGTGACTATATTGTGGACACTGAGCCTGAGCAGAAGAGATATGTGTCTGATTGCCCCAAAATAACTACTAAAACAGTGAGTGGTTGTCATTCATATTTGGGGTTGCTTTGTCTGTTATTTGAGCCAGGGTTTCCATAGCTAGCAGAGGCTGCTCTTGAAGCCAGTGTCCTCATGTCTCAGCCTCCTAATGGATGTGATCAGGAGCACCATTCCAATACATATGCACTTGCTTTTGTTTGCTCAAAATTTCTGGTCTGCCTTATATAATTTGATCTTGTGAGTAATGATTTGGGAGGCAACGGAGCAATTTCTCTATCTAGAGTCTCCTTAGCTTATTGTGTCTGTAGATGAATCTTAGTAACAATAACAACCTGAATAACACATTCTTTGGCATTTTAGCGTATGAAGTAGATAGCTATTTATTGAACAAGATAGGTTTTCACATTAGTGCCTACAAATCTCACATGTGAAAGTTTGACACCTTTTTTTTTTTTTTACAAAATCGATGTATTAGTCAAGGTGGCATTATGGATTAGTTTAATTATCTCCTTGCTAAAAACTACAATATTCTCCACTGTTGAATAACTGCTTCCATTTGTGATTCCAAATTCTGGAATTCAAATGTTGTGTCAAATAAGAGATTGATACCTTCCTACTGAAAATTGCTAAATAGGATATCTTTGATTTTCAAACAGGGAAAGGTGTTATTTGTAAGACTCATTGAGGAAAAATTTTACTTAAACAGGAACTAATGGACCTTGAAAGTCCAAACCTGAAGTTGGCTATCTGCTACAGTGTTTATCTTGTGTCATACAAGAATATAGGTACTATGGAGCAACTATCTTCATGGATTGTACAGTAGAATATCATTCAAGCAGACAACACAAAAGACAATAGACAGACAATTCAGTGAGAATAGCACATATAATGTCATTAACCAGAGCCCAAGTTAAGCTCTTGGTTGCAAAAAAGACCAATAGAAGGATTGCGCAACTCTATATTGTGGTGGCAAACTTCCAAAAGATTATTGTGATAGTTTTACCAATGAGAACACACTGCTAATTATAGAATTGTCTGATCAGAAAGAGAATTGCTTAACATTGAACAAACACCTTTCTGCTTTGACACATACTTGACCTCTTCTTTGTCTATTTGTAACAAGATCCTTGAATTATGGTATGAGTTTTTCTGAACATATTTGCTCAAATTGTTCTTCAGTGGTTGCAAGTTTCTGTTAGTTTTTTTCTTGTGGAAAAACCAATAGAAAAAATGTTTTACTGGGACTGTTCAGTAGATTCATCTCCTTCCAAAACCTTCTTCTGAAGTGTAATTTCTAGATCCAAACGAGTAATTTTTCCCTTATGATATTTACACTGGAGAAGAAAGCATTTGAACCAAAAAGTTTTATCTCATCATATTTTGCAACATTCTAGGATGAGGACTAGTATGGTACCTGGCAATTTCTTCATGGTTCACTTCCAATGTTTGATATACAGAGCACATTTTCCAAAATGAAAGACACACCTGATAGAGCTCCACTTACATTATCTTTTGTGTTTTCTGTGCTAAAAACATATTATTATAATATATATTGCATTTCTTCAGAGTTTATTTTTGGTGAATATTATTAGAGATGTAATATTATGCATCAATTTTTTTCCTTTGCTTGTTTGGAGAGGATGAGGTTAAAACAATGAAGATTTTACAAATTAAAATCCACTTCCAGCAGAACATATTCATTCACCTTTATACAATCATACACATTTGAACTCACATGCACGAATTTACAGGCATGGATGCTTCTAACACTCACACACAAATATATACATATACATGCAAGTACTCACAAATACACACACACACACACACACACACACGCACACATACACACACTGTCAGCACTGCTTAATATAGACAAAAGTCCATACAACAGAGGGAATCCTGCTGTTGTATAATCCATTCAGCAAAATGAAGGAAGTAAAGCTATTGCTGAAAAAACAAAAAAAAAACAAAAACAAAAAAAAAAAAACAAAAACCAGCCTATGACTCTTCCGTGATAGTTGATAATCAAATCTGGGCTGGCTGATATAAACCCTGACTCATACCCACCTCACAGTAATAAGATTTTCCAGCATCCTTTGCTGTTATGGCTTTATCATAAAAACCCTACTAAGCACCTATGCCATAGCTTTCTTTGATGCAAGACATTGATCACCTCCGTTAAGTATATTTGTATTCTAAATACTTTCTTTACTTTGGTTTAAATAAAAAATAAGGCAAACAACATGAATTCACATGTTCATATGTGTTACACTTTTAATTTTCACTGATACATGGTGCATTTTATCACTTCTGACTTCCTATTCATTGCCATTGCCACCCACACCCTCTGAAATGTTGTTTCTAAACAATCTCATCCTAGATCCCCCCTCTCTCTTGTCTATGTCACAATGGGGTCAATTGAAGTTCATTTTCCTAATGCGGATGAGAGAGGTGATATAGTTGTTATTTTTAATTGACTTCTGATCTCTAATAAAATTTGTCATTGCAGCAATTTGTATTAATAAGTGGGCACAGTCAATCTGGACAGGGAGCCTAAGTGAGAGACTCTCTTGACCAGGTGGACCTATGATCATGTCTGTAGGAAGTGTGGTGTGGGAAGTCTCAACCTGAAAGTAGGCATCTTCTTCTAGAAAGTATACTTAACACTTGGCATACATGCATTGCATCCCTTCTTGAATGCAGATGTTATGTGACTAGTGATTTTTTTCACCTTGACTTTCACTGATGGACTGAATCTAGGAAGTGTGAGCTGAATTAAACCTATTTCTCTCTTGGATTTTTTCTTAAGGTTCTGTATTACAACTACAGAAACTAAATTAGAAGTTATGAAAAGACCAAGCCTGGAAAGAGTACCCTTGCTTTTAGGAAACATGGAATGATGCATTGGACAATGGATTATCTGGAACAAGTTATAGCATAGCTCTATCTCTTCTAGGATTTTGTACTGTGGAGGGTGGAATATAATATGTATTCTTGTGAAATAACTCTTTCACTACAAAAAGTCAGGAGTGTGTGCTTTTCAAGTGGTCAGTGCTTAGCTAATATATTTACTTTTGGTGAGAAGGACCATGATTTGTAAATCTTTAGTGAGTGTAATTTAAGGGTAAAATGAACTTCGTAGCCCAACATGTATTAAGCCCTGGATTTCCTTTTCAGGAACCCATTAAAAATCTGGTATAGAGATGCATACCTGTAATCCCCATTAAAGTGATGGAAGCAGGAAGATCAGAAGTTCAAAGTCAATTAAGACAAAGACTTCACAGGGCACTGCATGCTTGCCAAGGACACCCTGTCATTGAGGAGGAAAGACGAGAAGGAACTGTAGGCCATGTGAGCTGAGGATGGGTAAGAGACCTGATGTAGTACACAATGCTTGAGCATGAAGATAAGGGACCACACTTTGAACAATGCACCAGAGGGAGAAGAGAAAGGAGCCCAGTCTCAGTGAGACAGAGTGACAGTGGAAAGATCCCTGGAAAATTATGTGAGGCAATGAAAGGCCTGGCTTCCCCACTATGGAATAGCTTCAATTTAAATAGATTAAGGGTTTTCAGAATCTTTGTCTGTAAGTTAATCTACAAACAGCACAGATGTCTCCCTTTGCCCCATTGGCTATGTATGTGCTTGGTTTCACGTGGGCATGGCATTTTCAAATCAAGGATTTAAAGTTTGGTTGTGAATTTTCTTGCAATGGTTCACATCTCTGCCTTCCTTACCAAGTCAATAAAATTATAAGGTTCTTAATGCATGTTCCCTTCTAACCTTATAAAGTTCTACATGCAAGCTCATTGTCCAAACACATAAAATGTCTTAAATCCTCAACGTTACACACTGCAGTGGGTTTTAAACAGCCAGTGGGAAGGAAGGTTTGTGGAGGAGAGGGATGCTTTTACAGCCTTGCTGATTTAGTTGAAGCTAGAAACACCAAAGGCTTTGAAATGCTACTAACTTTCCTGAAATAGAAAGCATTACCAAGCTGGTCATCACTTCTTTCCCATGACATTCATAAAGAATAACTCCTAGGGTTTAATCATGGTCCCCTCAGGACATTTGGGAATCATAAAACATTTTGTTTTGGGTGTAACAAAACAGCGCTATATCTTCCTTTTCTAAGGATTTCCAGTACCTATGCATTTCTAAGAACTCTGGAATTCTAAAATATTTCTCTATATATTTGCAATACCCACTTAAAAATTATAATGTGATTATTCATTAATTGACATACTAAAGATTTTTAAAGTATATCAGTGCACATGAGGAGAGTGATTTTCAAGATTCATATGTATATGCTATTGCTAGCTGCCTATTACAAGAAATCAAATGCAAAATTCTTTGGATGCTGGTAGTACAAAGAGGGCAATAATTTGCCTCAAATTGTGAAGTCCTGCCTCTGAATACACTGGATGCAAACAAAGTAGGACAAACAAGATGATCAGATGTAATAAATGGATGCCACTGAGAGAGTTAATCACCCCTTAAGTTTTCTACTCCTTGTAAAAAATGAAGGTTATCCTTGACCATACCCATCTGGAGAAATTAATTAACCACAAAGACAAGGAGGACATTCCAATGCTCAAGTTTGCACTTGTCTTCTTTCATAGTTGGAGATTAAGAGCAAAAAGGAGAAGAAGGAAGTCTATTTCTCTTAGTCTGCTGTCAAACACTGTAGCCCCCTGCAACAATATTTCTAAATAGTCTTTTCTAAGAAGATAAACCAATCTTGCCCTCCAAGTGATAATAGACTATACAGTGTGTATTGGTTTGTTTGTGTGTTTATTTGTCTCTGTGATTCTGTCTGAGAATGTATGTGTGTGTTGGTATATGTAGGTCTATATGCATTATGTATATTTGTGTCTCTGTGTGCTTATTTGTATATATGTGCTTATCTGCTCCTCAAAAGGTGATCCCATTCTTCACTGAACAATACTAGATAAACCCTGAAACCACCAATACAAGTTCCTTCATTTAAGGAATGAAATTAAACATTCCCTAGCTTGTATCCTAGACCTTACCATCTCTCTGTCTCTCTACTGTAACATGGCTAGCCCAAACATCATAATCTGCTTCTGAACAACTGTAGTATCTTCCATAGTGGTTTCTTCGCTCCAGTAATCTCTGTTCTCACCATGGTAGCTAAAGCAATATTTTAAAAATATATGTAAAATGATCTCACTTGACTCACTAAAAGCCAACATGGTCTCTTCTGGCACATTTTACAAAATATAACCATTGAATGACAATCCAGATATACTTCTTTCCACTGACCATAATGTCTTACTATCAGTTCTAATCACTGACTGGATACACCAGCCTCAAATACACCAGTAATTGAATAGTTAGATCAGGATTCATTGTACATTTCTTGTTCTAGCCTGAGTCTGGCCAGTCGGATTATACTCCAAAATATGACATGATTTATTCTTTTATTCTATCCTTTCCTGGACAGAATTGTTTTCATTTTGTTTTGCAGCTTCTTCAAATACTTCACCATGAATCATCCTTTCATGGAGAGAAAATACCTCAGCAACAGATTTTTTTTTTGCATCAATTTTACTCTTCAAGTTATCCTAGTAGTATGTATAGATAATACCAACTGTCTGTCTTCAATATGAGAAAAGGTAATCTAGATTATGGCAACCATGTATTACTTTAGTAGACCTTTCTACCACCCTCTCTTTATAGTAGTCTTTGTTTTGTTGACTGACTTGGGAAGGGGGCATATTTGAACTCATATGTAAACACAAGTCTGATAAATTTATTGGAAAATTTGATCAAGTAAGAAAACCTGGATTCTATCTTAAACCATGTCTCATTAAGCCTAGTCTAATTGTATAATATATCTATGGGTACATAGCAGAAGCATCTTGGGCTACTGCACTGAGAAAAACAATACACTTTAGTGAGAGCCTCATAGCACAGTTCCAGATCTGCTAAGACTGTCTGGTCATCACACCATCCCTCTTGCTATGGAGTTGAAAGATGTATTTGTGCTGATGTGCAGCACCACCAACGAGACCTTACTCTCCTGGTTCTCTGTTAGGTGGACGTCTATAGTAATGGTTAAAGGTACCATGACTATAGCAACATCTGATGACCATGGCTTAGATGAAACTGAGTGAAATGCCTACTCACCATAGTTTGCATGTCAGTCACTTCCTCCAAAGACTGAGAAATAAGCACCTATTTCATGCCTTCACTTTCCCATATAAATATTACTCACCTCTTTCCTTTTTTGCAAGACAAGGCCAGTGCAGGTTTGATCCCCACAGCACACGTTTGACAAACCTAAACCTTCAGGAGTTCATTGGTGAGGTCCAGACTGAGGACTCTTTCTGAAGTAGAAGGTGACATCTCTTAAGTTTTCATTGTTAATAGTCCTTGACACAAGATTAGGGCATTTTATTTTAGAGTTGCTGCTAGCTTTCCCTTAAACAACGATCATGCTATAAGATTTTAACATGTTTCTTCTTGAGAACTTTGGCAATCCTTTAAAAAAGAGAGTTAATATTTTGATAGAGGTTTTGAAACCAACATAGTCTTTAATTTATTAGGATGCCGTTATCATCTCAGGAATGTGAGATTGTTCTTATTTATTCAATTATGGAACAATTCAATTGTTTGAGTTTTGGGATATATATTCTAGAAATCAGAATGTAACCATTTGGTTTTAATGCTTTTTTTCTTTCCCAGCTTGCCCAGATGAGAAGCAACCTTCCAGAAAAACTTGGAGGTTTCTGTCAATCAAGAAGTTAAAGGTTGTCTATAGCCAGCAGAGACACTCAACATTCTCTTTGCCATCTGGACAGGGCCTTCACTTCAGGCTTTTAGGTTCAAGGGGACAATTACTTACCAGTTCCTTCCCAATAGTCACAAAGAAAATGCATAATGTATGACAATGGTAAGACCAGTAAGAATTAAAGTAAATGGTGTGACATAAAAAGAGTTTCAAACAGCATTAATAATTCTGTAATTTGTTATATGAAGTCAATTTTTTCCCACTTTCAGAGCAAAAGCTGCCCAGTGGGTTCACTGGGCTCACTCCTTATTAGGTATATGTCACTTTTATTCTTTTACATTTTTATAGTTTATTCAAAAAAGGGCATTATTCATGAATTAAATATTTTGGCTTCAGGCTTCCACACAGAGAGTTGGTCAGAGAGTTTTAAAACAATAATCAAACACAAAGGTGTAATCAGCATTTAGTCAGATGGCTTAGCAGTATGTGTGGTACAGAGCTCCCTGCCTGACTTCCCTCCCATTGGGATCTTCTCTCTAGATAGGTTCTTCGTGAAGGCAGCTCTCTCTTTCTTGAGGTTCTTTCTATGATCTGCCTTACTCTGGTTCCTCTTTGATTATCATGTCATCTCTTTGTATGAATGATTTTTTCATGAGATGACAGTACCTTAGCAGGACACGTCACTACTCAAGAGTTTCTGACCGATACTGAGATGGGCAGTTAAGTCTTCCATTGTTTCAAACACTCCTGACTGTAGAAGGTCCCTTATTACATATCATCAAGAGTAAACTAAAACACACTAGTAACATTGTCATGAATTTGTTTATTACTTTGGGTGGCATGCATCTGTAATAGCAGTATTACAGAGCAGGATAATGCTATGACCTGGAGGAAGCCCCACCTGGGCATTGTACTACACATCTGGAATCCCATCATTTGGGAAGCAGACATAGAAGTGTGAGTTCCAGACCAGTCTGAGTTACTAGTATAGCTTCTTCATGAACCCCACTTCCTTCAAGGAAGACCCACCTATGATCCAACGTCCCTAGGCTTGTGAACAAGGAGGAGAGCAATATAAGGTTAGATCCCATTTCTGTTGTATGTCACAAAAGAAGAGCAAGATAGAAATTGAACTCCTCAGGGCCATGCATGCTTTATTTCAATTTAGTGATTATCAAAAGTGCTTTGTTTGTGCCTCTGACTTTAATTATTTTAATTTTTCATATCATTAATTACCAATTTTAATTTGTCTTAATAAATTAGAAAACTAATGAAATAATGAACTTTTTCAAAATTAGAGAGGAATTACATTGACATAGGACCAAAAACTAGTTTCTTCTTTCGTCTCATTTTGCAATTTTAAAGTAATTATGTTAATTTTATTAGTATTTCACATGATTACATATTATAAGGAATAAGGTAACACATGAGAATGTTAGGTAGACTGTTAATTAAGCAAGTGACTCTAGAACCACAAAATATATTCTCTGTAAAAATAAAAGAAATGTATTGACAAAATAGGAATTGATTCTCATAAGTAACTAAAATTATTATATTACACTATAGAGCACATGTTCAAATGGACCCCAGTGTAACTATATTCTGTATGCATAGGACAACTGAATCTTCTTTGATTTTGTTTAATTTTTATTTCAAGATGGGACATAACAGTCAACCAGTTACGCAAGTAATATTCAATTCAATCAATGTTATTATTGTTTTTCACTAGATAAGATTTACATGGGAATATAGAAATTAACACCAATGATATACATATCCAGTCTGCACTGCCTCAAATAGGATGTAAAAATCTAATCATAAATTCTATATTAGGGTCAAATTTGGAAGTTCAAAGCTGTAAGTTCCTTCATATCCTAAGCTAGACTGTTTATGATGAGAAAGGGGGAAATGGTGCACAGTTAGCATTAGCAGTCTTGTAAATGTGAGTTGACAACCCCTCTATATAGAACTAATATTTAATAATCTAGCAGTGACTCACACATCTATAAAAAGCATTCTTTTTGTTTCAATCTCAGTAGAATCGTTTGGATTCTCCAGAGACAATGCACAGTATCCCCTGTATCTCTGCCCCCCTAAACAGCATCTGTTTTGGTTGGAATGTTGTTGAATATCACACAACTAAACCAATATCAATAAATCGGTGAACAAATCATAAAAACAACAGAACATTCTGAGAAGCATAAAACTGATGTATCATCTAAGATTTAACTCAGTAGAGTCTTCAGAAGTTAAAGTACCCAGGGTCATCCGGCAATAAACACATAATTTGTGGTCTGTAATTTTGTTTCAAAAACCTTTACATTAGAATTTGTAAAGATTAGAAACTGCTCTAAGCCTTTTGGTTTATATCTACTATATGTTAATGTAGGAAGGTTGTCATTCTCTTATGGTTCATATGGAAATGCACTTGTTGCTTTACAGATTTAAAATATGTAGATCAAATAGAGCTTCATAGAATGAAAGACACGAACAGTACTGTGTACTTAGCTAGATGAAAGACTCTTCTGTCAAACAATCATAGTAGATCTTTATGATTGTAGGTGGGGACCATAAGGGAATGTGTTTAAGCACTAAATGTTTAGTCTTTGGCACATTCTCATCTAAATGATAGGATGTGGTTGGTTTCAGAAGAATTATATGCAGAGGCCTGTTACTGAGTCAGCACTAGACGATAACGATGTTTACTATAGTTGTAAGGCATGGGAAAATCTGCAAAGTCAAACAAGCCGTGCTTCCAGTGCTGGACATTAGTCTTGCATGGGCCTCATTTAAATAGAAATTTGAAGTTTGTTGTAAAGTGACAGCTCATGTATCCACATATGTACACGTATTTATTTTAAAACCATAGATCCATGATTAAGCATTTACCATACCTATTCTTCAATGTGTCTGTGTAAGTGTATGATAACACAGGAGTGTTTTCTCCTTGTGATGTATGCTATGACTCAAAAGCCAATTCACATTTTTAAATAAGAGTCTTACCATACAGCCCCTGTTCATCTTAAAACTCAGGTTGCTCTTGTTGCAGACGCCTGATCACTGGACTTGCAGTGGTACATCATGACATCCAGTGAAAGGTCACATTTGTAAAACAACAGAACATAAGCCACAGAATCAATACAGAGTGCTGTAAAGAAAGAGTTAAAAAAATCTATGAATAGTTTACTAATGCTTTGGTATTTAACTTATTAGCATAAAATATTATAACATATTTAATAATATATTTATAAAGCTAAATATTTAACACATTAGCATAAAATATTAGCATAAAATTACCAGAAAGACTGGCCATTTGTTATACAAGTGATCCTTAAATCATAAAATGGCATGTAATTTCCTTGCAAATTCTATTTAGCTTCTTCTGAAATTCCTTACCAAACCGTAAACTATATTTATAAATATAAAAGCTATTAATATGTGTAAATTATGTCAAACAATAGTATTGGTGGAATAAGAACATCTTTGGAGACATTTTAAGAAGTTGTATTTTATTTTATTATGAGAAATAAAAACTAAATTTCAGTAATTATTGTTAAAATATAGTTCATATATATATATGTGTGATTCCAAATTGATTAACTAGATTGCAACATTGAAAGATTACATATACCATAACCACAAAAATATATAAAAACTTTGGTAGAAGTAAAAAAAAAATCATGATTGCTTGAGTTAAGGACATACTGGTAGAAAAGGAAAAACCTCCATCTTTGTGATATATTTGCATATGTATTTAATTGGACTGTAAAAGTGTTAGAAAGTGAAGGAAATAACCTTATATTTGTAGGTTTTAAATGTAAGCAATTGGGGACAGGAAAAGGATGGGCTGATAGGTATTGAGAATTTCAAGCATGCAGGCCCATTGTGTATACTATGCTAAGAAGACACTGGAATGGTATATTTGGATCTTATGGTGATCTCAGCAGAAGTACATCCATGAAGATAAAAGCAGCATATAATCATCACTAATTAAGCCCTGTAAATGTGGCTGTTTCCACTGCACAGACATCTGGTTTTATTCCTGTTTTCCCAAAATTTCTTGTTGTGGATAGAGGATACTGTGGAATGAGGAGAGGCAGCATAGCCTTTTAAATTCTTCATGAGTAGGCATAACATTAAATCATCCAGAAAGAGGCATAACTTGTTATATTATATAACTTAGATGCAATTTTAAAATATATATATATATGCATTTCATATATATAAGCATTCATATATATAGTGCATGATCAAATTCTGATAAGAAATGTAAATGCTATTTAAATCACTGTTTATTAAACAGTTAATAAAATTTAGTTTTACAACAGAATAAGAGATTCCAGAAGTATCCCCCTATATATTTCTAAATATAAAATAATACTGAGAGAACAAGCTGTTATGGTTTTCCTTACTCAGTATATTTTCTAGTTCCATTCTACTACCTTCAATTTTTTTCTATACTATCAAGTCATATTTTGTTGTCTATACATGGCATGGTGATGCTTTCCAGCCATCAGATATAGGGCACGAAGGTTGTTTACTTTTCCTTGCCATTGTAAAGAGACTATCTGATGAGTCAATAACAGGCAATGTGTGACTGTTAAGAAAACTAAAGTTAGTCTTCCTTGGGAATGAGCATAATAATCATTATGCAGTACCAAATGATCAGTTCTAAAAGCATATACAGTCAAGCAGCACTCAGGGGAACCCGAAATTTGAGACAAAATGGAAGCATGGGGGAAATGGTGTAAATATAGTACACATACACGCAATTTAGAAAAGAAAAATAAAAAAAATTAATGAATAGATAAAATATAAGAACAGAAGAAAACTGTTTCAGTTTTTCTCATGCAGAGATTGAATCTATGTGTCCTCCCTCCCATCTGCTGAGAACATTACTGCAGTGGCCAGTGGAGCAGATCAGAAGGTATTCTGTATGACTTCGTTTTTTGTTATTTTCCTATTGTTTTGAGTATACACCATAGCCAAGGCTACTTTAAAGTAATATTTAATTGGAGGATTGCTTACAGTTTGAGAGGATCTTTTAATAACTATTTGGGACATGACAGCATGCAGGCAGGCATGATGTTGGAGCAATAGCTGAGAGTTTACATCTGGTCAACAGGTGTAAGAGAAACAGTGATAACTTGGAAAGATATGGTTGACTTTTGAAACTTCAAAATCTGCCCTAGGTTACACAACTCTCCAAGGCCACACCTTCTTATTCTCCCGAAACTTAATAGTTCCACTGATTATAGACAAATCATTCAAATATCTGCACTGCTGGGGCACATTCTCAATCAGACCCCCACATCTTT
The DNA here is from genome assembly GCF_947179515.1 of Apodemus sylvaticus. Classification (NCBI taxonomy): domain Eukaryota; kingdom Metazoa; phylum Chordata; class Mammalia; order Rodentia; family Muridae; genus Apodemus; species Apodemus sylvaticus. The sequence goes on from NC_067484.1 coordinate 76,794,814, forward strand.
TAAGGCTAACTCAAAAGTTGGCTGATTTTGCTGAATAGGACTTATATGATTGATAACCCACCAAAAAACAAAAAACAAACAAAAAACCAGATATGAGATTTTACTATTAAATGTCAGCACGGGGAAAGACAACTGTTATCCCAGCACCTGGAGGCCGAGGAAAGGGGATCCACAGACATTCAAGATCAATCTGACCTAAGTAGTGATATCAAGGTCACCTTGAACTACGTAATGATTTGGTGGCCAGGCTGAGTTTTAAATTGAGTTTAAAGCCATCCTGTGATATGCAGTGAGAACTGGATCAAGAAATAGAGAAAACTTTGAAAAAAACTAAAAGAAATCCAAGAGCTTAACTCCATGTTGTTAGATGCTAGCGACACAGACGCTAAGTAACAACTAGAGTAAACATCAGGCATGAGACTTCACAAAGGCAATTTTTAATCAATGTTGAGTTTTCTTTAGACCAATGATTTTTTTTTCTGAATAAGCCTTTGAATTGTACGGAATGTACATAGATAAAACACATTATAAATTATTTAACATTTCAACCAAGAAAATTTATGATTAAAATTAAATATTTATTTTCAATTATTTTTTGGAGTTGATTTAAGACCAAAATTATTAACTAAATTGTATCTTCCCTTTCTCACTACATTCAGGAACAAATTCAATTCATTAATCTTGTAACATATATTTTATATGATCCTGGAGGCTCTTGAAGTGTAATAAGCAAAGAAAACAAAATAGAAAGTATAAACATTGCAAAAGAAAGAAGCATGTACACAGTTAATTTTCAAAGAACATGATTGCCTACCTAGGAAATCCAAAGGAATTTACAAGGCAATTACTTAGAACAAATAAGTAAATTTAGCAGGTCACAGGACAGAAGGCCAATATAAAAATCAATTTTATTTATGTGTACCAGGAGCAGACAATTTGAAAATGGAGTAAAAATCAATATTGTGTACCATAACATCAAAAACAAAATAGTAAAGAATAAATTTACAAAGCAATGGGAAATCCAAGAACTTTTCTGAAATATCAATTCAATTTGATGGGTCCATTTCTGATTTGAAATGATTTTCATGATGTGAATATATTATGGAACTCAACATCATAAGCTTATACTTTTGGGAAGATCTATAGTGTATATTAGCAATTGAGAACTCCTCAAAGTTTCTTTCAAGTCACAGAAAAAAAGAATAGCATCATCAATGTTAGTGGTGCCGCATCTATCAGATTGGAGAAGGGACTGAAAATTACTAGAAATCAATAATGAAACCTGAAATGAAAAACTAGATTTTGTCATTAAAAACACTGTTTGACTTAAAGGATTTTAAATGCATTAAATATAGGGAAACTTGATTGGTCAAAGAAATGATGGCAATAAAACATGCTCTACCAAATAATGCAGAAATCCATGATTTCATATTGTTACACATGACTGACAATATGTGAATATGAAAGAAATTTCTTCCTTAGTGGTGGATATCACCAATAAATACAGAAGTAATAGAAAACCCACAAGGGGTTCTAAAATTAGTAGGTGAACATTGGATTAGATATAAGATGTTGCTGTATTCTCAGAGTGTTTCCAGAAAAATCAATTACTTATTACAAAGGAGAAAAATCATAACTTTACTGTAGAAAAACCTAAGGGAATCCCATTTTAACAAAATCATTAAAGTAATATCAACAGCATGTTGTATCTATGGATATGAGTCTGGAGAAAAGAAGGAGCCTAAGTCCTGAGCTACCCAAATAAAAAACGTTCACCCAAGAATATTTACAGAGAAGCAGCAGGGGTAGCAGCATTATGAGGCATACTACAATATAATGGTCCCTTTACTAAATGCGAAGTGAGAAAAGAGATAAAATAACATTAATACAAGAAAAGGGGATTTGAAAGCCAAATGTAATGTGAATATATATGATGTTAAGTTATTGTGTAAGGCATTCCTGGGGTCATTTAAAGCCTAAAGCATACTATAGAACTATGATCATGGTCACCAGTTTTTGATTTGATAATTGTATCAGCAATAGAAGATAAAATACTTTTATTTAGTGATAATATTAGTTTGCAATATTATTTCACTCTCAAATTAGAACTGTGTTTATATAGCCACAAAACCAATGTGGTGCAGAGGAGAGAGAATACTTAGTCATATACAGGAAACACAGAAACAAGTTATATAAGAGAGTTTACGAAAGTTTTATTATGTAACTCTTACAAGTTATCTGTGTTTGAACTAATAGAAAAATAAAAGACACATATACACACATAAGATAAAACTTTATCTTGAGGCTCTTGCTACCTTACTGAATTGAAGTTTATGTATTACAATTCAGGAAAACTTTGTCACACTGAATACAAATAAAAGAACTAAGTAGCTTGAGTTCTCTAATTTAGAAGATCAAAAACAGATTTCTGCAATGTGATTGACATGCTTTGGAAATTAATTTTACTTTCTCTGGGCATCAATCATACCAGCCCTGCATCACCTCACATGGTTAAACTGCTTCACCTTGGCCCTTGTTGCCACTGGAAATGAGAACTTAGTTTTGCCTTTGGGGCCTAGTCCATCATTGGGTCCTCCTGGAGACTGACAACTAGAGGGGCACATGAATGTATTTCTGATCTATATGTGTCCGTTGGGACCAGGCTTGAAATTCTGATATGTTTCACATGCCTTCCAGAAACAGGTCTGGGATGGTAATGATCCTCCAGCCCTGTTCATCTAAGTTGAAGGGGACCTGAGTCTGAATTCTTAGGAGGAAATTACCATCTTCTAACTGCTTTGGTCATGTGAACTCAGACAGACTCATTGCTTACTAGTGCCTAAATTCCTTGTCAAGCATAATGGAGAATCACAAGAGAAGTTGAACTCGGAAACACGGTACAGGCTTGACTGCTTAGAAGCAGCTTCAGAAAGGGGGCAATATGCCTTTGACTAAAGTAGATAATGAATGAAGTGTTGCTGCGTGTTCACATTTTATTCAGGATTCTAAACGACTATCTAGCCACACATTTTAAATTTCTGCATATCCTTAATAATCTCCTTTTTCAAATCATGAAAAGGACAATACCTTAATAATCTCCTTATGCAAATCATGAAAAGGACACACACACACACACACACACACACACACACATACATTCTAGATGATGAGAATGTGTGAATTCCATCCAAATACACTTTAATTCATTTATTGACTAAGTCCTGTGCAATATTTTATATAATACTTTATGTATTAACAAGCTTTGCTGACAAAAATGACAGAAAAGAGCTGAAATGATCTGTGCAAATTTAAGTTAACATATGTAAAAAGTTGTCCTCACAGAGGAACTGGAAAATTGTAATTTCCGAAACCTGGTAGTACTGTGTTTTAGTCAGGGTTTCTATTCCTGTACAAACATCATAAACAAGAAGTAAGTTAGGGAGGAAAGGGTTTATTCAGCTTGCATTTCCGCACTACTGTTTATCACTAAAGGATGTCAGGACTGGAACTCAAGCAGGTCAGGAAGCTGGAGCTGATGCAGAGGCCATGAAGGGATGTTTCTTACTGGTTTGCTTCCCCTGGTTTGCTCAGCTTGCTTTCTTATAGAACCCAAAATACTAGCCCAGGGATGGCACCACATACAAGGGAGCCATTCCCAATTGATCACTAATTGAGAATCCAATGCCCCACAGTTGGATCTCATGGAGGTGCTTCCCCAACTGAAGCTCCTTTCTCTGGGATAACTCCAGCCTGTGTCAAGTTGACACAAAACCAGCCAGTAAATACTGACTTATAAAAGCAACAGAATGTGAAAAATACCCACCTAAATAGTACTTCATACCTACTAATTCTATTTAAATCTTACACAATTACACATCAATATAAATAATTTCTGGCTGGGCATGGAAACAGGGCAACTCTAAAGTAATCTGGATAGTGGTGATTAGGTGAATGGGCAAGATTTGGGTCTAAGACTCTGTTTCAAGAAAACAAAATAGATGATCATTTTGGAAGATACCAGATTGTGAACATTAGTCTTCCACACATATTCATATAAACTCAGGAGTGCTTCCACATCTAGGACAACACATGCACACGCACACACACCCACACACACACACACACATGCGCACACACACACACACACACAAGCACACACAAAAGATTATCATAGAGTTTGAATCATAGAATATCTCATGCTTCCAAAAACAAGGAAGTATCTGTCTGAAGAAACATGATCAGTGGCCCAGAGGACTATGTGCTTTGTCTAATTAAGAAGACCTGCATTAATCAGTAAAAGATGATAGGAAGGGATGTATATTTAGACTGTGCAAAGAACTTAGGTCTTACAAAGTCAGTTACTTTTGTTTGTATATGAAAAATATATATTTTTCCACAACATAAATATTAAAATCTTCACCTGATGAAATTCTAGGGTCAGAGGTAAAAGAAATTTTGTCTTACATTATCTGGCAGTGCCTGCTTTTTTTTTTCCTTGGGTGATGCATTAGGGCAACATAATCTCTTTCTATTACTGATAATGTTATGAGTTTTCATAAATTATACAGGAGATTCAACCTTTTCCAGAGCTAACATATAGAAAAACTAGTTTCCATGTTTTTACATAAGTCCCAGTAAGCTCATGACTTAGATTAAGTGATAGCCAATATTCCTTTTAGAGTGATAGACACTCTAAAAATCTTCATGATAGATGCAAGGTATGCAAATAAAATATTGTCAAATAAATCAATCACTCTAGAAAATATACCATGACCAAATACATTTTAATCTTAAAAACTGGAAGGAAACTCCATTAATATAATTTTTATTAAAATATGTATAACAAAAATATACACATTAAATGGCTATTGATATAATAAAATTCACAAAAAAACCAAGAACAATTAGTTACAGCTTGAAAATAATGTCCCTGGAAGTTTCCTCTACTGAATACTCAATCCCTTGGTGGAGGCGCTATTTTGTGGATTCTAGAAACTTTAATAAATGGAGCTGGGTTTGGTGGGTGAGTAACTGGGGGCATGCTAGAAGGTTTATGTACCGTGAGGGGAACATCCTCCTGCTGAATCTAACACGGTCATATTCTACACCAGCGTATGGGGGTCAAAAAACCTGAAAAGAGCCCAAATCTTCCTTTACTTTTTTTAGTGGTTTGCTCAATCATTTTGTTCACAGCCCAGCAAAAGTAACTAAGCAAACTTGTAATGACAATGTGCTATCTGCCTAAACTATTATGTTTGATGAAGAAATCTCACAGTTTGTACCATTAAAAGTAAGGAAAATATATCGGCTTAAGTTTATTATACAACATTTAGAAAATCTATCCAGTACAATTACATAATGAAAGAACAATACAGATGGTGATGAGCTGATACAAATTATTTTCCCATCATGTGGACTTATTTGTGACAAGCCCAGGAGAATAAAAACATTTTGTGCAAATAAACATGTAGGCCATTTCTCCATGAAGTAAACTCAACAGCTCTAAAACACAGAAATTTGGTAGAGAATTATGTGGAAATTTACAACTATAATAGAAAATGTAATACATTTTCACAATCTATTCCTTGTTTAAGTTTAAGGTTTATGCAAACTTCTGCACAGGCTAGGAAACTGACAGGAGAAACCATTTTCATTTCTGACATGTATCTTGTTGCAGTCTTTTCTACCAGGTAAACTGAGGAATGGCTGATACAAACAAATGGACCTAAATTTTGTCTTGCCTTGGATTTCAAAGGTAATCTCATTTAGAAAATGATATTGCCCTTGGTAATTAACACACTGATTAGGGACATAGTGGAATTGGGTATTATGGGTATTTGTAATCTGGTAACTCACTGAATCATCCAAGTTGTAGAACACACAGGGAATTGATTTTAGAGTAATACACCTACAGAGGTTTTGATGACACTTGTGGTTAACATGATAAGATGTGACCATCCAAAGTAATGTATGTGGTCATCACTGGAACCTTTGAAAGTATTAGAAATTTTGAATATGTAAATAAGAAATAGTAAATCTGACAGTTTCTTCAAAGTTGACAAGTTTGGCTAACTAGCAGGAAGAGACAAAAACACCAGTGGAGGACAGAGGGATTAAATATGAAGAGCATTCACTGGCAGCTTCCCAGATGAAGGCTGTCATGAGTGAGGTAAACAGTTGAAAACTATTTCTGAAACAGTTCCTGTCACTCAATCTAGAGTATAATTTTACACTTCTTTTCCTATGAGATCCTGTAAGTAGTCAAGGCTGGCAATGCTTAGGCACTGACCTTAAAAAAGACTAGCATAATTCACATATGAGTCATCTGAAAGTTTATAGTAAACTAATTTTCTTAGTAATTTAATAATATCTAATTATTTTATTCTTCCTACCCATTTGACTTTATGTTCTTCCTCTCTCTCTCTTTCTAAACAGAAAACATGTCAAACAGGAGGCAAAACCTGAAAAAATCAAAGCAGACAATCTTAAAAGTAAAAAGCAAATCAGAAGACAATCTTAAAAGTAAAAACAAATGCTAATTAACAAAGAGGTTCACAGCTGGACAATGTACAGAGAGTGAGAGACTTTGGAACACTCAACCGAAAACAAAATGTCTTCATCACAACCCTCCCCTCAAGGCTCATGGGTCTATACCAAACGGGAGGCAAGGAGATTGTAAGAGTTAGAAGTTGTCGATGACTCCAAGGAATCAGCGGGTTGGGCATAGGACCTGAGTATAATAACTTTACATTGTTATAGGTAATTCATTATAACAGCTGCAAAAACTAAATACAGAATCAAATAAGTAACTGGATAGGATTAATTTTTAAGTCAGCATGCCTAGTCATTATGTGAAGGACAAAAAAATAGAAGAAAATTAACTATAAAGGGTCTATTATTTTTTATTAAAGCATAGAATTACCATTTCCAAAATAACATAAAATGCATCACTGGGAAAATGTTTTCAAAAGATGGTCACATCACTTAAAAATCATGCTTATGGGTGTCAGCCCCACAGAGCTTAGGTTCCAGTCCTGAGGCCTCTGGCAGGAGCCTTCAGATCTCCGATTCGGGATCCAGAACAGCCTGGGCTACAACACCACATCTCCAGGCCCTGCAAGAGGCCAGAGGGGCACACTGGAGGCCGGCTGGGAGGAGTCAGTGTGCTCTGGTGAGTCCAGCAGGCCCCAGGCAGGAGCCTTCAGGTGTCTGCTTTTGGATCTGAACAGCCTGGGCCACAGCACCCTGTCTCCAGGCAGTACAGGAGGTCAGCTGTGCACCCAAGGCCAGCTGAGAAGAGGCAGCTTTTACTAGTGAGTCCAGCGTTGACAACAAGACCAACTAACACCAGTGAGAACTAGATGGCAAAAGGCAAACACAGGAACGTCCCTAATATAAATCAAGGCAATATGGCAGCATGGGCTTTAACAGCATGTCCTGGATACCCCATCACACCAGAAAAACAAGATTTGGATTTAAAATCACTGGTCATGATGCTGGTACAGGAACATATGAAGGACATACTTAAAGAAATTCAGGAGAAAATGGATCAAAAGTTAGAAGTCCTTACAAGGGAAACACAAAAATCATTGAAAGAAATTCAGGACAATATAAAAGGAGGATAAGGAGGAAACCAATAAGGAGGAAACACAAAAATCACTTAAAGAAAGACAGGAGAACTTTGGTCAACAGGCTTAAAGGTCATGAAAGAGGAAACACAGAAATCTCTTAAAGAATTACAGGAAAACACAAACAAGAAAGTGAAGGAGCTAAGCAAAACCATCCAGGATCTAAAATCAGAAGTAGAAACAACTAAGAAAACTCAAAGGGAGACAAATTTGGAGATAGAAAACATTGGGAAGAAATCAGGGGACATGGATGCAAATATCAACAACAGAATACAAGAGATAGAAGAAAGAATCTCAGATGCTGAAGATATCATAGAAACCATGGACTCAACAGTTAAAGAAAATGCAAAATGCAAAAAGCTTGTAACCCAAAATATCCAGGAAATCCAGGACACAATGAGAAGACCAAACCTAAGGATTATAGGCATAGACGAGAGTGAAGATTTACAATTTAAAGGGCCAGCAAATATCTTCAATAAAATTATGGAAGAAAACTTCCCTAACCTAAAGAGAGAGATGCCCATGAATATACAAGAAGTCTACAGAACTTCAAACAGACAGGAGCAGAACAGAAATACCTCATGTCACATAATAATCAAAACCCCAAATGTACTAAATAAAGAAAGAATATTAAAGGCAGTAAGAGAAAAAGGCCAAGTAACATATAAAGGAAGACCTATCAGAATCACACCAGATTTCTCACCTGAGACTCGGAAAGCTAGAAGATCCTGGGCAGATCTCATGCAGACTCTAAGAGAACACAAATGCCAGCCAAAACTACTATACCCAGCAAAACTCTCAATCATCATAGATGGAGAGACTAAGATATTCCATGACAAAACCAAGTTTACCCACTATCTTTCCACAAACCCAGCCCTATAAAGGATAATAGGAGGAAGACACCAATACAAGGAGGGAAACTTCGCCCTGGAAAAAGCAAGGTAGTAACCTTCTTTCATCAAACCCAAAAGAAGATAACCAATCAAATTCAAAAAATAACATCAGAAATGACAGGAAATAATAATCACTATTCCTTAATATCTCTTAACATCAATGGGCTCAATGCCCCAATAAAAAGACATAGACTAACTGACTGGATACGTAAACAGGACCCTACATTTAGCTGCATACAGGAAACACATCTCAGTGTCAAAGACAAACACTACCTTAGAGTAAAAGGCTGGAAGACAATTTTACAAGCAAATGGTTTCAGGAAACAAGCTGGAGTAGCCATCAGATAAAACTGACTTTCATCCCAAAGTCATCAAAAGAGACTCTGAGGGACACTTCTTGCTGGTCAAAGGAAAAATACAACAAGAAGAACTCTCAATCCTGAACATCTATACTCCAAATGCAAGGGCATCCTCATTCATAAAAGAAACTTTACTAAAGTGCAAAGCACACATTGCACCTAACACAATAATTGTAGGTGACTTCAACACTGTACTTTCCTCAATGGACCAATCAGGAAAACAGAAACTGAACAGGGTCACAGTGAAACTAATTGAAGCTTTGGACCAATTAGATTTAACACACACACACACACACACACACACATATGTTTATAGGATAAAAAACATTTTATCCTAAAGCAAAAGAATATACCTTTTTCTCAGTACCTCATCGTACCTTCTCCAAAATCAATCATATAATTGGTCACAATACAGACCTCAACAAATATAAGAAGATTGAACTAATCCCATGCCTCCTATCAGATCACTATGGAGTAAAAGTGGTCTTTAATAGCAACAAAACAACAGAAAACCCACATACATATGGAAACTGAACAATATTCTACTCAATGATACCTTGGTCAAGGAAGAAATAAGGAAAGAAATTAAAGACTTTTTAGAACTTAATGAAAATGAAGACACAACATACCCATATCTATGGGACACAATGAAAAAAAGTGCTAATAGGAAAACTCATAGCCCTGAGTGCCTCCAAAAAGAAAACAGAGAGAGCATACCCTAACAGCTTAATGACACACCTGAAAGCCCTGGAACAAAAAGAAGCTATTTCACCCAGGAGGAGTAGAAGGCAGGAAATCATCAAACTCAGGGCCGAAATCAATCAAGTAGAAACAAAGAGAACCATACAAAGAATCAACAAAACTAGGAGCTGGTTCTTTGAGAAAATCAACAAGATAGATAAACCCTTAGCCAGACTAACCAAAGGGCACAGAGACAGTATACAGATTAACAAGCTTAGGAATGAAAAGGGAGATATAACAACAGAAACTGAGGAAATACAAAAAATCATTAGATCCTACTACAAAAGCCTATACTCTACACAACTAGAGAATCTGGAGGAAATGAACAGTTTCATAGACAGATATCAGACACCAAAACTAAATCAAGATCAAATAGATGATCTCAACAGTCCCATAATACCTGAAGAAATAAAAAGGGTCATAGAAAGTCTCCCAACCAAAAAAAGCACAGGAGTAGATGGCTTCAGTGCAGAATTATATCAGACCTTCATAGAAGACCTAACACCAATACTCTTCAAACTCTTCCACAAAATAGAAACAGAAGGAACTTTACCCAACTCGTTCTATGAAGCCACAATTACGCTGATACCAAAACCACACAAAGATCCAACAAAGAAAGAGAACTTCAGACCAATTTCCCTTATGAATATTGATGCAAAAATACTTAATAAAATTCTTGCCAACCGAATCCAAGAGCATATCAAAACGATCATCCACCACGATCAAGTAGGCTTCATCCCAGGGATGCAGGGATGGTTCAATATAAGGAAATCCATCAATGCTATCCACTACATAAACAAACTCAAATAAAAAAAAACATATGATCATCTCATTAGATGCAGAAAAAGCATTTGACAAAATTCAACATCCTTTCATGCTAAAAGTCTTGGAAAGTACAGGAATTCAAGGCCCATACCTAAATATCAATATACAGCAAACCAGTAGCAAACATCAAACTAAATGGAGAGAAACTTGAAGCAATTCCACTAAAATCAGGGACTAGACAAGGCTGTCCTCTCTCTCCATATCTTTTCAATATAGTACTTGAAGTTCTAGCTAGAGCAATTAGACAACATAAGGAGGTCAAGGGGATACAAATTGGAAAGGAAGAAGTCAAATTATCACTATTTGCAGATGACATGATAGTCTACTTAAGTGACCCGAAAACCTCCACCAGAGAACTCCTACAGCTGATAAAAAGCTTCAGCAAAGTGGCTGGTTATAAAATCAACTCAAGCAAATCAGTTGCCTTCCTATACTCAAAGGATAAGCAGGCTGAGAAAGAAGTAAGGGAAATGACACCCTTCACAATAGCCACAAACAATATAAAGTATCTTGGTGTGACTCTAACCAAGCAAGTGAAAGATCTATACGACAAGAACTTCAGGTCTCTGAAGAAGGAAATTGAAGAAGACCTCAGAAAATGGAAAAATCTGCCATGCTCGTGGATTGGCAAGATTAATATAGTTAAAATGGCCATCTTGCCAAAAGCGATCTACAGAATCAACACAATCCCCATCAAAATCCCAACTCAGTTCTTCACAGATTTAAAAAAAAAAAGCAATTTTCAAATTCATCTGGAATAACAAAAAACCCAGGATAGCTAAAACTATTCTCAAAAACAAAAGAAATTCTGGGGAAATCAATATCCCTGACTTCAAGCAATAGTACAGCGCAATAGTGTTAAAAACTGCATGGTATTGGCACAGTGACAGAGAAGTGGACCAATGGAATAGAATTGAAGTTCTAGAAATGAATCCTCACACCTATGGTCACTTGATCTTCGACAAAGGAGCCGAAAACTTCCAGTTGAAAAAAGATAGCCTTTTCAACAAATGGTGCTGGTTCAATTGGAGGTCAGCATGCAGAAGAATGCGAATTGATCCATTCTTATCTCCATGTACTAAACTTCACTCCAAGTGGATCAAGGACCTCCATGTAAAACCTGACACACTGAAACTAATAGAAAAGAAACTGGGGAAGACCCTTGAGGACATGAGCACAGGGAAAAAGTTCCTGAACAGAGCACCAATAGCTTATGCTCTAAGATCAAGAATTGACAAATGGGACCTAATAAAATTATAAAGTTTCTGTAAGGCAAAGGACACCATCAAGAGGACAAATCGGCAACCAACAAATTGGGAAAAGATCTTCACAAATCCTACATCAGATAGAGGGCTAATATCCAATATATAAAAAGAACTCAAGAAGTTAGACCTCAGGGAACCAAATAAACCTAAAATGGGGTACAGATCTAAACAAAGAATTTTCACCTGAAGAAATTCAGATGGCCGAGAGGCACCTTAAGAAGTGCTCAACATCATTAATCATTAGGGAAATGCAAATCAAAACAACCCTGAGATTTCATCTTACACCAGTCAGAATGGCTAAGGTCAAAAACTCAGGAGACAGCAGGTGTTGGTGAGGATGTGGAGAAAGAGGAACACTCCTCCACTGCTGGTGGGGCTGTAAGACAGTACAACCACTTTGGAAATTAGTCTGGCGGTTCCTCAGAAAACTGGACATGACACTTCCGGGGTACTCTACTATACCTCTCCTGGGCATATACCCAAAGGATTCCCTGCCATGCAATAAAGACACATGCTCCATTATGTTCATAGCAGCCTTATTTATAATAGCCAGAAGCTGGAAAGAACCCAGATGTCCCTCAAAGGAGGAATGGATACAGAAAATGTGGTATATATACACAATGGTATATTTACACTACTCAGCAATTAGAAACAAAGAATTCACAAAATTTTTAGGCAAATGGTTGGATATGGAAAATATCATCCTAAGTGAGGTAACCCAATCACAAAAGAATGCACATGGAATGCAATCTCTGATAAGTGGATATTAATTAGCCCAGAAGCTCTGAATACCGAAGGCACAAATCACATAGCAAATGACTCCCATGAAGAAGTATGGAGAGGGTCCCTGATCCTGGAAAGGATTGATCTAGCGCTGGAGGGGAATATAAGGACAGAGAAAAAGGAGGGAGGTGATTGGAGAATGGGTGGAGATAAGAAGGTTTATGGGGCATATGGGGAAGGGGAATCTGGGAAAAGGGAAATCATTTGGAATGTAACCAAAGAATATAGAAAATAAAAATATTTTAAAAAAGAATAACATTTAAAAAAATAAAAAAATCATACTTATGATTTTTATACATGAATCTACAAGTTACATTAACTTTTGACTTATTTACCCATCAGATAAAAGAGTTTTAGTATATTAGTTATAAAATCCAAAAGACTATAATTTAAAATCTATATATTAAAATAAAAAATGAACAGACAAAATAGATCTGATGTATGAATAAATATGTACATTGTTTTCAGCATAAACATAATCTTGGGTGAAAAATAGTTTGATAGATCACAAGGTTTTGAATTTTCTCATGCTAAGTACAACATAAGGAGAATGTGGAAGAGCAGAGGGAAGAATAAAATTCTGAGAGCAAATATAGGAACTAAAATACCAGTTGGAACAAAGTCAAAGTTTATTCAATCAAAGCAATAATCAAGGAGATATTCACACAGGGCATATATATTTACAAAATGGACAAATATACAAGAAAGTAGAAACCTTGAAGATTTCTGCACTAACTATCTGATTCTACAAGGAATGTAAATAATCAAATAAAATGGAAATAGAAATTGCCAGGTGTATAAAAATAAAAACTGTTAAATTAAAAGAAAATAAGAGTCTCTAAGTATCCATTGGTGATGAAAAGAAGCATACCTCCTCAGAATTCCCAGTCATAATGTAAGGAACAATATGGTATTGCTAATGAGAACTGTTTGGAATTTTCAAATTACACACAACCAAGTCAGTTTTCTCAAATTCTGAAAATTCAGATCTGGTTGTGAAACTTATGGGCATTTCATAATGGAAACCTGAGCCATTCTGGCACATACCTCCTTGCATGTTTAAGACAGAGAGATAATAAAAATTACATTAATTATGGTTATAGAAGAAATTTGGAGATACATGGGAGCTATTAGAACACAGAAAGGATTTGGTAAAACTGATGTAAACACAGGTTGTAGCAATTCTCTATTAGAAGAGCTAAATGTGAAAATTTTCCCAGTGTCAAAGTCTGTGACGCATATGACTTTCTTCAAAACTTCTCTGGTCTCTAATATCTTGAGCTCTAGTTGCACTGGTATTGTATAAAATACTCCGAAGGTTGATGTATTTTCAGTGAGTATGCTACAAAACAGTAAATGGGGATCATTAAAACTAGTGTCATTTGAGATGTATGGAACTATGGGAACTCAATGAAGTCAGTATCTTTGGAAGACGTCATGGTGGATTTTGCAGAATCAAGCCTCTAGCAAGAGGAGTGTTTGTAATTGATCAATGTGCATTGCATAGAGAAAAAGATGATCCATTTAGGAATGGACTTATGAAAAATCAGGAAAATGAAATGAAGAACTATCATGTTTTTCTTTCCCAAAAGAGAGGTCTAGAGAGCATATGTAATTGACAAGGTATCAAAGAGAGCATGTTCTTATAAGAAACATGGACCAGTCACTATTATTTTCATTCTTTTTTTCTTTCATCTTTCCTTTTTCTCCTCAACTTACATATTTTTCTTTTCCTTTTTTAGGTTGAAATGAAATTTTCTATCCTGTGAGAAAAGTGACTTGCTAAAACAAAAAGTGAAATTGTGCATCTTCACATAGTAAACAATGTTCCCAGCATTTATGCATTTTCTAGCCATGCTATTTTAAAATTTGAACACAGGATTTTGCAGGTAAAATAACAAGTATTTCCTGAGAACCCTTGCCTTCTGCTTCCTAACATTGCTGTTCCTAGCAATTGCTTATCTTGATGGGAATTTTTTCTTCCTTCCATAGATAGTGACAGGATCAACATGCAAGACTGCTCTTTGAGGTGACATTGCAATGCACCAGACCAATGTTCAAATGCCAAAGTGCAGATAGTAGATGATTTTGGGCTTTATAGAAAAGAGGTAAGTCACAGTTATAAACTGTGGTTGGAAGTCGGGACTGGTGTGGGGAAGCAGCCTCATAGAGGCAGGGGGACGGGGAGGAGTTAGAGGGTTTCCATAGGGGAGACTTGGAAAGGGGAAAATAGTTGACATGTAAATAAAGAAAATATCCAATAAATAAAAAGAAAAAGAATTCAAGTGTGGCTTGCTTACTCACACTGTGTCTATCCTCTAAAATTCTAGAACAAACGGGGAAATGAAACAATTGCTCATGTTTGCCCAGAGCTCACAATCAAGCAAATGCTCATTCTCCAATTCATCCACGCATAGATCTAAGGAAATAGGTTCGCTTGTGTGGTCATGAGAGAAATATATCAATGTTAATGGATGATGCCAAGGAAATCCTGTCTTCAGTATACCATGGGGCAGATGCACATAAGAACTCACAGTCTATAGCAGCATTAATAAAAATTATACTATCTCAAGACTGATAGGGTCTCAGAGATGAGAGGAGGGAGTAGACAGGGGCTACTACCATTTACCCAGAAAATAACTAAAACTGATACCTGCTATCAAAGGAAAAACAAGTTTCCTTCAGTGGAGTCTCAAAGGGTATAAAACCACATTTCATGGTAGGCTCCATGCCCAGGAGTAGCTGGACAATAGAAAACAAACTCAGTAGTATTTTGTAGTCTTTTTGTTTTTTAGTTTTGCTTTGTTTGGGTATTTTATCCTAACTGGTTATTTGCTCCTTTATTTTTGTGGATTTTATAGGAGTTGTGCATATTTCTTGCTTTTGATTTGTTTAAGACCTTGTTTATTTGTTTTAGAGAAAGAGTAGCAAGGGGGAGGGTTGGAGGGAAGAAAGAGTGGGAGAGAATGAACATAAAGGTAAGTGATGAACATAAATTTGTGTGGGATTTGAGACTCAGAGAACATGGAAGAAACTGGGGAAGGGGAAAAACTTGATCAAAAATATACTGCATGAAATTACCTTTTAAACAAAACATAAACCATCTTATAAACCAATATATTAGCTTGTCACTAAAAAAAGTTGTTATATAGAACCTGGTACAATTTTAAAAGTTGCTTAGCTAACAGAAGTGCTGCTGATTAAGATAAGGCCGCTTACTGCCCACACACTAAAAACAAGTGCTCTGGGATTCTGTTATGTTTCTCTTCAACCAGATCCTTGGTAGGCCCAGTCAGTGTTTCCATAGACAAGCATTTTAGGATCTAATATATAAATATCTTGTCCTGGCTAGTTTTTATGTCAATGTGACACAAGCTAGAGTCTTTTGAAAGGCGAAAAACCTTAATCAAGAAAGTGCCTTCCTAAGACTATACTATAGTTAAACCTGTGGGGTACTTTTTGATTAGGGATTGATGTGGTAGGGAACATTGTGATTGGGGCTAATGATTCTGGTTTTAAAAGACATTGGACAGAACAAGCCAGTAAAGAGGCATTCTTTCATGGCCTCTGGGTTAATTCCTACCTATGGGTTCCTGTTCTGTTCAGATAATGTCCTGACTTCCTCAACTAATGAGCAATAATGTGGAAATGTAAACAAAATAAACCTTTTTCTCCTCAATTTGTCTTTAGTCATGACCATGGTAACCCATGACCATGACCATGGTAACCCTAAGTAAGACACCTCTTAATGATATTGCAGCTAAACCTGAATTGTAATTGATCATTTGAACATCTTGTTAAATCCATAAATCTTCCTGAATATGTGATTGAACAGATTCATATTAGTACCAATATCATTCATGATTCTTTGCATATTGGTGCTAATGGTAAACCTTTTTACTAGTAAGCTCACAAGATTAATTTTTTTCTGTTCTCTTCTCAGGGAGTGCTGAGTGATGTCTACTTCTGTGTAGGCTCCAAGTTCTGAGTCTGAATAGAACTGAGAATGCTCCAAATGTCTTCCTGCTTTCCTTCTGCCCTTCCTGTCTTCAAAAAAAGTTGAGGTCAATGTCTATGCCTTTAAAGGCTGTGTATGCTGAAATTCCTGTACTTAAATACTAGATATGGATGGCTAGGAGGTCAATGTTATCCTCTGATATACAAAGAATAATAGAGACCACTCTGTACTTTTTGATCAAGAGACAGAGACAGACAGAGAGAGAGAGAGAGAGAGAGAGAGAGAGAGAGAGAGAGAGAGAGAGAGAGAGGAGAGAGGAGAGAGAATTCATTTTAGTTTGCTACTAAATTAGAATTGGACCAGGCCAAAACTGATAATTTGATAATCCTGAACTCTTTTAATATGTTTCATAGTGTTGTTACATGATGTAATGGGAGGGGATACCTTAGCAGGCCCATGCTGAGACATTCCCCATCCCTTCTGAGGTCCCAGCCATACAATGCCTCTAGTATAAAATGAAGTTTATTTTGGTGCATAAGAAGGAGGTGAGATGAGCTGGGCAGTGGTGGTGTACACCTTTAATCCAAGCACTTGGGAGGCAGAGGCAGGTGGATTTCTGACTTGGTGGTTGAAGTGTGGAGAGTTCCAAAACCAGGGAACTGGGGAGGAATCCACCCTCTGGAATAGGCAATAGGTATGATCTTAGGCTAGTGGTTGGCAGGTGTGTTTTTCTGGATGGAGTCTATTTGGTTCATGAGAGGTAATCAAGTGGGTTTCTGGAGCTTACAAATTTACAAAAGAGATAAGTTTGTTAATACTATGAACAATCTTTAAGGTGAGCTTGGGGAAGACAAGACCTTTTGAGTAGCAGGAAGAATAAGAGGGTTTTTCCCCCCATCTAAAAGACTGAATGTATATTATTTTAACATAATGAGAAACATTTTTACATTTACATTCAAAAGATAATCAAAGGAAACTCGAAATTCTGACTTTGTGAAAGATAGTTGATTATATATACTTAATATGAGAAACACCTTAAGTCTACAGTTAAGACAACCAAAGCAAACCTAAAGTTAGAACTTGTAGAGAAGTGGATCATATAGTGGAATGTTTTATTTGAGTTAAGATAATTTATCAAAAATTCTTTGATAAATGTTAGGATTTTGAACTTTTCAAGTCTCAATATAACATTTTCTATCTTAAATCATTTTTATTACCATTTAAATTTGTATGTCCTCTAACCTTGATATATTATGACTACCCACCTTAAAACCTCTTTCTAGACCCTCATTTAGTTCTTTAACAACTTAAGCCTTTTATGTAATTATTTATCATGAGACCTAGGGTTGATCATTGGGGAGCAGTCATTGTAAACTGTTTTTTTGTTTGTTTGTTTGATTTGGTTTTTTGTTTGTTTTAGATAAGTAGCAGAACTTTACATCTGTGAAAGGTTACATCTGGATTTTTGTATATATATTTTTTATTATGAAGCCTGTGAACAAGGTAAACCTGTCTTTTTGATAAGAGATCTGGTAGTCTTTCTTAGTAAAGGAATTGACTAATATGTTAATATGGTGGAGTGCCTTGGCATATTGAGCTAGTTGTCTGTTTTCTAGCTGTCAAGCTGCAGCCAGTTTAGCAGTCAATGTAATCAGAAATTGGGGAGGAATAAATTATAATCTAGATGTCATATATTAATTAAAACGACAGAGATTAGTCTATATTCCACTACCTAAACAGTTCTCCCAGGTCCCTGCTTTCTCCATAGTAACTCAGGTAGAGGCCGTCTAGCCATCAGACCCAGAAGATGAGAAGCATTTTTTTTCCATTGTGGCATAGGAACATGGGAGGAATAGGGACTAACCTTGTCATTAAATATGAGACATTTAATTATCCACGTGTCCTCTGTTTATCCACAGTTTAGGCCAAGCCCTAACAACAGACAAGGTAATGGAGCAATCTTTCTTAGTGGTTAGCATACCAGAATCCAGGCTGTGCCCATATTATTTTTATAATAAAAAATTACTATTTACTGAGATAGGATAGAAACCATATGAAAATGTTAATTCAAATAAAAAGTTTCTTTGGAGAAAATTTTTGGGGGAAGGGTTCAGGTTGTTCACAAACAGGATGGTAGTGAAGTGTGGGGTGACTTTCTATAACAAAGATAGTGGTCAATTATGTGACTATCTTCAACCAAGATGGTACTGAAGCTATAATCAGTCAAGTGACTTAGTTAAAATGGTACTGAAACTTTAGTTCTGCTTTTTCCCCCACCCTTGGCAAAGGTGGTAGAACATCACATGCTACAACCTAGAATGGAATGACATTTATTTACAGAAGCATGTCTATGTATCAGTAATGAGACAAATAGTGAGACATGGAGACAAATAGAAACATTTTGCATGGCAGGCAGGGTGTTATGTGCAATGTGAGGAGATCTCTGCCTGCCGCTGCCACCATGAGTGCCAGAGCAGCACAAAGGGATGGTAGGTCTGAGGCGAGCACACAAAGTGGCTGGGCTGCTTGTACACACAGGAACCTAGTGACTGGCCCTTCTCTGGATACAGCTGACTTAGAGCTGATGCAGACCAGAATGGAAAAAAAGCAGAGATAAAATTTTCCCGGGAAGTAGAAATTTTAAGACTGCCCACTGCAGCAAACAGTTGGTAGCGTCAGAGTAGAAGAGTAGGGTGCCCGATGGGGATTAAGTTATCTAGATTAAGGATAAGAGCTCAGTTAGAGAATAGGAGCAATAAAAAAAGGGGGGGGGGGAGGTTAAGGGAAGTTAGGGAAAGCCTGTATACAGGAAACCTATTTTCAGGATCACTGGCAAGAATAGTCCTTAAAACAGTGAGATCAACATTGTTGTCACTTGGCCATTTAGAGTTATTATCTGGTGGATAGTGAGACCAAATTTAGCGTGCGAATTTGGAAGCCTTTAAGCCCAGGAGGTGTCCCAGTAGGTAGTCTGGAAGTAATGGTGATGGTACAGTATTCATGGGTGAGAATAAAGGTTATTATTTCCTGTCACTAGCAGTGACCCAAGTATGGATAAATGATAACAGAATATGCTATGGAAACTGAATGCCCAAGTCATGATGTAGCAACCAGGAGCTGGGCCAGTGCCTGAGAGACTGGATAAATATGTCCTAAGGTGGGATGGATCAGTGAGAAGGGCTAGCTGTGAAGACAATGAGTACCTGCATCCCCATGGGCACCAAAAGGAGGCTGAAAACTCAGCAGACCTCCTTCAAGACCAGAGGCCTTTTGCTTAGCCCAGAACAGTATGGGTAGTTCACCAGTTTGCTGATACTTAAATGGAGAGATCTAGTGATCTCAGGCTTGAAAGTGGGCCTGAGTGACAGGCAGGCTTGTACAGTTGTGGTCCATGTGGCAAGGGGACCAGTAACATTGGAGTTTATGATCATCTGAGTCTTGGTATCATCTATATGTTTTGTAATGCTGAGGAATCTCCCACTAAGTCATATGATGGGTCTAGTAAAAAATGAAGTTTATTTGGGAGTTTTGAGGCATGAGAAGGTGGTGAGAAAGAAGTGGAGGGAGAGAATGAAAAGGGACACTGAAGCAAAGAGAGAAAGAAAGAAGGGAGAGGACAGCTGGGAACAGTGGAGAAAGAGATCTTGGAGAGGACAATGAAGAAAGGAAGAAAGGGAGGGGGAGGAGTGGGGGGAGAGAGATGGTAGAGGGAGGGGGAGGGGAGGGTAGAGGGGGGAGGAGGGAGAAATGGAGGGGGAAAGGGAAGGGGAGAGGAGGGGGAAGGAGGAGGAGGAATGGAAGGGAAGGGGGAGGGTAGAGGGGAGGGGGAGAGGAAGGAAAAGGGAGGGGAGGGGAGAAGGGAGAGGGAGGGGAAAGGGAAGGAAGAGGAGAGAGAGAGAGAGAGAGAGAGAGAGAGAGAGAGAGAGAGAGAGAGAGAGAGAGAACAGTCTTGTTATTGCAAGCCTGAATCCTGCCTGGAGATTGCTATGTAACTTTTGGGTGAAGCCTATAAGAAATGGTAATGACTTTTGTGGGACTTGAGAGTTTTGGGAATTATTTCTGGACCTTTCTTCTTTTTCTGAAAGTTTCCTAGCTACTCTGTGTTACAAGAAACATTTTTTTGTTGTTGTTGCTATTTTTTGCTGGTATACTTGCAATTACCACACTGTTGTTAGATGCAAAGTTCTTGTCCCATAACATGAAGGGTAAGACCAGAAGGCATATTCCCAAGTGGGGGTCAAATGAATAGATGAAAAGCAACGTATTCTGTTTTTAGTTTTGTTTGCTGTAGATTTCAGCTGTGGTCATTGAATTACTTCCTAAGGTCCAATCCAAGGAAGGTTGATTTCAAAAACTGACTCTAGAACCCTGTTCTTTTCTCCTGGTATTTTTGAGAAAAACAAAGTAAGCTACATTGGCAGTTTTTGTTTCCTGGGAATCACCACAGACATTCTCTGTGCTTATATGTGTGTCTATGTGTATGTGTTTGCGTGTATATACCCCTATGTGTGTGTGTGTATATGTGTGTGTCTATCTATGAGTGTAACAACTGAATCTGCAGAATATCTGGAGATAACAGTGTTAATCCTGAGATTTTCTGGAGAAAACTAACCCCATCATTATGAACCAAATTGAAGCAAGGTTTATTAAATATTAAATGCTAACCAAGAGATGGACTATGGTCAAGATTATTCCCAGGAATTTCTCAACTGAGAATGGCCTTGAGTCAGGTGTTGAAGGGGTGAGACACCATACTTTCCCATGAGAATTTGTTATTTTCTAAGAACTACACTTCCCAACATCCTAAGAAGTTACCTGTTTCATAGGCAGATGGGGCTTGAAGATTAATTTTAGATATTATACCAATATTGTTGGGATGGTAGGTCGGAGCTACTCCAGAAAGACCACCCCAGGCAAAAGAGTTCCACATGGGGTTTATTGAGGCGGGGAAGGGCAAAGGTGGCAGCAGAAAGAGAAGAGGGGAAGAGAGAGGGAGGGAGATGTTCCTCTTTATATATATATATATATATATATATATATATATATATATATATATATACACACACACACACACACAGGGATAGATGGTGACGTGGTTACATGTAAAGGTGAGCTCAATGGATTCTGGGAATATGGTGGTTGTTGTCTTGACAACAGGTGTGTAGGTCGAGTTGTCACCTATGTGATGCCACAAGTTTCAGAGGTCCTGGTATCAAACAAATATTCTTATCAACATTATTTGGGTTATAATATAAAAATTCTGAGACATTAAAGAACTTATAAAATTATGAAATTTCTTTGATTTTAGGTTAGATTATGAACTAGTTTTATTTCACAAATGTAGTTTGATTGGTTAACTCCTTTAGAATATCTGTGTGCACTAGGCTAATACCTAGAAATACATTCTCTTCAAGTATAGGGATTTGAATATAAGAAAGAGAGATGGCTGTGTACTGTGGAATCAAAGGTGTAACAGTTCTTTATTTTAAGACACGTCCATGAATTTTATGTTCCCTTGTCCCCACACACAAAACTTTATGAAGTGATGGTTCTTGGTCCAGTCAACAGTGCCTGCTGCACTTGTTTATATTTAAATGTATTAAGCAAAGGAAACTCTTTTTCCTTTATCTCCTGCTGGTTTCTGTTTAAATTCCTTTAGTTCAGGTTGGTTGGGACAAACAACTCCTGCCTGGCAAAGTTTACTCTAAATTCCTCAATATGTAGCTGATCTTCAAAACAAATCCCAAATTGTGAAATGCATTTCCTCTGCCTCACTTCAAGTCACTCTCTAAAACGAAACTGTCAAAAACAAATAATTTCTTGATCTTAATATGTTACGGAAAACAAAGCTGCTACCAGACCAGGGAATGCAATTGTAGTAACATTAGTCTACTGTAACCCATTACACTAATTTACCAGGAACATTGAATGAAATGTTAAATATAAAAATAAAAATGAAATATCGGTACCATACAAGTCATTCCTAGCCTTTCTTCAAATGGGAAATGCCATGCTTTTCTGAAGTTCATACAATTTTATTTCACTGAAACCCAGAGTTAAATGTAAACCAAGTTCATAAAATAAAGTCAGAAATCATAAACAGTAGCAGTATGAGTGGTAATGTGAGAACTTTTAGGTATGAACAGTCAAACATTGACAATGTTATTTTGTTTTAAGAACACTAACAGTAACAGTCATTATAACAGCAGTAGTAATAACTTACTATGCACCAAGGACTGTTTTCTGCTACTTGTCTATCTTTTCCACTTAATCTGTGACTTAAATTCAAATGTCATTTTTATTTGAAGAATCCAAACAGAGAAACTGGGGTTACAGATTGCCTAGGGTTCATGCAGACATGGATAGATGAGAGTGATACAAACATTATATTCCCATGCCTGCTGCTGTAACCACATATAACTGTAGATGGGAACTTGGAGTGAACCCACAATTGCACAGTACCCAGTCACACAAACATCTGTATTTTGTTAATGCCCAAAATTTCAGGACTTCCATAATAATATAGCTGCAGTCATTCCAGCTTGTGATAAAGCAGCATTTAGATAGGCATGCAGCAAAATGAGAACACCATCTTTATCTACAAGTAATATGGTGAAATATGATTGTTTTTTACGTGTATAAGTTTTATTGTTTTATCTTTGACAAAGTCTGACATAATATATAGGTGACATTTTTAAAATTTAGTGTTTCGCATTTAAAGACCATCTCCTATCGTCATCTCTCGTTCTTCTGGAAATGTCACATTGATTTTATCCTTCTACCAATAAATGGTAACATCCAAAAAACAAATAATTGTCTCACACTTTAAAATCAGCTGGCTGTCAAGGCCAGAGCAAAAATGAATGAAGGGACAATTTTAGTTGAAGGACAAGAGAAAGAGTGAAAATGAGAGAGCAGGCTGTCCTATCAAGCTCTCACAATATTGACAACGACCTAAAGTAACCTAAATTATAATATTTTATCTTTTCTATTTAAAAAATGTCACATAAATGACACAGAGAGGATGTCCTATCGCAAGTTCTATTAAATTTTGAATATCATGTAAATTTTCTGAAAATGGATTTAGATATGGAACCATAATAAAGATTTAAAATTGTAAAATGATGTTCATGAAGGACAATTATGTCTAGATAAACTATTGTGGAATTTTTATGTATCATATCACATTAATACTATATGAGCAAAGATAGGACATCAAACTTGCTCGTGAATATGTTTAAAATTTCTCTAGGAAGAAAGTAAATTTGACTGTTTGTACAGGGCAACTCAGAAAGTCTGAACATGAATGTGGCCCTCAAGTATCTGGAGTTCACTTTAAGTTATAGAGGACTGTTCTTAGCACTGAAGAAATTATTTGAACTTCATAAGAGAACTATAAAAATATTCAAGTTGAAGAGTCAAACTGAATCACATAGACCAGAAAACATGAAGCTCTAGTGTTGGAAGAAGATTGCAAGAAGATTCAATTAAGAAAGTAAATTTCTTAAACAATGGACATTATTCAATTGGTAAAGTAATTGTCATGAAATAATACAAATTTGATTCCCTGAAAACCACAAGTCAACCCTTGGATAGTAACCAGTAGCTGCAATTCCCGTGCTAATGCAACATGAGAGACAGAGAATCTATGTAAGTTCATGTCTCAGTAAAGCTGGTACGCAAGATTGAGAATAATATGAAACTCTACCATGCAGCACTAGGTGGTTACACATTACATGAATGTTTAGAGTGCAGAAGGCAACTTTAAGTGTCGGCCTTTACCTTACACTTTTGTAGAGGAAATTTAATGTGGCAACATGGGTACTCTAATAAGGGATCATATTCAAAGAACTTCTAGGCCTATATGATCCAATCAGAATGCAGACATGCCCTAATTACAGTCTGCACTGGCTGGAAGATAGGCATGCCCTTATTACATACCTTTAACAATCAAGACAAGGTTAGTTTGTAGAAGAAAGCAGCCAAATTTGAAATTGACAACTAAGGAACAGACAATGTGATGATCAGAGAGAGATTTAACAGAATGATTCAGAGATAGAATAGGCCCAATTTACCTGAGAAGAGTTTAGGAAAGACAAGCTTCTTAGTGCAGCAAGAAAGAGAAAGATGTGTGTGATATGTGATGTGTTATGTGGTGGCAGGATTACCAGGACAGTTTTACAAAAAACACAAGGTAGTCACAGGTTAGACAGAATGAATCAGAATACAAAAAGGGGCCAGAAGATTAGATCAGATTGCCAACGTTAGTATGAGGCCAGGCAGAGTGATTCAGTCAGTTTGGAAGATTGGATTGTACAGAGTTAGAAGCTTCCAGAACTAGACCGAGGGATAGTTAAAACAGAGAAGGAGATGTTCTCAGTTTAGCCCAAGCCACATAATCACCCACATGGGTGTGTCTCTCTTCTCATCACTTCATCAGAGTAAGTAAAAGTGACAACTACACACCTTGTTTGCCACACTAAATTTCCCCTCCAATGGTGTAAGGTAAAGGACAAAACTTGAAGTTGCCTTCTGCTCTCTAAAATTATATGTAATGCATGACCACCTAGTATTGCCTGGTAGAGACCCAAAGAATACTCAGAATCACCAAAGTTAGAGTCTGTATTAAGCCTGATGGTAACTGGGAGGAGAGAAACACTTCTCACAGAGAAGTCTCAAACACTTTTCATAGGAAGCTTTTAAAGGCAAAAAGCAGAAAAAAAATATCTTGGTTGGCTGTTGCAAAGGGAAGCAAAACAAGTAGGCAGTTTAACAGATGGCCAAAAGCATGCAGTTAACTAGGATGTTTGACCCTGAGTCTCTAGAACAGGTATGGGGACTTGCCATGGGATTTTTCACAATTAGCAAAAGAAAAAAGGAGGGTCACTTTAATGATAGTACCAACTGAGATCAGATGGAGGAACCTTTGCCAGGTCACACATACATGCTTATACCTACCCCATACCCCACTCATAAACACGCTATGAAATAGTTTATTATGACATTTGGATCAGAGGTTTAAAGTCAAATATCTGAATTAGTAATACCTATCGTCATTGGACGAGGAGGCAGGGAATAATTAGATCTCTACCCTGGGAGACATTTACTCTGTTAATTTCTCTCTCTCTCTCTCTCTCTCTCTCTCTCTCTCTCTCTCTCTCTCTCTCTCTCTCTCTCTCTCTCTCTCTCTCCCTCCCTCCTTCTCTCTCCCTCTCCCTCTCTCCCTCTCCTTCTCTCTCCCTCTCCCTCTCCCTCTCTCCCTCTTCTTCCCTCTCCCTCTCCCTCTCTCCCTCTCCTTCCCTCTCCCTCCCTCTCCCTCTCCATCTCTCTCTCTTCCATCTTTTTTCTTATATGTATGTATGTATGTATGTATGTATGTATGTATGTATGTGTATATGTTTAATAAGAGACAAGTGCTTGTTTGTACACAGATTACTCTTGAGCTCTTTGACAAATGTAATTATGATACACTACAGATTTCAGTAATAGAAGCAAAGACGCTAAGAGATGTCTAGCAAGACAATTTTATTCCTGTGTGTTTCCTTACATGCATATTTTCAAAGGAGATGACATTTTTAGTAGATACTACCTAGAATCATTGTGTCACAGCATAGCCTGTTTTGGTGCTGTTAGCTTTTTGTAAGTATGTTTGTATTCACATGACAATCTAGGGGTAGAATTCTTTACAGAAAATGTCAGTCATCAGGTATTCTTTCTAAACATGACATATTTTGTCTTAGTCATGGTTAAATCTATACATTTGTTTTTAAATGAATAAAATCTATAAACTGGGATAATTAGTGCTGATTTTATAACTCCATTTGCTCTGCTTATGAACTTTGTTACTTATCTCTTTTGGGTATGAAAAGTTATAAAGATACTGCAGTATTTAAATAATGTGAGTTTGCATCACATAACAGTGCTGCTGTTACTGTCAGGTAGTAAAAATCTTAGCTGTTAGGGTTCATCAGTGAATCAGGATATGCAGCACAAGTGATTCCTTTCATGAATCAATTGTTCTATTTTGAAAAGAACTAGAGAGGTGAGTGTCCAGAGAGGGCAACTGACTTTAAATAAGACATTCTATGATATGAGACTATGTGCAATTAAAAGGAAAATACTGCATTCTGTAGAAGTACCACATTTTCTGTATCCATTCCTTTGTTGAAGGACATCTGAGTTGT
The DNA here is from genome assembly GCF_947179515.1 of Apodemus sylvaticus. NCBI lineage: Eukaryota > Metazoa > Chordata > Mammalia > Rodentia > Muridae > Apodemus > Apodemus sylvaticus. Next base: position 76,821,450 of record NC_067484.1, read on the forward strand.
TTCCAGCTTCTGGCTATTATAAATAAGGCTGCTATGAACACAGTGAAGCATATGTCCTTATTACATTTTGCAGCATATTTTGGGTATATGCACAGGAGTTGTATAGCTGGGTTCTCAGGTAGTACTTTGGCCAATTTTCTGAGCCAGACTGATTTCCAGAGTGGTTATACCAGCTTGCAATCCCACCAGCAATTGAGGAGTGTTCTTCTTTCTCGACAGCATCTACTGTCACTTGAGATTTTGATCATAGCCATTCTGACTGGTGTGAAGTGGAATCTCAGGGTTGTTTTGATTTGCATTTCTCTGATGACTAATAATGTTGAACATTTCTTTCGGTGCTTCTCAGCCATTCAGTATTCCTCAGTTGTGAGTTCTTTGTTTAACCCTCTACCCCATTTTTAAATAGGGTTATTTGGCTCTTTGGAGTCTAACTTCTTGAGTTTTTTGTATATATTGGATATTAGCCCTCTATCAAATGTAGGATTGGTAACGATCTTTTCCCAATTTGCTGGTTGCTGTGTTTTGTCTGATTGGCAGTGTCCTTTGCCTTACAGAAAGAAGCTTTGCAATTTTATGAAGTCCCATTTGTCAATTGTTGATCTCAGAAGCCATTAAAAAACAATGGATTCATGAAATTAGGCAAACAGATGGAATTAGAAAATATGATCCTGAGTGAGGTAACCCAATCATAAAAGAACACACATGGTATGTACTCATTGATTAGTGGGTATTAGCCTAAAAGCTAGGAATATCCAAAATACAATTCACAGACCACATGAAGTTCAAGGGAAAGCAATACCAAAGTGTAGATGCTTCAGTCCTTCTTAGAATGGGAAACAAAATACTCACAGGAGGAAATGTGAAGACAAAGAGAGTAGCAAAGACTGAAGGAAAGGCCATCCAGAGACTGCTCCACCTGGGGATCAATCCCATATACCAAAACCAAAACCAGACACTATTGAGGATGCCAAGAAGTGTTTGCTTACAGGAGACTAATATAGCTGTCACCTGAAAGGCTCTGCCAGAGTCTGGAAAATACAAAGGCTGATGCTTATAGTCAACCATTGGACTGAGCATGGAGTCCCCAGTGGAGTAGGTAGAGAAAGGACTGAAGGAGTTGAAGGGGTTTGCAACCTATAGGGAGAACAACAATATCAAACAACCAGACCCTCCAGAGTCCCAGGAACTAAACCACCAACCAAAGAGTACACATGGAGGGATCCATGGCTCCAGCTGCATATGCAGCAGAGGATGGCCTTATTGAGCATCAATGGGAGGGGAGGCCCTTGGTCTTGGGAAGACTCAATGCCCCAGTGTAGGGGAATGCCAGGGCAGGGAGACAGGAGTGGGTATGTGGGTGGGTGCCCTCATAGAAGCATGGGGAGAAAGGATGGGATAGGTGGTTTCCTGTTATCCCCAGGAAAGGGGATAACATTTGAAATATAAATAAATAAAATATCCAATAAAATAAAATAGGGAAGGACTGTGAAAGACATGCTAATGTGCAGATCCACAGGAACACTTGCTCATAATGTCTACAGAAGAGGCACATGTGTAAGTGCACAGAAAGCTAAGCAGCTCCCCAGTTATCTGTTCATCTGTACATGTGAAGATGACCCCGAGTTTGCTGCTAATGTGTAGGTCCACAGGAAGCTGAGAGGAACCACAGTACATCTGTTCATTTGAACATGTGAGGATGACCCTGAATTTGTTGCTAATCCAGTCCCAACAGCTTTGGAGAAGTGCAAGATACAAAGGAACCATTTTTGATAATCTACTTTTAGATTTGCATCAAGCATCTTCAATTTCAGCCACACTGACCACTTAAGCAGGGCATAACTATATATACATATCTATACATACATAGTAACACAGGCACATGAAAAACTATACACATATATGAACACATACATGTATACCTATAAACACATATGAACATATGCATGCACACCTGTACACACATAAGCACACATGTGCACCATCTAAGCTGTGGCTGTATTCACTGTCCTTTTGTTTTGTTTTGTTTTTTGTTTTTTAATTTTTTTTATTCGATATAATTTACTTACATTTCAAATGATTTCCCCTTTTCTAGCCCCCCACTCCCCGAAAGTCCCATAAGCCCCCTTCTCTTCCCCTGTCCTCCCACCCACCCCTTCCCAATTCCCCGTTCTGGTTTTGCCTAATACTGCTTCACAGAGACTTTCCAGAACCAGGGGCCTCTCCTCCTTTCTTCTTGTACCTCATTTGATGTGTGGATTATGTTTTGGGTATTGCAGTTTTCTAGGTTAATAACCACTTATTAGTGAGTGCATACCATGATTCACCTTTTGAGTCTGGGTTACCTCATTTAGTATGATGTTCTCTACTCCATCCATTTGCTTAAGTATTTCATGAATTCATTGTTTCTAATGGCTGAATAGTACTCCATTGTGTAGATATACCACAATTTTTGCATCCACTCTTCTGTTGAGGGATACCTGGGTTCTTTCCAGCATCTGGCAATTATAAATAGGGCTGCTATGAACATAGTAGAGCATGTATCCTTATTACATGGTGGGGAATCCTCTGGGTATATGCCCAGGAGTGGTATAGCAGGATCTTCTGGAAGTGAGGTGCCCAGTTTTCAGAGGAACCGCCAGACTGATTTCCAGAGTGGTTGTACAAATTTGAAACCCCACCAGCAGTGGAGGAGTGTTCCTCCTTCTCCACACCCTCTCCAACACCTGCTGTCTCCTGAATTTTTAATCTTAGCCATTCTGACTGGTGTAAGATGAAATCGCAGGGTTGTTTTGATTTGCATTTCCCTAATGACTAATGAAGTTGAGCATTTTTTAAGATGTTTCTCCGCCATCCGAAGTTCTTCAGGTAAGAATTCTTTGTTTAATTCTGTACCCATTTTTAATAGGGTTGTTCCGTTTTCTGGAGTCTAGCTTCTTGAGTTCTTTATATATCTTGGATATTAGCCATCTATGTGATGTAGGATTGGTGAAGATCTTTTCCCAATTTGTTGGTTGCCGATTTGTCCTCTTGATGGTGTCCTTTGCTTTACAGAAACTTTTTAATTTGTGAGGTCCCATTTGTCAATTCTTGCTCTTAGAGCATACGCTATTGGTGTTCTGTTCAGAAACTTTCTCCCTGTACCAATGTCCTCAAGGGTCTTCCCCAGTTTCTTTTCTATTAGCTTCAGAGTGTCTGGCTTTATGTGGAGGTCCTTGATCCATTTGGATTTGAGCTTGGTACAAGGAGACAAGGATGGATCAATTTGCATTCTTCTGCATGCTGACCTCCAGTTGAACCAGCACCATTTGTTGAAAAGGCTATCTTTTTTCCATTGGATGTTTTCAGCCTCTTTGTCGAGGATCAAGTGGCCATAGGTGTGTGGGTTCATTTCTGGATCTTCAATCCTGTTCCATTGATCCTCCTGCCTGTCACTGTACCAATACCATGCAGTTTTTAACACTATTGCTCTGTAGTATTGCTTGAGGTCAGGGATACTGATTCCCCCAGATTTTCTTTTGTTGCTGAGAATAGTTTTAGCTATCCTGGGTTTTTTGTTGTTCCAGATGAATTTGATAATTGCTCTTTCTAACTCTGTGAAGAATTGAGTTGGGATTTTGATGGGTATTGCATTGAATCTGTATATTGCTTTTGGCAAAATGGCCATTTTAACTATATTGATTGTACCGATCCATGAGCATGGGAGGTTTTCCCATTTTTTGAGGTCTTCTTCCATTTCCTTCTTCAGAGTCTTAAAGTTCCTGTCATAGAGATCTTTCACATGTTTGGTAAGAGTCACCCCAAGGTACTTTATACTGTTTGTGGCTATTGTGAAGGGGGTCATTTCCCTAATTTCTTTCTCAGCCTGCTTATCCTTTGAGTATAGGAAGGCCACTAATTTGCTTGAGTTGATTTTATAACCTGCCACTTTGCTGAAGTTGTTTATCAGCTGTAGGAGCTCTCTAGTGGAGTTTTTTGGGTCACTTAGGTAGACTATCATGTCGTCTGCGAATAATGATAGTTTGAATTCTTCCTTTCCAATTTGTATCCCTTTGACCTCCTTATGTTGTCGAATTGCCCGAGCTAGTACCTCAAGTACAATATTGAAAAGATAAGGAGAAAGGGGGCAGCCTTGTCTGGTCCCTGATTTCAGTGAGATTGCTTCAAGTTTCTCTCCATTTAGTTTGATGCTGGCTACTAGTTTGCTGTATATTGCTTTTACTATGTTTAGGTATGGGCCTTGAATTCCTGTTCTCTCCAAGACTTTAAGCATGAAAGGATGCTGAATTTTGTCAAATGCTTTTTCAGCATCCAATGAGATGACCATGTGGTTTTGTTCTTTGAGATTGTTTATGTAGTGGATTGCATTGATGGATTTCCGTATATTGAACCAACCCTGCATTCCCGGGATAAAGCCTACTTGATCATGGTGGATGATCATTTTGATGTGTTCTTGGATTCGGTTGGCAAGAATTTTATTGAGTATTTTTGCATCGATATTCATAAGGGAAATTGGTCTGAAGTTCTCTTTCTTTGTTGGATCTTTGTGTGGCTTTGGTATCAGCGTAATTGTGGCTTCATAGAAGGAATTGGGTAGTGTTCCTTCTGTTTCTATTTTGTGGAATAGTTTGAAGAGTATTGGTGTTAACTCTTGTTTGAAGCTCTGATAGAATTCTGCACTGAAACCATCTGGTCCTGTGCTTTTTTTTGGTTGGAAGACTTTCTATGACTCCTTCTATTTCTTTAGGCATTATGGGACTGTTTAGATGGTCTAGTTGGTCCTGATTTAATTTTGGTATTTGGTATCTGTCAAGGAAATTGTCCATTTTCTCCAGATTCTCCAGTTGTGTTGAGTACAGTCTCTTGTAGTTGGATCTGATGATTTTTTGGATTTCCTCAGTTTCCGTTGTTATATCTCCCTTTTCATTTCTAAGTTTGTTAATTTAGATACTTTCTCTGTGCCCTTTGGTCAGTCTGGCTAAGGGTTTATCTATCTTGTTGATTTTCTCAAAGAATCAGCTCCTGGTTTTGTTGATTTTTTTGTATGGTTCTCTTTGTTTCTACTTGATTGATTTCAGCCCTGAGTTTGATGATTTCCTGCCTTCTACTCCTCCTGGGTGAAATAGCTTCTTTTTGTTCCAGAGCTTTCAGGTGTGTCATTAAGCTGGTAATGTATGCTCTCTCCATTTTCTTTTTGGAGGCACTCAGGGCTATGAGTTTTCCTCTTAGCACTGCTTTCATTGTGTCCCATAGATTTGGGTATGTTGTGTTTTCATTTTCATTGTGTTCTAAAAAGTCTTTAATTTCTTTCTTTATTTCTTCCTTGACCAAGGTATCATTGAGTAGAATATTGTTCAGTTTCCACCTGTATGTGGGCTTTCTGTTGTTTCTGTTGCTATTGAAGACCACTTTTACTCCATAGTGATCTGATTGGAGGCATGGAATTAGTTCGATCTTATATTTGTTGAGGTCTGTCTTGTGACCAATTATATGGTCGATTTTGGAGAAGGTACCATGAGGTGCTGAGAAAAAGGTATATTCTTTTGTTTCAGGATAGAATGTTCTATATATATCTGTTAAATCTCTTTGGTCCAAAGCTTCAATTATTTTCATTGTATCCCTGTTTATTTTCTGTTTTCCTGATTGGTCCATTGAGGAAAGTGCAGTGTTGAAGTCACCCATAATTATTGTGTTAGGTGCAATATGTGCTTTGAGTTTTAATAAAGTTTCTTTTACGAAAGAGGGTGCCCTTGCATTTGGAGCATTGATGTTCAGGATTGAGAGTTCTTCTTGTTGTATTTTTCCTTTGACCAGCAAGAAGTGTCCCTCAGAGTCTCTTTTGATGACTTTGGGTTGAAAGTCAATTTTATCTGATATTAAAATGGTGTTGGCCTCGGATTATGTTTGTGTACCTCAGTCTGTCCGATCCCTGGAGTCCGCAACCAAGATGGATGCACCTCTCCTGACTGGTGGGAGGCCGAGTTCTGAAGTGGCTTCCGTGCAGGAAAGGAGCCGCAAAGCCGCAGCTGCTTGCAGCCCGGCTGGTCAGCAAAGGTCAGTGGTCGTGGGCGCAGGGCCTAACTGGACCCTGTGTTGCCTTGGTTCCACTGGTGATGGCCCTTCAGCTGGACCAGCCACTGCTGCACTGCCACAGCCGCCTCACTGTCCTTATTTTAAATGCCTATAATCTGGCACCATTTATGAAGAGGTATCAGGAATTCTACCATAAACTTGCCCAATTTATTTGTTTCAACTTTCTATACTTGTATTATATCGGAGTGAATCTTAAATTCGTGACCCTACACTATATTCACTCCAGCCTATACTTAGTAGAATAATTTGCTAATGGTCTTGATCATGGCAATAGAGACTTTGGTTTTATCATAGTACTGTATTTATTTGTGCACATGCACATATGTGTGTGAGCTCATATATACATGTGTGATTTTATGTGTATATAAGTATGCATGTGTTTATATATGTAAATAGGTATACATTGTGTGCTCATGTGTGTACAGGTATGAATGTTTATGTTCATATGTATTTATAGGTATGCATGTATGTTAATATGTATGTGTAGATATGCATGTGTGTGCTCATATGTGTGTATAGGTATGCATGTGTGTATGTGCATATTTGTAGGCATATGAATGTGTGGCTGTGGAACTCAGAAGACAACCCTGAATGCTCTCCCTCGTATGCCATTCACTTAATTTTATGATAGGTGTTTTATTGTTATCCTAAAATTCTGTGTTTCAGGTAGATTGACAGACCAAACAATTCCAGAGACCCTCCTTTTTTGTTGTTTTCTTAGCATTGGAATTAAAAGAACAGGTCAATATGCTGGAAATATTCTACTGAACTTTTGGGGGAGCAAACTGGAATTTTCAAATGTGCAACTTAGCCACCTTGAAACAAGATCTCCAAATATTAAAGGTACTAAATGATCATATTGAATAATAAACAGTATGGCTTACATCATCTAATTAGCCTTGATTTGTCATCTACTCTGGTTTTCTAGTCTACTCAGAAAGCATGAAAAACATTGACAATCTTTTTCTGTAAGTTAGTAAAATAGTGAATTATCTTAAATTATTTTATGTATTTTCATTCATTTACCTTTACATTTACATTTACCCATTTTCTGAATTGTTGGATCTGAGTGCAATCTATAGACAGACCTAATACAGAAAACTACACAAATACCCTCACCATTGGAAATGGAAAATGTCTAGAATCCCCCTTGAATGCCTTGTTGCCTGTAGTCAAACCCCTTTCTGTCCCTCCGCTCAGAGTTCCTGAAATCTTTTCAGGTATATGAGATTTCTTGTTTTACACTTGTGTTTATCTGCACTTAGAATAATGTGGCAGAGATGAAGCTATGTCTTCAATTTAGTTGCTAGGTACTATTCCAGTTTGTAATCATGCCACAACCTATTAATTCAACCAAGAGTTGATGAATATTGGGTGATTTCCAGGTTTTTGTTTTTGATCTATCATAAATAAAGCTTTATGAGTAGTTAAATCATGTTCTTTGATAGGCATACATTTTTCTTTCTCTTGGAAAATACCTAGGGGTATGATTGTTGAGAAAACATTAAATATGTGTAATTGAATGTGGAATTGACAAGCATTTTCAACAGTGACTTAGACTTTTGGTTCTGACACCACATATTAAATTTTACTCTTTTCATAACTCACAAATATTTGGTACTTTTTGTTGTTGATTTTTCCCATTCCTCTTGATATAAAAGTGTCTCTCCATATAGTTTTAATTTGTACTTTGACATCATTAATAACATGATGTACATTTTATTTTACACCTTTGTCATTTACTTCACTTCATTCTAGAAATATTCTATTCATAACTTTATTAATTTTAAATCCTCTCCTGTGGATATTTAAGACAGAAACAATTGGAGAAATTAGGCTAATTGTACCAGAGAACATAAAATGTTGCTAAATGCATGTAACAAAATTATTCTAATATTTAAGTATGTAATTTTTTGTGAATCTACATTGGAAAAACACTACAAATAATACAAATTAACAAAATTCTAGGAACTAAGAGTAGCAGTAGAAGGAAGGGCTGTCAATGGAGAAAATGTCTCCATAATATTGGGCTATAGGCAAGCCTGTAGGAGACTTCCTTAATTACTTTTGATGTTGAAGGATAGTGTAACCCATGGGGCTGGGGCTTCCCCTGGTTTGGTGGTCCTGCTTTCTATAAGAAAGCATGCTGAGCAAGGCATGGGGACCAAGCAAGTAAGCAGCATCTGTATATGGCCTCTGCATTAATTCCATGTTTTTCCATGTTTGGATTCTTGTCCTGTGCTCCTTAGATTATGTAGTATAATGTAAAAGTATAAGCCAGATCAATCTTTTCCTCTCTAATTTGGTTTGTCATTCTGCTTCATCACTGCTTTAGTAAACTCTAAAAAGGACAGAGACTATCAATATTAAAAAACACTAGTAAGGGGAATAAGTGTATTATATAAAGACATTTAGGGAGTGATTTAGTAATATTTATCACAGTAATAGTTATGTGTTCTTTACTAGGGACTATGATCTACCTGGTCATGAATTCTTGCTCCACTAAGCAGTAGCAGGCATGAGTTTTTTCTCTTTAAGTCTAGTCAAAAGTAGTTGGTCATTCTTATAACATTCTTGCTACCACCACAACAATGGCCATATTATGTAAGTTGGAGGTAATGATGTGGGAGTCCCTTTTATTAATGGACAGGGCTCCTTGTAGGTTACCCATTCTACACTGGATGGCATATAACCATGTATGTACTGGAAACACTAAGTGGATTCAACAAGTTTAAAAAGAGTAGGTAACATTGGTAAAGTGACAGAGGGGTTATGGGGGGATTCATGCAGGAAGCTCTTGAGATGTGCTCTATCAAAACACATATGAATATATAAAATTTTCAAATATTTTAATACCAACACACACACACAGGTGCATATATATGTATGTATATGTGTAAAATGATTATGATGAGTGAGAGGAGAAGAGGTATATGCCACTTTATGCATATGAAGATCAGAGGACAAATTCGTATAGTTGGTTCTTTCTTTCTCTTCCTTCTTTACATGAGTTCTGTGAAATGAATTCCAATCTCCTGGCTTGTATAACTAGGATGTTTACCTGCAGATCCATCTCACAGGCCCCAGAATCACATGTCAATTATCCTTAATTGCAAAGCACAATACACCACCTAACAAAACCAAACCTGTTATTTAGATTTTTGAAGTGTTAACAACCTAAAATCTCCAGGTGGGCTAAGAAATACTAGCTAAGAAAGTTAACTGATAACACTTGTGAATGTCTGGATCTAGAAAGCTTCTGATAAGTATCTACCACTTGAAGACTTCAGGTATGCAAACCAGCTGATAGAATAGGTGTGGCTGGGTTGGTGAACAGGGGAAGGGGGAATGGTATAGGTTGGTTTTAGGAGGGAAACCAAAAAAGGGGGTAACATTTGAAATATAAATAAAGAAAATATCTAATGAAATAATAAAAAAAAAAAAGAATGTGCAAACCTACAGATAGAATCTTCCATCCCCAACGTTTTCCTTTTCCACCCTTTAAAACCTCCATGCCCTGTGTTATACCAGCATACAATCTCTACTCCCTTGGAGAGAATTGTGTCTTTGCATGTTCTGATTCAGGAACAGTTTTGCTCTTCTATAAGTTGGTCCCTCTTTCTTTTATTTCCAAATCCCATGTATCAATCATAATTTAAAATTTGGAACCAAAATCTGCCCAGTCTTTTATATTTCCCCTTACCAGTCTCCCTCCCTTTTCTAGGACCCATCCCATTTAAAGCATGGCTACTCATTTAGATTACTTGGGTTTAATGGCAGTCTGCCAAGACTTGAAACATCTTGCATTTTGGTATATCATGTAAATTCAGTTTAGAGTGTTTCTTCTGTCTTCTTTTCTCTCTTTATAGGTATCTAAGCAAAGATGATCACACACACACACAGTTTATAGACAAGTAAAAGTCTGTATTCCAGCCAGTTGGGACTATAACTCAGGTATTCTGAATCTAAGTATAGCTCTGAGAATTTCGATCAAGTGGTTTTTAATGGCAAAAAACATACTCTAACATCTCTTATAGCAACTGCAGAGGGAGAATTTGCATAAACAAGCCCTTAGCTAGAATAAACTATTAGCTGGAGGAGAAGCTTCTATGCAAGCAAACAGTTTAACAGAAGCTGAGATAAGCAGTTAGCAGAGGGGGAGGTCTGGACAAGCCTGCAGTTTAAAAGAAGCTAAGATAAGTTAGCTGGGGCATCTAGGCCTATGTCCTAGAATAGAATTGTGTAATTCTCCACAGGATTCTCCATTAAGATCAAATTCTAGTAAAAAGTCATCTGGCTTCATCAGGAATACAAGATGTATGTACCTCTACTTTGTCTTGACATGTCATACTCTACCTTCTGACGTCCAGAGCAGAGGCCCCATGTCATTAGGCATACCAGCATACTCAACATACATATCAATGCATGTAAAGTCTGCAGTTCAGTCTACATGGGTCCTAGAGTGACATTTTTGTCCTGACCTCGGAGGCCCTCCATATTTCTGCTACTAACTTTGCTTACTAGGCTTTTTGAACTTTGAGTCCAAGGGATTCTTCCAGCTTCCTGAATTTGGCTTTACCTACCAGTTCTAGCCCTGGTCTATTGATTGCCAGTCATTTTCTGTTTGTAGGTGATGACTTATTACCAAAAACTAGTTTCATCTTTACCCTGCCTAAAATGCAATGCAGCATGCATGGGTCTATTCCTACACACTTTTTGCTTTTCTAAAAAATAAAAAAAAATTAAAAAAATAAAATAACTAAAAAGAAAAGAAAGGCTCAGAGCATTGGTAAGCCTGTCAGCTGAGGTCTAGACTCAATGTAATTTGGACATCCTGGATATTATTTTCCTTTTTCAAAGTCTCAGTGACTCAGACAATTTTGGAAGGCAGAATGGAAAATTGTCTGAAGTTGCCTTGCTTCAAAACCCTTTTCTATATTAATTTCTCTTCTTTACTTCTACATATCACATTTTACCACTTTAAGCTCCTAAACATAATGGCCTAAACTCTCTCCCTCTCTGATGCTAATTTGGCAGCTAAGCCCCCCTTTCAGAGCAGAGCATATTAACTGTGTCAACACATTGTACTTTGCTATTTAAGCTCACCTAGACGCTGGCTCTCAAAGTTGGAATTTGATCCTAACACTTCAGACTCCATTGTGTCTCTATCAACATATCCTCCAAACTCTTATGTTGGGCCAGTCTTTATCCCTGACTTTGGACTGGGAATAGGAGAGCAAAGAGCCCTGCCTTTCCACTATACTGGAAGAGGTTGGTAAAATTCTATAGGGAGTTAATCTCTTGAGCACCTTTATGTCTTATGTCTTCTGAACTCAGAGGAACTTCATGCTTTGATTCTAGCTATTCTGTCAGCTACTTTTTAAGTCAACTTCCTTGAGCTAAGACCATGAAATTACTTCTTTATTTTGCTATGTTTAGGTCTACCTGCCTAGGCCATAGATATCATCTTTTCCTGTGTCCATGTTAACAAACCCAACTAAAACGTCTTTGTAAAGAAAAGGTTATAGCGATCCAGACTTAATAATTAAAACAGTGGATCCCTCAAGGATGGCTAGATTCACTTAATTATGGGGCTGAATTTTCCTTGAACAGAGAGAAATAGTATGGTTTGTTACCATATTGTCTAAGGAACTGTATCAAAATGAAGGCAACCATGTCATTTGACAGCAATATTTGCTGCACATGATTCCATAAAGAAAGAACATCAATGTTACATGACAGAATCCAAAATGGACGTACTTATAAAACTTCCTTGTCTCAGTCCTGTGATTCTCCCAGCACCTTTATTACATATAGCCTACTGGTAAAACAGCAGACCTCCAAGGAATTTATTTTGTAATTTCAATGCTGTATAATTTTGATACTGTTTACATGATACATTTCTATGTAAGTAGAAATAGCAAAGAAACTATTGGCTAACCTTGTAGCTGAACTTGTCAGAATCACTTTCCTTAAGATTGGTTTTGATGGTGGTGGGAGAATCCTGCATGAAGTGAATACACATTTCTTTGTACAACAATTCTCTACCAGAAAATATTTTTTTTTTACAGAGCCACAGTAATTGAAGTATTAGAGATGCTACCCAATAGCTTGTAGGAGAAATTGGAAAGTGCAGGTTAAGACTTTAATTTATGCACACAGGACACTTGATTTATGACAGAAGTAACAATTATGAGTTAGAGCTGTTGATCCAGGTTGATAATATGCTGAACATGCAGACTCAATGCATATTATTTATACATTTGTAGCTTTTTGATAAAATTGTGCTACTAACCAGGATATAAATTTGAAATGCTTTAACGCAGAAATGTTTGTACATGCAAAGGGACACTACAGAGGCTTCTGGGATCTGTCTATGTTTGTGCAAGATGGTGGTTAAACAGGGAGAAAATTTTTAGAAAACTTGTGCACGTGCTCTGTGGTAAATTAATCATGGTGATATTCTGGAAGCAGGGGATTTACATAGAAAAAGAACCATGAGGCAACCCTGGTTGTTCCATATTTGAGCAGGCATGCAAAGGGTTCCTTGATCATCTCTGAAGGGTAAGTGTCTTATTCTTCAAGGTGGCTATAATGTCTATTTGTAGAACTGTCATCAACACTCAAGGTACACAGCCACTCAGAGCCTCTTCATGCTGCACCTAACAGATATTGTCTCTGATTCACAGTGCATAAAACACAACAAACAAAACTATTGTAATCCTTCTGTTCTCACTTTCAGATAGACACCATAGTCACAGATGTCCCAATAATTAACTGTGAGTCCCTTGCAGCATGCTTTCTGTGAGGTAAGCAGCAGACACCTGAGACAGAGGCTGTTCTATCAGTCTCACCATTAAATTCTGCACTGGATTAGCATGCTTACATTTCAACCTCAGGGTAAGCTTAGGACCAATTTCAGATGCAGGCATGAGTTAACTTATCTGTTTCAGATAACCATGTATTGGTTTGAAACAAAGCAGTTAAACTGTAATTGGGGGAAAAGAATTCTTTAGGAATGGCATAAGACTAATGCAGTTCCACTCCCGAATCCATTAATTCTCTGGAGGAAGAATGTGGACTTTTTAGTAGAACAAAATCCTCATTAGAAGGTCAGTTCTTGTTGAGCAAGTAAGGCAAGATTTTGTTCAGAGTTTAAGGACATGAAAATATTTTTAGAAGGTGTGCCAATGAGATTCATTTTGGGGAAGATTTGAGAATAACAATAACAGAGGGGAAATGGAAGGCAAAAAAAAAACCTCAGAATTTGTAAGTGTTCTGCCCTTCAGTGTTGCGTATAATTTTTTATAAAAACCATTACAAGACATGAATTGTGCACTTATATTGGTATAGATAATATAACATTACAAGCATGCAAGAAATCATACTATAAAAAACTAAAACTTGAGAAGGTATGTCTCTCCTATAGGAGGAGCTTTGTCTAGCCTCCCATAAGAATCAAAATCATGACCTCTGATCACCAAGATATATCACAGTGAGTGCCTGAACTTACAGGTGGAATTGCAGATATTAAACCAAAATGTCAGTTGCAAAAATCATAATGGATCATGCTAGCAAAGAACGCAGGATAGAACATTAGTGAACACATTCATTGTAAATAGGGAACAAAGCCTTAAAGTCATTTAGCCTACTGGTAAATGCAAGAGGTGAAAGTATTTATAATAAATATAAACGATAACCCTATCCCCCCTCCCCAAAATAAGCCTCAGGAATGTACAGAGGAAGCACGGGGGTTGAACCCACCCACCTCCCCCATTCTGCTGCACTAAGACTTTCCTTGGAGGTCACAAGCAACACTTAGCTTGCAGTGCTCAGGATTATTGATGGTAGCAGCCAGCAGAATAAAAATTCCATAGGTAGGCAGTAAATATTTGAAAAGACCTTTCAGTTTGGGGAATGGTTTATATTGTTGCTTAAAAATGTAGTTTGAGAGCCATGGGAGCCTGCGATTGGGTGCTGCGTGTTTTACAAATGACACCCATTTGTCCTGGGCAAAAAACATTCCAGCCTGTAAATGTCAGGTTCACAGTGACCAGATATGATAAATGAGTCCTCTGGCTCCTATTAATATGGAGGTCACACATTTTGGAGAAAAAAAAATTAGAGACAATTCAAATTTAATCCCCCTTTTCTTCGTGGTAAAAGAGATAGGAAAAGAAATGGAGAGAAAGTTTGTAAAAACATAAAGCATCAAGGTTCCTTCTGAATATCTCTTTCAGCTTCCAACTTCATAAAGGAATTATCTTAATCATATTGAAAAAATGAGAGGGCTTGAAATATGGTCACAGATGGAAATGCCGACACAGGGAGTTACGGCATAAATTTCTAGGCACTCAAGCCTGGGATATTGCAAGCATGCTTCCATAGCTCAACCTCTGAAAGGCATAATAATTACTATTTGGCTGTTTGTCAGGATGAGGGATCCACTGGAGGGAATGTCTTATTCAATTTGGGAGCTGAAATTACACAACTGGTGTTATATTCAATAATATCGCAAAGCTGAAATGCGAAGGAAGCAAAGCCAGCTACCCAACTCTAAGTAAGAAGAAAGTATGCACAAAATGCAGGAGGTTATGGAGGAGGCTGCTAGCTTTCCCTGTGCTGATTTGGGGAATAATTTAATTATATGCAAATTCACATAAATTTTCATAACCTATTTATGTGCCTGGTAATGACAAATGATGTCACTTTTCAATTAGCAGCTGTGCTAAATCCATTAGCAAATAGTTATTAAGAACCTAATACAATCAAAGACTGTAAATGTTGTACAGGAATGAGAACATATTACAATCCTCATCTTCAAGTTTGCTTGAGGAACAAGACTCCAGACATCTAGTGACAAGAGAAGAAATGGAGAAAGCACATTATGATTGATTGGTACCTAGAAATGAACTAAGGAAATCAGCCTATCCTGAAGGAATAAGGCTCCGAAGTGTGCAGCAAGTCTTTTGGTCTCTTGGCTTTACTTCATCCCACATTCAGCCAAGTAGCAGTCAAATTGTGTATGATATATGCTAAAATATATTTTTAATATTAAGAATATTAAAAACCTTTTCACGATATGGACAAAGGTACTGACTGCGGTTTTCACTTCCACTAAAATTCATTTCACTGAAGCCATTTCATTTGAATACCTGCTATGTGGTTGTTATTATCTGAGAATCTGTGCATGAATGTTAGGGGTTAGTTTTTAATCTCCAGTGTCCTTAAAGAGGGGCCTAGCTTATATATGAGCAGCTGCAAAAATATTTAGGCATTCATATGTTTTATGACGGAGGCTCCTGTAACCTCTTAGTTGGGGTTAGAGCAAGGACAGGTAACTTTCCTTGACAAAGTTTTTAGGTATCTATTATAACCTTTGCCCATCAAATTACACTCTGTTTGTCATTCCATTTTAGATTTACATGGCGGCAGGGCCTTAAATGTCAGAAGTCCTGTTATAATGGAGACTTGAGTGTCTTTAATTAATGCTTCATGTTCCTGTTATGGTTATTTAGAATTTGCTGAAATCCCTAGAGCTATAAATTTCTTTTACAGGTCTTTGCGGTATGAACTTTAACAAAACAGCTATAAAGGGGTAATAGGCAAGGGTGATATATCAGCTCACGGCCCTGGTGATGTACCCAGGAGGAGGGGATATTTTACAAACAGATTAAAAGATTCTCTTTTTGTCAAGGAGGTTGCAACTGGAGCAAATTGGACATAAAACTTAAGCAGGAAATGAGGAACTATTTAGAGTGTCTGGATTCAAGGAGCGACTTCTCATGAGATGGACAAATATACTGACTTTTGTTTTCAATTCCACTAAAATTCATTTACTCTATCCCATTTCATTTGGATACCTACTATGTGGTTGGTGTTTCCTGACATTGAGGAAGTGGGACAGGATAAGAAAGGTAAGATGCTGACTTATTTATCCCAGGAGCCAGTTTTGAAGACAAGGTTAGCATATAGCAAGCGATTTGCAGCATTTCCAGGCCCCACATAAATCTGCCACAGTGCTCAAGTGCGTGGTCTCTGAATGTTGAATTCAGCTACATCTTACAGGAAAGATCAAGGGAAATAGAATTACCCTGGGATCTTCACACCCTGAAGCAGACGACATGAAGTGTTTCTTGTAAAATGGATGGCCATTTGGAATGTGAAAACACAGGGGAAGCCATTCTAGAGGAGAAAATAGCACAAGGCAAATCACTGAGGAAAAATAAAAAAAAATACAAAAAGCAGTATGCTGTTGTGGAGAGGGACAGATCTTTATATATTACATTGTTTTTGGATCCATGATTGGCTGTACATAAATTTAACATTTATGATTTTAGATACTTTAAGTATAAATTAAAATGGTTGGGGTTGAAATTAAAATCCCCATGGATGATATTGGAGCTGTATATTTCATAGACAAGCTTGGACTCTAGATGTCTGTGACAGAGAATTTAGGATTTCTCGCATTCTTTTTTTGCAAGACAGGAATTCTTTCAACTTTCAATGTCTCTTCTTTTGCTAAAGCCCTAAGATACAGGAATGGAAGAGGGTGAGATGAGACTTTCTCTTTCTCTATAGCTGCACAATAAGTTCTCAAAGGGAAATAAGACACAGTTGTGTGTCACTCCCTTAGACAAATAGAGCTGAGTTGGCCATGTGTCTGGACTTCTTCACTGTCACAGTTTAAGAAAACTACACACCATGCAAGTAACAATGGACATTCTGTATATCAAAGAGTATTTGTCTTAGTGACTTTCTTTAAAAAAAATTTAATCTTTCCATTTGTTTATATATCAAATGATCTACCACTTTCTGTTTACCCCCTCCGAAAAAAACCCACTGATAGCCCACTTCCCCGGGTAACTCCTCTGACACCCCCTCCATCCCATATTTTCCATCCCACATTTGCCTTCCCCCTCCCTTTTGCATTCATGAGAGTGCTCCCCCACCCACTCACACCCTCCTGCTTCACCGTTCCAGCATCCCCCTATTCTGGGTCATCAAACTGCCAGGGACCAAGGACCTCCTCTCTGGTTGCTTTCAGGCAAGGCCATACTCTCCTGCATATGTATCTGGAGTCAAAGATCCCGTTAGGTACACTCTTTGGTTGGTGGTCTGGTGTCTGGGAGAACTGGGTGTCAGGTCAGCCTGTGTGGTTCTTGCAATGGAGTTGCAGTACCCCTTCTCTCCTCCAATCCTTCTGCCAGCTCCCCTACCAGGTTCCCTGAGTTTAGCCTGATGGTTGGCTCCAAGCACCTGCCTCTACTTTGGTCAGTTGCTGGCTGGACCACCACAGGAACCACACTTGGTTCCTATCTACAACAACCTCTGGACCACAGCAATAGTATTGGGTTTGGTGTGTGCACACATGATATATCCTCAGGTGGGGTCATTCCCCAGTTGGCCCTTCCTTCAGTCTCTGTTCCACTTTTTGCCCCTGTTCTTCCTTTGGACAGGAACATTTACATGCTGAAAAAAATTTGAGATGCATGGGTGGCTCAATTCCTCCACCAGGGACCAAGCCTATGGAGGTAGTCTCCACAGGTTCTATCTCTCCCTTCTATGTATATTAATGGTTAAGCCAATCCCATTGGGTCCTGGGAACCTCACATTTCTCTGGAGTCTGGAACCCTACAGTGGCTATCCCCAGGCCCTCATCCCTCTGCTACTTATTTTTACTCGATTTCAAAAACCTCTGAACCTCTCTCACATTTCCCTCAGATTCTGATACTGCCACCCTTATTTTCTTGTCCTATTTCCCTCAATGAGGACTGAAGCATCTGCCTACTGATGTTCCTTCCTTCTAGGGCTCCAGGTGGTCTGTAGGTTGTATCATATGCACTCTGAGCTTTTGGGTTAGTATTTACTTATTAGTGAATACA
Organism: Apodemus sylvaticus; assembly: GCF_947179515.1. Lineage (NCBI taxonomy): Eukaryota > Metazoa > Chordata > Mammalia > Rodentia > Muridae > Apodemus > Apodemus sylvaticus. The sequence continues at coordinate 76,839,425 of NC_067484.1, forward strand.
TACCATGTGTTCTTTTGTGTCTAAATTACCTCACTCAGGATGGTATTTTTTAGTTCCATCTATCTGACTGCAAATTTCATGAAGTCATTGTTTATAATCACTGTGTAGTACTCCACTGTGTATATGTACAACATTTTCTATACCCATTCTTCTGTTTATGGACATCTGAGTTTTTTCTAGTTTCTGGCTATTATAAATAAGGTTGCTATCAACATAGTGGAGCATGTGTCCTTATTATATGTTCAAGAATTTTCTGGGTATACGCCCAGTAGTGGTATAGCTGGCTCCTTAGGTAATACTATGTCTAATTTTCTGAGGAACCACTAAACTGATTTTCAGATGGGTTGAACCAACCTGCAATCCCACCAGCAATGGAGGAATGTTCCTGTTCTCCACATACTTGCCAACGTCTGCTGTTACCTGAATTTTTGATATTAGCCATTCTGACTGGTGTGAGGTAGACTCTCAGGGTCATTTTAATTTTCATTTCCCTGATAACTAAAGATGTTGAAAATTTCTTTCAGTGTTTCTCAGTCACTTGAGATTCTTCAGTTGAGAATTCTCTATCTCTATACTACACTTTTTAATAGGGTTATGTGGTTCTCTGGAGTCTGCCTTTTTGAGTTTTTGTATATTTTGGATATTAGCCCTCTATCAGATGTAGGGTTGGTAAAGATCTTTTCCCATTCTGTGGGTTTGTGTTTTGTCCTATTAACACTGACCTTTGCTTTACAGAAGCTTTTCAATTTTATGACATCCCATTTGTCAGTTGTTGCACTTAAAGCATAAGCCATTGGAATTCTGTTCAGGAAGTTTTCCCCGGTGCTCAAGTATCTGAGGCTCTTCCCCACTTTTTTTCTATTAGTTTCAGTTTGTCTGGTTTTATGTGGAGGTCCTTGATCCACTTGGACTGAATTTGTGCTGTATCTTACTTTTATTATATTTAGTTATGCACCTTGAATTCCTGATTTCTCCAATACTTTTGATATGAATGGGTGTTGTATTTTGTCAAAGGCCCTTTCTGCACCTATTGAGATGATCATGTTGTTTCTCTTTGAGTTTGTATAGATATTGGGTTACATTGATAGACTTCCATATTTTGAACCATCTCTGCATCCCTGGAAAGAAGCCTACTTGATTATAGTGGACAATCGTTTTGATGTGTTCTTGCATTTGCTTTGTGGGAATGTTTTTTTTTTTTGAGGTTAAAGACAAACAAATTATGTGCTTTAATTCATCTTTTTTTTATTCGATATATTTTTATTTACATTTCCAATGGTTTCCCCTTTTCTAGCCCCCCACTCACCAAAAGTCCCATAAGCCCCCTTCTCTCCCCCTGTCCTCCCACCCACTCCTTCCCACTTCTCCATTCTGGTTTTGCCCTATACTGCTTCACTGAGTCTTTCCAGAACAAGGGTATTTTGCATTGATATTCATAAGGGAAATTGGTCTGTAGTTCTCTTTCTTTGTTGGGTTTTTTTGTAGTTTAGGTATCAGTGTAACTGTGGCTTCCTAGAAAGAATTATGTAGTGTTCCTTCTGTTTCTATTTTGTGGAAGTTTGAAAAGTATTGATATTAGAACTTCTTTGAAAGTCTGATAGAATCCTGCACTAAAACCATCTGGTCCTGGGCTCTTTTGGGTTGAGAGACTTTTTAATGACTGCATCTATTTCCTTTGGGGTTATGAGGATGTTTAGATGGTTTATATGATTCTGATTTATCTTTGGTACCTGCTATCTGTGTAGAAATTCATCCACTTAATCAAGGTTTTCTGAAGGCACAACATACCCAAACTTATGGGATACAATGAAAGCAGTGCTAAGAGGAAAACTAATATCTCTAATTGCCTCCAAAAAAACTGAAGAGAGCATACACCAGCACCTTAACAACTTAGTTGATAGCTCTTAGTTACTTTTTTATTGCTGTAATAAAACACCACAATGTGGGTGCTGGGAATTAAACTTGGACACTCTGGAGGACTTGCATATGGTCATAATCTCTGATCCATCTCAGTAGTCCCAAGTTAGAAATTGTGTTTGAATTTTCTTCTTAGGTGTTATATATTATACCACATTCTTTGTTCTTAATGTATTTCTGAGGAGAAGCATATAATTGTTTGAGTTATGGTTCACAGAGTCAGAGATTATGTATAGTAATGCACATAGCCTTTCTATTTTAACTCAATGGGAAATATGGTCTAGTAGCATGTGGCCATCCAGGATAAAGATAATGCATACTGATAAAACATCTGGAAGTGTGCAGGCCAGGTCCAACAGAAAGCCTTGTCTGCCAGGCCTAGTCTGTCTGTCAATAGTATAGAGTTTATGTAGACTTCACAGTAGGTGGCACATTATGATTTTGGTGGTTGCTTTTCATTTTTATTTTTGTTACTGTTTATGTTTGTCTTTGATTTTCAGAGATTATAGTGTAATGCCTTAAATTGTATTGTCCTGCATGCACCAGTAGTGAAATCATCCCAAATACATACAACATATTATGAAGGTAGAATTATCCATCGCTAAAATAAGACAGGATAGCTTCTAGATAACAATGTAATTCTATACCTTCATCTCTTCTGGTTAATACTCAATGCATATATCATGGGATATTAATTTTATAAATGAAATTTTCAAGTAAGTAGCAATAAGCATTGACATATTGTGATATTCATTTAGGTTCCTTTTTAATATATTAAATCTTCAGTGGAATTCTCACATATATAGTCTAAAATCCAAATCACAATTTCAAGTCTAAAATCACCAAAGAAGGAGAGGAAGGTACTAGGACATATTACATGAGGAGTACACTTAGAGTGCTATGGAAGATAAACTCTCAAATGCTTCAAATATTGATATTAATGGGCATTCTCTAATTTTCCAGCACTTCCGTGTATCTGTGTATTAACTAATATGAAAAAGAATTAAATCAAGCTATACACAATATGAATAATAATATGGGTGGATCAATTGAACTGTAGTTATATCACATAGCAATGAGAATAGGCAAAGAACATCTGGACATACTCAGAAGCAATTATACAATTAACTACAGAGCTCTTATTATGATACTAAATTAAGTCAGGCATGAAGTAGTATATATTTGCTAATGATTATATTTATATAATTAAATTCATGTACATTGTTACATATTCGGGAAGCATTGTGTTTTAAATATCTTATGCAGAGAGCCTATTGTGATTAAGTCTCTATTGCCACTCATGTTCTGTTTCAAGATCTGGGTGTTGTTTATGTTTTTCTCCATTGTTTATGATTTGTTTTTTGTCTCACTAAGAAATTTGAGAAATATGAAAAGATGAAGAGAACAAAGTAGGAAGGATGGGAAGACAAAAGATGTCTAGACAGTATTTATATTTAAAAAGTTAAGAAAATCTAGGAAAATAAATGAAGAAATTGAAACATGCTGATGTAAAACTTGGAGAATATTTCAAAATAGAAGTAAAGAAGATTATGCCATGTGATATGCTAACTCATTAAATAAAACTCTGATTGGATACTAAGTTATATATAGTAGGGTATGAGGATCATCCCAAACTCAGAAACTTGAAAAAGATATGCAGACACCAACTACATGATAAGCTTATGATAGTGTCTTTGTCATGTGCTATGTCTGTTGTAGTTCTTGACACCCACAGCATGTGCACATGCACACACACACACACACACACACACACACGCACGCACACACACACATACACACACACCATAGAAAAGTAGGATTGGAAAGATGGTAACCAGTAGAAGTGGGAAGGTAAATACCAGGTAATTGGAAGTGAATATAACAGTACATTATAAATATGAACGAAGCATATAAATTTGAAAGGAAAAATATTTCTAAATGCTAACTTATGATATAATTTTGGAGGGTTTCTTGGAAAATATAATAGTTGATCTATGAATAGACAGATTTGAAATAGTGACTGAGGATAAAAAGATCTTATGGGGCATACACACACACACACACATAAACATACACACACAGACACACACACACACACACACACACACATGAGAGTTACTGAGGTTACAGACATAGCAGCTCAGGATTTAAAGGTATTTCTACCATTTGGACTGGATTTGCTTCTAGTGTTCTCATCAGGCATTTTACAACTGTCTGCTCTAGCTCCAGGAGGTACACTGTCCTCTCCTATCCTCCATTAGCACCTGCATGCAAATCCATATTAAAACACACATAGACACATATACAAAATATAACACATTATTAAATCTGATAAGAATACCTATATGCTGAAACTCATCTAGTAAAACAAGTGGTATGTAAAGTTTAGCGAGGAGAGGAGAATAGGAAGTTGTCTCTGCTGTAAGAACCACCTAGAGCAAAGAGATAAATCTGCAGGACCTGTATTCAGAAGTGAGTGATTCAATAGAGAGAAATTCAATTACAATTCAGTTAACTGCATATGTCTTCTGAATTCAGTGTGTTCTGAGACCAGCTACAAGTTAGATAGAAAAGACAAAATGACTGGGAGAGAGGTAGCAAGGCATCACTCTGATCTAGACAAGTATATGTTCTTGGGGAATTTGTCAGCATCTCCTTGACAAACTAAATGTTCATTTGGGTTTGTGAGAATGCTAGTGCCTGTTTGATTAACACACCCAAAAACCTTTTAATGACTAAACGCATAGCATATGACAGTAAACAACTAAGAATAATTGTGGTCTTAAATGCTTAAATAAAGCAGCTATGTGGGTATTATTTAATTATTACTCATTCACTATTTTTGTGTGGACTAACACATTTAAAAACAACAGTTCTCAGTCTGAATCATGTGCTTTTAATCTCAAAGGGTCCTGGGGTTGAGTCCTATTAATAATGTATTCATTTATGAATTCACTGAAGTATTTACTGTGTTTCAATTGCATATAAATCATTCAAACATTCTCCCAAGCAGAGATTCTTCCTCCCCATCATGAATCAGTTGTTCTGAAGGAGAAAAACTCAACGTGCAGCTACAGACTCAATTTTCCTTTGAGGCTTTTGTGAAATAACTCACAAGTTTTCTTGGAATATAAGATTCTTAAAGTGAAAAATGAAGTTAATTTTATTTTTCTTCCTAAGCATCTAAAAATGTTAAAAATTAATAAAGGCAAAATGAACTAAAATGATTATTTGTAAAACAGAAAATATGGAGCCATGAAGGAGTAAATCATCATCACTACAACCTCAGAAAACAAAGTGTATTCTTCTTTATGGTTCATTTACATTTTAGCATGAAAAACGAAATGGGTGTCTGTGAACTTTCCTACATACAAAACCAATTAGTAATTCTTGGTCAGTGAAGAAGACTACTTCTCCAAACAGGTCTTTTAGAACTGACATTCAAGTCTTGACTTCACATAAAACATCTTCCTGGTCAATAGACATATTTGTGATGATTAGAGAAATATCCTACAAGGTAGTTTTTTGACAAATTATATCACTCTGATATTTTATAAGGATGTATGATACATTGTAAATCATAATGTAATCTTTCAATGTTTTACTGGAAGATGTATGAATAAATATGTTCACCAGAGAATTCTTCTGCATTAATTTAAGGACTACAATCAAAGATGAATTTGCTATATAATTATGGGCCCCTTTAGAACAAGATTAGAATCTTGGTTTAATTAATCTATAAAATTAATAAGTCTAAATAGATCAGCTTCTGATCTTTTCCTTCTTGTCAACATAAGCAAATACATTTGGCTAATATCAGCAGCAAGACTCTAAGATATAGTATGTAACATTTATCAACACTTCTTTCTCACTGGGACTATAACGATCCCCAGACCCCTGAGACACTCAAGGTAAAGATACAGCAAACTAACATGAGAATTTTGAATAAATATTAAGTTCACATATGTCAAACTTAAAATTAAAATAGAAGGATGCTTTTTCCCAAAGCCAATTTTGTCCATAAGATTTGAGACATAAACATCTACTGTAGTCATGAATAATCTCGGCACTGACTTGTGCAGACAACCTCGTCTCTATCAGTGCATCAGTTTGTCTCTCTCATTTCAGTTATTAGAAAGGAATGGGCTGCTTTTACCCTGCCTTGTTGATTGTACCCAGACTTTCAATCTGCCAAATTTCAATCTGTTCATCTTCCTGGGGGTTATGTAGCTTCTCCAGTAGCACCTAACTCTATTTGTGTCTATGAGTTTGTGAATGGGTGAAAAACCTCCCACCCCTTGTTCCTACAATCGTCAAAATTGTCACCACCTCTTGTCGTCTGAGGAGGTGGCAATATTTTAGAATTAGGAGACATAATATTGCCGAATCCTCTTGTTTCCCCAGAAAAGTGTTTGCTTTTGATGTATTTGTTTCTGGAGACTTTCCTATTTTGTATTAGACATTTTATATTTAATGACAATTTACAAGAAATTTCAAACATATATCCCAAAGCATAGTTCAAAATGCAATATATACCCACTGTTTATTGCCTTATATACTTTGATCAAATCATGGACAGATTAATTTACTGCCACTAATTTTAGAAAGAATTTCATTGCTGAAGGGGTCCATAAAAATTATTAAACACATTTGTTCAGAATATGCTTTGCCATTTCATCCATTTGCAATATATGTAACAATCTTGAGACAGGTAATATCATTATCCTATGGCAGTTAAGAACCCCTTTAAGAGTTTCCTACCACATCCTTTTCAGGCTGGTAACAAAGAGCCCAAAACTTCACAATCAGGAAAAGCAATGTGAAGCCTCCACAAACAACAGACAAAAAGCAGACAAATATCCTTCCTTTTCTCCTCTTTGATGAACAGCCTTGAAATACCATTGACCTGGCTCCCTGGGGAAAAATTCCATAAAACTGGGCAAGTGGCTTCACTTAGTGGCAACCATGTTAATGGCATTTCTTCCTGGAGGCGTTTCCCTCTTTTCTGGGTTACTGTCCTCATCCATCACTCTTGATATCACAGAGAGCAATCTATTAAAGGAAAATAGAATATAAGCCTCCTGCCTTCGGCTCTGTGCCCTGTGAAACTCAAACTAAAGCAAGGGCAAAGGAACTTAAGGATCTTGACTAACTATCTAAAGCTATATAAGACAGAGCTAAGATTCAAAATAAACATATTTTTTTTAATTCAAAGACAGTCTTTTCCTACAAAGTTTATAGGCACTTGAGTAAAACTCAGTTGTACTCATACATAAGGTTAGCCCTGACAAAATTTTGGAAGCCCTGACAAAACTCTGAAAACTCCACTGGATCTTAAGTAACTTTTTAATGACTATACAGGCCACTAGGGATTATCACTTTCTGAAGCTGTATCAGTGAGTTTCTCTAGAAATAGTCATGGAATGCTTACAATTTCAATAAAGAGAATAAATTATTAGAAGCAATATTTTATGTTCAGGTCTTGCTAAATGATGTTTTCTGTCCATCTTCTTTCTGTTGATTGAACAGGAAGGGACCCAGGCAACTAGCATGCTAAACAAATTCATAGCCTTTTGTTTTTATCATGTAAATACTTTTGTCTGAATGAGAGATATTCAATAGCCAGCCTGGTAGATGATCCACCACAGTGGAATAAAGAAAGAGGTAAGAATCTCTACATTTCAAAATTGCATTCAATAATTATGTAAGCATCTCCCTTGGAAAACTCCTCTGACAAATATGTCCAAAAGAAGGAAAATCTGGTTTTATCTTTCTAGAAAACAGATCTCATATAATATGAGTATATAGCTATTTAACTTCCAAAAATGATACTGTTGATATACAATATGTCACCAGGCATATTGCAATTAACCTACTACTTTCAGTATCACACTGTACTTTCACCATGGAGATGTGTCTATTTCTATTCTGACTTGATCTCTAGTTATCAAACTTTGGATATTCCTACTGTCCATAAGGGAAGATATTAAAACTATTTTCCCTATGCATTGACATCTCTTAATGCATTTATTACCCTTGCACCTCTGATATGAAGCCATTTACAATTACTATACTGAATCTTAAAATGCATGGAAATCAAGGCATGTCTTGAGGCAGTTATGGGTGACTTGATTCTTTCTTTCTTCTTTCTTTCCTTCTTTTTTCTTCCTCTTTCTTTATTTCCTTCTTTTCTATTTTCTTTACCCCTCTTCCTCCATCTCCTCCCTGTTTCTTCTTTTTCTACTTATTCTTATCCTCCTTCTCCTCTTCTTCTTCCTCCTCCTCCTCCTCTTCTTCTTCCTGTTTCTTCTTCCTTACTCCTCCTCCTTCTCCTCTTCTTCTTCCTCCTCCTCCTCTTCCTCTTCTTCCTTTTCTTCTTCCTTACTCCTCCTCCTTCTTCCTCCTCCTCCTCCTCCTTCTCCTCCTCCTCCTCCTTCTTCTTGTTTTTTTTATGAGACAGTTTCTCTATATAGACCTAGCTGTCCTGAACTCACTCTGTAGGCCAGACTGGCTTCGTAGTCATAGAGATCTGCCTGCCTCTGCTTCTCAATGAAAGGGATAGAACTCCTGATATTAAAGGTATGGGACACCCTGCACTGCTGATATTAATTTTTCTATAGCTTATCTGACTTTATTGTCATGATAAAACTATCATAGTTTACTCAGTGTTTATCTGAATGCTCAGACAACAACCATTTTTGGAGGTTGATGTTGTATATCTGACATTTTCCATAAGAAATATAAAAAATGTATATACAGATTTGTATAAAAACAATGAATAAAAAGGATGCACAAATATGAAAAAGATCCAGAAGAACGATATGGGATGGTTTGGAAGGAACAAAGGCAAGGGATAAATGGTGTAATCATGATCCGAAAAATTAATATTTTTGTAAATATTTAGAATGAGTATTTTAAAATAAAAAAGATAATGAATACTCTTGGATGGTGATGAGGAATTTGGAAAAGTAGCCTCTGTTCCTGTGCAAACTGTGGCTAGAAGTGCCTGTAAAGAGTGGAGGAAAGAGCAAAGTTCACAGCATCTGGGACTGTTCCTATTGACAGCAACTTTGAGAAAGGTGAACATTGTTTTTAAACTGTGAAGCCTGAAAGTTTATTGTTTGTCAGAGGGTTCTGGCCAGTTGGCAAAGAGAACTTGAAGATGCTACAGAGGCACAAAGGAAGGATCAAATGTGCCACCATATGAGAAGGAAGACCTGATGTGATCAATATCACCCTGTCTATCGTAAAAGGAATTGAAAGAAAATGGTGTGAGAGTATGGGGTCAGATAAAGAGTTAAAGTTCATGACTTATAGTTTGTCCTAAAGATCCCTTATGCAAGTTCTATGGCCATTGCTTATAGGATCCTATGTTCTTCTAAGGTAAATTAAATATTACTTTTGCTATTTATATAATAAACAAGTCCTGGAAAAGTTTAAGACTGTTGAAAATGGAGAGAGTGCGGACAAGGAAAACACTGAAGATAATGAGAGAATAAATTCAGAAAACACAGTAGGATGATAGCAACATGTGCATCTATGTACCAATTTGAAATTAGATATAACAGAGAATAGAGACGCCATTTGATGTATCTACCTGAACGAACTGTGATCTCCTGCAATGCCTGTTGGAAAAGTACACAGAGATCATCAACAGTGGCTGATTTCAAAAGGAAATGTGATTCTTTACAATAATACAATAAAAGAAAACAACTCTGCCATTTATAATATTTAGTAATTAAGGACTTATGAAGACAATGACCATGAATGCATATTAGAGCAGTGGAGATCTAGTACAGAGCAGGTATTGAGACACAGCTCAAGTTGGGGAAAAGTTCCAGAGCAAATTCTAGGTCAGAGAGAGTAAAGATTGAGGTGAGAATGGAGAAGTAGAAAGTTGCTATCCTGATTTTTATATTTTCTTTGTACATAACTGTTATTTATTCTTTAATAATTTAGTGCATACCTTTAGTATGTTTTGATTACTCCATCTCTTCAATGTCCCTCCTGAATGTTCTCCCTACTCCCTGGAAGTTCTCTTATCAACATGCCCTTCTGTCCTTTTATACCTTCTTGGTCTTGTTTTATAACATTGAGTTAACAGTTGTTTAACTCATAATTAAATAATCTGTGGGATTATTTATTGGATCCTGGGCATATTTCTGGAGAGGAATAACCCTCTTTCTCTTTGCAGCTATTAATTGACAATAGCTTTGGTTAGGAACAGGTTCATCTGTTTCGCTGTGCTGTGCTGTGCTGTGCTGTGCTGTGCTGTGCTGTGCTGTGCTGTGCTGTGCTGTGAGGCTCCAACTTACATCCTTGTGCAGGTAACAACATGATTTAAAGCATAGCTCTGACAGTGAAACAGAAGAGCCTATAGTCATAGTAGTAAATACACAGAGTACAATAAAATGTTTTCATGCTGGAGATGATTATGAGGGGTAGCATGTGAATACACTTGCACTACAGGTGGTGGCTGGTCTTGGGTAAAGAGAAGAATTCTGTCATATGTCTGTCTGTCTGGAACTATCCATCCAAACTGGGAAAGCAAAGAATCTAAAGTTTTACTTTAATATCACCATTTAAATTCTTTATTGCCCAGATCCAGATTCAGCTGAGGAGGGTCCTGAGAAAGAAGGAAATGGAAGCGGCAGTGCCTCTGATTCAATAATGATTGGCAGTCAGTAGTGAATCCAAGCTGTCATTCAAGAGCTCTCTCTTTACCTGAGGATTCTTGTCACACTTCCTTCTCCTTCTTTCCTTCTCTTTGTTCATTCATTTGCTGTCTCCCTTCTGATTCTTTTTCCTTTTCCCTTCTATGGTTTTTTTTTTTTTGCCTTCTTCCAATCAGAGATCCCAAACTCAGTCTTTTGTTTATTAACGCTACATCATCAAGGCTTTGAATATTGTTAATAATTTTCTTAAGAAATACATAAATTCTATGAGTACTGGATCATTAGTTCCAACCCCTGCTTCCTTAAAAGAGAAACTAAACACAAAGGAAAAACACATTTCCTTATTGCTTATACATAGGCTTCTTCATGGGTAGCTGGGCACAGCTCTTGAGGTTTCCTGGAATGGAAGACAGCAGTCACTGTTTTCATGTAAGAACAGAGGTGCCAGAGTACTAAGGTTAAAATAATTTCTTACAAAGTTTTAAAATTTAGTCAAGGAAAAGGGTTAGGGATTTAGCTCAGTGGTAGAGCGCTTGCCTAGCAAGTGGTTCGGTCCTCAGCTCTGTTTAAAAAAAAAAAAAAAGCAGCTTGCTCTCTCTAATGTTTCTTTAGGTATTTTCATCTCAAATTCTTCAAATAGCCAGGAAAAAGAAGTGCTAGCTTTTTATTTTCTTATACATCATCTTCTAATTTTCTAAACTTTGTTTCCTATTTTAGCAATTCTGTGACCTCATGTACTCTCCTTCTAAAACTATTTATTTCTAAATCACCTGCAAGCCTTTCTCCTATAGAATAAACACATCTATCATTTACTTGTTTTTAAAAATAGATTCCTTCTTTTCCCATCCATGTCTTTTCTTCTTGGTATTAGTTTAACTCTCTAAATTTGATTTCTCCAACTTCACCCTGGCTAATTAATGCTGTAGTTACTGACGAGAGAGGACATGTATCTCCTCATACTTCCAAGCTCGATCCCAATCGAAACAACAAACAATTTCTACAAAGAACCATGTAGGCTTTTAAGGCCTCTGTGATTACATTGTCTAGATCCTTTCCCATAGGCCTAGGGGCCAAGGAGAAAGTCTGTTCTTCATCCTCCACAGCCTCACCTCCATTCCTCATTCCATTTATTATGGTATGAGTAGCTCTGAGTAATGTGGGGTGCATATTCCCCCCAAAAGATTGAAAGTAAAATAGTAAAGACAGCAGATCAGCTTCAGGGCAATAGTAACCATCAGCACACCTGAGGATCAACAGCCTGGAGATGCCCCAGGGGGCAAGAACTATGTCAGATGTACCCCTAAGCAGCCATGCTGGACCAGACGCTTTATATTCAACAGCTTTATTTTTATATTTTGAACTCAGAAATTGCTTTTTTATAATGAAACTGTTAAGACAAAGTTAGGTACATCTCTGAAGAATATTCAAGTTTACCAACAACTATTCGTCCTGTTGAGTGGGTAGAACGGAAACGACAGAATAGAAACATAGAGACAACCATGAGAAGATTCCCATCTCATTACTAAGAAGTTTAGTATCATGAGGAACATATGTAAAGGAGAACTTTGCTCTCAAAAATGCATTTTTTGTTTACATTGTCATGAGTTTTAGAAATAATGTTGTATGTGATGTTTCATAATCCACATGCCAGTGAGGTAGTAAGGGATTAGTGTTTTATTTTTCTTTCTCAAGTAATAAATAAACCTGAAGAGTTCAAGTGCCAAGGAAAAGAATGACTTATTTTATATGCACAACACTAAAAAATAAATGAAAGTCCTACCTTCTTGTGGATTATACAGTATAATGCAATTTGCCTCATCTACAAACTCAGGTAAAATTTCTAACTTTGTCCTCATTAGTAATAAAAAAGATATAATTTAAGTCAGCTAGTCTGCATAGACATGGAAATATATATATAGTCTCAGGGAGACACTGGATAAGTGATTTACATAAGTTGTATTTTTATATAATTTATCAGAATTATATGACTTATGAAAGATAACCGAATTCCTGCATGGTTGAAAACACTGGAGTAGTCAATTTGCATATCATATATTTTTGTTTTGTTTTATGCTTTTTGGTCACACTTATAATCATATTGTTCTGATGCCAGTTTTTCATATTTCCATTAAAAATTACTTAGTTGTGTTTAGATACTTATCAAATAACAAAATTATCTACAAAGGATATGGAATTATCTGTGGTAAATATATAGTCACTTCTTAATGAATTAATTGGTTAACTAATTAAAGCACGTACTTGTTTTCATGAAATTAGAAGGAAAACATGTCAGAGTGCTTGGGGAAGAATTAGAAAGGAGGGAACAGGGACTGGATTGGATCAAAAAACATGACATGTAGGTATGAATTTCTCAAGACAGTAAGACCAATATGTATTTAAAGAATCTCAGAATATACCACTAAAATAGATTAAATTAAAATTTATACAATTGCTTTCAAGATTCTAAATTTTAAGTTGCTTGACTGAGGCTTATGAATACAACAGGGAATGAACAAGATGTTTACAAGTTGAGGAAACAAAGCAATTTTGGATTATCTCAGCAATGGAAAACAGACTTTGTCCATAAGACACATGCTTGAGTCATTTCTGTCTCACGTACTCACATTTCCTCACATAGTAAATGCGCCTTACAAAGCACCAGTCACCCCATATTTGTACTTGAACAAGTTTACATCTGTCTCAGAGAGTTTTTACCCATGTGCCAGTGACACAATGGATACCAGATCCTTGGCAAGTTCCAGCCAACCTGTGTGATTGATGAAGACCCACAGAACTCAGCTGGCCCTGTGTTGTATCTGGAAACTCCACAATATCTCAGCAGTACACTCCTACTTCTTGTTATTGATAGAAATATGTTACAACTGATATACGAGTGAACCCCAAATGATTCTTGGAGCCATTGGGGTGAGTATAGTCACATATGCAGTCCTAGCCCCTGAGGCTTCCTGCAAGCTATCTGTAGACCCAAGATCAAAAGGCATGCAGAAAGCTAATCTTTAGTTTCAGGTCCATATTTGGATTAACCTCCACATTTTGCCTGGTTTCTTCCCTTCTAGAACTGTTCTTTGTATGGGCCCCTTGAAAATCCTAGATTGTCATCTACATTCAAGTCACTAACTACACAGCTCTTTATCTTGAAAGCCCTTGCCCCTCTTTTCCTTTTCTCCAGTGTCTGAACTCTATGTTCCGAGGTAGTAGTCCAACATCATCCTTAAGAGGAACTAGAAATGAGTACCATGGTGTTGTGCTGCCAAGGATTATGTGTCATCATCATTAGGGATATCTCCCTCATATTAGTGAGAGCCCTCCCTTCACTGGAGATTCTTCCTCTCACCTCTTACCTCTTGAATCTTCTTTTTTGGTTGATTGATGCTTTCATTGAAAGGTGAACACAGGGAGTCACACACGATCAAGTAATCTCTACTTGAACCATATGCATGGAGAACTGATATTAATTTCAATCAGTAAATTCAATAGATACCTGGTAAATGATACATAATTAGCAGGGGGGCAGGTAGCATGGGAACTGTTTTACACAAGGGTCCAAGCTCTACTGCGACACCAGTGACATGAGCATCCCTGCTCCTCCAGTCCATTAAAAATAAGGCTTGTCTTCCCAGAAAAAGCCATTTTTGCTGTCTAGGTTATTACTTATGAACAAGTAGTCTCCCCTAAATAGTATGTCTGGCCTACCAGTAGGAATTTTAGTTGTATATGCCATAGCTTCCTAGTGTGTGGAGAGGCTTATGTCCTTTCCCGCCCCCTGAAGAAATAAGATCTATCCTGCTTCCTCTTTGGACCAGATATATATGGGGGAACAAAATAGAGCATCCTAGGCATTCAGGGGAAGCAAATACTATAATCTAGTAAAGCTTTCAACTTTGGTGGTTATATGGATAAATTCTCTTTGATAGCATCATTACTCAGAATCTCTGTATGATGAGGTTTGAACCAGTGTTAACGTATTTAAATTGTTTCTCCCTCTGTAATTTTAGTCAATCAATTGGATTTATTTGTGCGGCTCACATTTTCAAAGTTGTCGTATCTCTCCTAGTAAACATCGGATTTCCTGAATTTTGGACCTTTGCAATGCTGTCTCAGAGCAGCACGGTGCAGGCTACTAACACATAGTAGGCAATAAACATTTTCGAAGCCAAATTGGATTCATGTCTGCAGGTCTCAGCCTACCACAGCACACATATGGCCTTCATTTATGTTGGAGTCAGAATATTTAAGAACAGATTAAATTAAAGTGCCACCTGCCAAATTTCTACAACCAAGGGAAAAACAGATTTACAGAATAATTGGTTCTGGAGATGAGAAAATAAGCACAAAGGACAAAGACCAGATTTTATTCCATCCATTTTAATTTAACAGTTATTAATGAGTGTCTCGTCTGCAGAGATTCGGTGTTAGGTGCTGGTGATGTGATGATGTTCACACACACTGTCAGCCTCAACCATTAAATGTCTATTATCTCCCCTTCATCGTTCTCATGAGGGCGCTGGAGTCGCTGGCTGTGTCTTTCACACATTGAAGGTAAACATACTCATGGCAGCTGCCTTGCAGGAATATGGTGCGATTACTATTAACGCTTTTATCAGCATAGCACTGCCCTCAGTGCAGAATCCTGGGAGTTGCGAAGTCTGTGTACCAAACAGAAAGGCAGTGATGGAAATGAATACACCAGGAGATCCTGGGGTGCCCTGCTACCTGAGATTCTGTGAACAGCCCCTTGCAACGATGCAAGCTCAATTAGACGGCACATTATAATCCATCTGAGCAATGTGACAGAGCAGGCTCTGTTATTGTTCAACCGCGAGGAGAAGCTTCCCTGTCTACATAGGAATGGAGCAAGCATTCCTAAAACCCCTTGCTTCCCCCCCCCCCCAAAAAAAAATGTCTTCCTATAACCATTGCCTCAAGGGGTCTGAAGCTCTACCTATAGTGACAAACAGTCAGGTCTGATAAAGCTCTCTTTATGGACAACCTAGTAGAAAAAGAACCTTTTAATGCTACAGAAGGTACTGCTATGGGTGCTGATGCAAAAGAGACCAGATGCACTGCAAGGAAAGTAATGACATATGCTGATGAGGGGCTGTGAATGAAGACAGAACATTTGTACTGAACAATAAAATGCAATGCTCTGTTGAGCTGTTTCCTTGCTCTCTTACTTGGTAGGTTTTTTAAAAATACACTTTTGTTCCTTATTTAGTTTCATACACTATATTTTCTCCTCTCTCATCACTTCCTATTTTGACACTGACTTTAATTGTGAATAAATCCAACTCTGCAAAGCCTGAATATAAACTATAATGTTAGCATCAAGAAAACCAATTTTTTGTGTGCTACATAAAAAATGTTAGTTATGGATAGCACATATTAGGAACCATCCCCAGCAGAGGCTGGAGAAATATGCATTGTCAAAGCCACACAGAGTGCTCCTGAATACCCGGGGCAAGTTAGCTAAGTGCTTGTCATCCTTTAGTAGTGATCTCATACGTAGAACTAAACAACAGTATGGATACATGCATATGAATGTGTATAGTATAAAAGTATGCATTCACATGTTTTCAGATATATGTACAAAAAATGGGCAGGAATACTAGTAGACTTCAGTGATTATGATGTGTATAGGAATGCTGCTCCAATAAGTTTATAAGTGAACCATAAATTTGAGAAGTCAAGTTGCAACATTCTTATGAAGGTAGCCATAAGCTTTTCTAATTTATCATATGAACCATGCTGCATGTAAGCCCTATCATTATATATGTTATCACATCACTTTATTACCTCTTGGTGTCACCTCTGCATTCTCTTAATCCAAGCAAGGACCAGATGTTAACTTCACCCATGTCTCATTGTGTTCTAAATACTTGTTCATTTAATTTGGATGAAATCTACTTGAAGGGATGGTCCTTACCTGGAGAGATGTTTTGAACTGAGTCTGAGGTAACACACAGAATGGCTGCATCATAGATCCTCAGACAGCATCTTGGGCTGACTATCTGGCCTGAAAAGGATCAAAATGACACAGGGAAAATCTGAATTCCCACAACAGGAAGCTTCTTCTTCATCCTAGGCCATTTTTCAGGACACATCAGCCCCAGCAGGGAGAACACACATGGCTAAATGACATGAGGGGCCACTGGTCTTATGTGATATGGATTTGATCTCTAGGCACAGAGCTGGAAGTTTGATTTAAGACAGCAGTTGTTGACAACAGAAGGAGTTGCTGGCACAAATGCCAACCCTCCTGGCCAAGCATGCTCTTCCAACTGTCCTAGTTTTGGAGAAAGGTAAAAAGAGCCACCAGAGGGGGAGAAGGAGGGAGGGAGCCTAGTAACAGACCTATTGAAGAGTCGGGCTGTAGCTCACTCTGAGGAATTGCATTAAATGAACTCATCCGTCATCTTGCCTTTTATTGATGAGTGGCATTGCTTGGTGGCAAGTGACATAGCAGAACAAATAGCATCACAGACTTGGCTCCTGTTCCACGGTGCACAGACACACGGGCCCCAAAACAATGAGTCATTACTTATTATATCCATTATTAACTCAGCTCAGCCTCATTAGGCTCAGAAATTGAGGAGAGAGGAAAAAAATCAGAAGCTAAGTAGCACCAAGTACCCACACATTTAGGGGAAGGGAGAGATGTGAGAGACACAAGGAACAAGTGAAGGGCAGTTAAAACCAGCAACTCAGCAACTACAATATTTTCAAATCCAAAGGCTCACAGAATGCTGGTTGAGTGTCTTTCTTTTCTGATGTTATTACATGGAGAAGCCCATTTTAATGCAAATGAAGCTCAAGTTGGAGAAGACAGGAAATGCATCATTAGATAATACTAGAGGAAGTTTATTAGAGTAGTTTTGAATCTTCATTGGTGGTTGCAGAAGTTGTGTGTGTGTGTGTGTGTGTGTGCGCATATGCGTGCATGTGTGTATGTGTGCATGTGTATATGTGTGTGTGAGTGCATGTGTGTGAATATGTGTGTGTATGTGTGCATGCATGCATGCATGTGTATGTGCACGTGTGTATGTGTGTGTATGCATATGAAACACAAACGGCCTTTAGTGAAAAATAGGACATGCTTCGTCCATTTTGAGAGAATCTCTTTATTTACCTGCTGAAAGAATGCAGGAAACCTTTTTTCTTATTTCCATTCACACGTGTGCCTTAGCTCTCTCAATCAAGGCAGATACATACAAATGGGACACATTTTCAGGAGTTTAAGTATGCCAATATAGAACTCAGGTCCTTCCAAGATTAAGATTCATTAATGTGGTAAGCATCGTATCAGTGTGAGGCTCTTTAGTGATGGTAAGATGAGGAAGAGTAGTTAGAACTTTGAGAACAGGGGCCTTCTCAATGTGCAGCTTCTTGCTTGAAACAGTCAACAAACATCTTTGTCCCATACAAAGATTGTACCACAAATATTGAAGGGCAATGAGTTGTAGGAGTGGAAGAAACACACAGAGCAGCATTGTAATCAAAGCATGAAATTCTGTGACTCCTGGAGCTTTCATATAGTTCAGCATGGTCCCAATCCCACAGTGCAACTAAGAAAAATATAGTCAATGAAATTGTTCAAATTATATGGGGAAATTAATGAATATTGCTAAATGCTAATTTTCCCTCTGTGGCCTTTTCCCTGTATCTATTCACGTACATGTGTCTATCTATGTATTTATCTATCATCTATGTATCTATGTATATATATATATCTATGTATCTATGTATGTATCTATGTATTTACATATCTATGTATGTATGTATGTATGCATCTATCTATCTATCCGATAGACAGACACATATATAACAGATAGATAGATATAATGTCATTATGTGAACTAAGCTAGCCTTAACTCATAGATTCATCCTTTCTGTGTATTGCTTAAAGGACTGTATCACTATGCCTTATGTCTAGGTCTGTATTTACATCTGTATTTTAAAAAGCAACTAAATGTCTCTAAATGTGTTGTTATACACACTTACAGACTGAAGGACACTGAACTAAATTTGACTGTATTAAAATGTACTTATGATACATTTTAATGTCATCAAAATCACTGTGTATTCAATTGTGAGTTAATTAAGCTAGCTAATATGGTGTGTTTAATGGTCATCATGATTATGAACCTGTGCATAATAGGAACATGTTATAATTTTCAACTTAAAAATCAAGGTGTCTGGTCATACATATTTTAATTACCCGGCTAATGCTTTTGCTATCTTTTTTTCACTGTTATGGATTTACATAATGGTCATGGTTTGGATGAAGAATTTAAGACAAAAAAGACTGAACTAGATAAAAGGGCATACATATCTTCTGGTTCTTGAGCAATTGCTGTGTATGTTCATTGTCACACTTGGATTTTCTCTTTACAAAAGATACATCTACTAGTTTAATAAATACCATAGCTTAAATTTTCTTCATATAGATTATATTCATACTTATATCTGTATGTGTATGTGCATACACACACACATCTGTGTTTATGTATACACATGATCCACATAGAAATGAGAGTATTTGCTTTTTTCTGAGTTTAATATTGTACTTCCCAACACTGTCTAATCACCCAAAATTTTATTTTTTCTTAATAACTGAATAAATTCCGATTATATATATGTGTATGTATATATACACATATATAATTTTTATCTTTTCATCTGTTGGTGAGCATCTAGACTGGATCAGTTTCTGCTCAGTATCATAAATTAGAGTGGCAATAAACATGGGTATGCAAATATTTCTGTAGTAGGATATATAGTGCTTTGGATATACGCCTATGAGCATATGGTTGATAGTTCTACTTTTAAATTTTTGAGAAATCCTTAAATTTCTTTCTATAATGGTTCCATTAAACTCACTTCTACTAGCAAAGAATTTAAGCTTCTTTTACCCATATCCACTCCAATTTTTTTGCCAGATTTCTTTTCTTTTGGGGGTGTGGTTCAAGACAGGCTTTGACTCTGTTACCCTGGTTGTCTTAGAACTCTCTCTGTAGATCAAGCTGGTTTCTTGATGATTGTCAACTGACTAGGGTAAAGTGGTATCTCAAAGTAGTTATAGTTTGCACAAAGCAAAAACTACTGGCAGAACTAAATGTCTATCTGATGAAGAATTTAATTAGACCTGCCTGTATTTATTTGTGTCTTGCAAAAAAAAAATGTTAAAAGGTGAGCGCTAGGAGCACCAAATCCATGCCAAGTAAGGCTCATTGTGGTCTAGAAATAACTCAAGAACCAGTATCCTTAAATTTTGCATTTGAAAATGTAACTATGTATACAGCCTGGGTTTATATCTCCAACATAGAATAAAGCAGGAGTAAGGTACTGTACAGCTACAGTTACAGATCTACTCAAGTATAACTAAGAATATCAGGAATTCAAAATCTTCCTTGGCTACGTGGAACTCAGTTCCAAAACCAAACAAGCACAGTAAATTTGCCCTTGGCATCTGCAAATAAAACAGCCACCACCTAGCCCCCAAGGATGCTTGGCAGACATTTTCTCAATTTTTATTTCTACTTTTATTATAGTTTCCTTTATTAATCGATATCATTTTAAAAGTGCTATTTGGAATAAACAGTTTATTAAGTGACATTCTAGTCTTTATATTAGTTATCAAGACTGAAGAAAGATTGAATTCAAATTTGATGACACAAAGTATGGGGCTATTTTTAAATGTTAAGTGAGCTAATGAGAAAGTATCAAAAGGTAGGCCATTAGAAGCATGGACTAACCTGACTGGAGACACTGAGATGGACCATCAGTCTCCCTTGACAATAATATTTCAAAAGGACACTGAGAATGTGGAACCAGACAGTTCTATATATTTGCATCTCAAAGGGTCGTTCTTCCAAGTGTTCTCTAAGTAGTTAATGCAGTAAAGAAAAGGTGCCCAGGAGAGGTCTCTGGAAGGACTCTGGTCTAATTCAGCCCTGAGGGAAATGGTAATTATGTCTTTGAGGCAGGAGTTCCACACAGAGTGCTACATTGTCACTAGCACTTTTCTGTATTGTGATCTCAACTGGTCCAGGCAAGCCTTGACTCCCTTCTGTGAAAGAATTGTGATCCTGACTGACTCAACTACTGTCACACACTTAAGTGCTCCCACGTCCAGAGGTTTTTTTTTTTCTGGATCTTTGTTGTTGTTGTTTGTTTTGTTTTTGTCTTTGTTTTTTTGTTTTCATTCACAGTATTGCTCAAATAATTATAAAAATTGATATAGTTCTACTCAATGGATATCCATTTTGAGTATATTTTCATACAATTACAGAAATTAAAATAAAGGTTTAAAAATCCCCAAATTATAATCTTTCACATTTTCACATATATATTTTTTCCAAAAATTAAAAATTTACTTTTAAAGTCAGTTTGTAATTTTCAAAATACAAATTATAATTCATGCTTGTGGAATGTTCAAGTGAGAGGTGGAAGGAAGATTTGAACAGCAAAAGTACTCAGAAAACAGGAAATGGCATGCTTTGTTATATCTTCATTAAGAAGCAGAGATGCAGATCCTCAAATGACTGTGTCAGTCCCAGGTGGAGGAGGTGTCTTCATTTCTCCTTTGTGTTTCAGTTCCTGGTGTTGAGTCTGGGGTGGTCACAGATTGACACGGAATTTACATAGATGTAAGTGACAACTGGGAAACTTCTGCAATGTTAACTCAAAATATTTTTCTCTAACTTTAATGATGCCACATTTCTTAACTTGGCAATTAGATAGTCATGAAATGCTAGGATATTTTTTTTCCGGATCTTTTAAACAAGTAACCCAAACACATGTTTCTCTTTTGTTTTACTTGCTAAAACTAAAAAAAAGTTGCTTGAGTTGGAGGTATCGTCCAGTAAATATAGTGCTAGTCTAGCATATGTAAAACTGGGATTTGAAAGACTCACAATCCCAGTGTGCTGACTCCTCTAAAATCCCAGCACTAAAAAGTGATGAAACACAAGGATGTGAAGTTTAAGGTTGCACTTGTAAGAGTCCAGGAATTGATGAAAGAAGACCCTAGACTCGAAAAGTTTGAAAAGACAAAGAACATTTATTCTGCAGAGAACAGTCAGCATGCAGGGGCAATCATCTGAGCAAAATGGTGACCGAGAGGTCCTTTCAAAGCCAGTTGGGGTTTTTTAGTTGCCCTTGGGATACCCTGAACCATCAGGATTGATTCAGCTTATGGTATGGGACATCCGTACACTTCTGATTAGCTCATACATCAAGGGAGAGAGAGTAAATTTATAAGGACTTTCTCATGTCTTTGTTAAACTACTGGCCAGATGTTTGGGAAGATGCTGATTGGCTGCTCGTTTCCTGTGTTCCCTTCCTCCTGAGAAGCCTGGGCTGTCGCAACAAGCCACCCAATATTTTTTTTTTTCAGTTTTGATGTCTGCTTTTTATATTCATTTTTTAATTTGGTTATTTTATTTATTTATATTTCAAAATGCTATTTCCCTTCCCAAATTCCTCTCCACAAACCCCTCATCCCCACTCCCCTCCACCCTGCCTCTGTAAAGGCACACCCCCACCTGCCCACACACTCCAGTGCCAGAGGCCTAGCATTTCCCTACCCTGGATCATCAAACCTCCACAGGACCAAGGGTGGTGCCCCCTCCCAGTGATGGCAAGGGACAAGGCAATCCTATACCAGCTGAAGTCTACACACGTCCACTCCTTGGTTGGTCGTCTAGTCCCTGGGAACCCTGTAGGGCCTGGTTGGTCAACATTGTTGTTCTTCCTATACAGTTGCAACTCTCCACCCCCAGGTCCCCCAGTTCTTGCCCCAACTCCTCCATTGGTATGCCCAAACTCAGTCTGATGTTTGGCCTTAAGCATCAGCATTAGTATTGATCAGGGTCTGGCAGAGCCTCTTAAGGGACAGCTATACTAGATACCCATCAATAAGCACTTCCTGGTACTAGCAATAGTGTTTGAGTTGGTATCTGCAGATGGGATGGATCCCCAGGTGGGGCAGTTTGTGGATGGCCTTTCCCACAGTCTCTGTTCCACACTCTGTCCCTGCATTTCCTTTTGAAGGGATGAGTTCTGGATCAATATTTTTGAGATGGGTTCCCAGCTCCATCTCTCAATCAAGGGCCATGCCTATTCATTGGATATGGTCTCTACAGTTTCTATCTCCCCTCTGTTGGGCACTTGTGTCCCTGGGATCTAGGACTTTCAAGTGACTATCCCCAGTTCCTCATCCCTCATTGCTACACATCTCCCTTCAAATTCCTGACCCTCTATATTTCTTCTCCATCTCCTCCCTTATCTGAACTGGCTCCCATTTTTGCCTTCCCCTCCTCTCTCCCTCCTAGACTTCTCCCACCCACCCTCTACTTCCCAAAATTATTTTCTTCTCTCTTCTGAATAAAACTGTGACATCCACACTTTGGTGTGATCTTTCTTCTTGGGTTTCATATGGTCTATGAATTGTATCCTGGATACTCTGAGCTTTGTGGCTAATATCCACTTATCAGTGAGTACATACCATGTGTGTTCTTTTGAGACTGGGTTAGTGTCAGGATGATATTTTCAAGTTCCTTCTATTTGCATGTGAATTTCATATTTAAGAACCTAGTAGTACTACATTGTGTAAATGCACCACATTTTCTGTATCCATTCCTTTGTTGAGGTACATCTGTTTCCAGCTTCTGGCTATTATAAATAAGGCTGCTCTCAACATAGTGGAGCATGTGTCCTTGTTATATGTTGGAGCTGCTTTTGGTGTATGTCCAGGAGTAGTATAGCTGGCTTCTCAGGTATAACTATTACCAGTTTTCTGAGGAACCCCTATACTAATTTCCAGAGTGGTTTTTACCAGGAATGGAGGAGTGATACTACTCCTACACATCCTGTCTAATATCTGCTGTCACCTGAGTTTTTGATCTTAGTCATTCTGATTGGTGTGAGGTAGAATCTCAAGGTTTTTTTGTTTACATTTTCCTGATGACTAAGAATGCTGAACATTTCTTTAAGTGCTTTTTGGCTATTCAAGATTCCTCACTTGGGAATTCTCTATTTAGCTTTGTACCCCATTTTTATTAGGGTTATTTGTTTCTCTGGAGTCTTAACTTCTTGAATTCTTTGCATAGATTGGATATTAGCTCTCTGTCAGATATAGGGTTGATGAAAATGTTTTTCCAATCTGTGGGTTGCTGTTTTGTCCTATTGAAAGTGTCCTTTGTCTGACAGAAGTGTTTCAATTTTATGAGGTCCCATTTGTCAAATGTTGATCTTATAGTGTGAGCCATTGCTATTCTCTTAAGGAAGTTTTCTCCTGTGCCATGGTATTCGAGGTTCTTTCCCACTTTCTCTTCTATTAGAGTCATTATATGTGATTTTACGTGGAGTTATTTGATCCATTTGGACTTGTGCTGTGTACAAGGAGATACGAAAGGATCAAATTGTATTCTTCTACAGGCTGATCATCAGTCGAATCAATACCATTTGTTGAAAATGCTGTCCTTTATTTCATTTGGCTCATTTGTCAAAGATCAAGTGACCAAGGTGTGTTGGTTCATTTCTGGATCATCAATTCTATTCCATTGATCTACTTGCCTGTTTCTGTGCCAGTACCATCAGGTTTTTATCACTATTGCTCTATAGTATAACTTGAGGTCAGGGATGGTGATTCCCTGATAAGTTCTTTTATTGTTGAGAAAGGTTATTGCTATTGTAGGTATTTTTATTATTTGTGAATTTGAGAATTGCTCTTTCTATCTCTGTTAAAAATTGAGTTAGAATTTTGATGAGGATTGCATTGAATATGTAAATTGCATTTGGCAAGATTGCCATTTTTACTATGTTAATCCTGAGAACCCACAAACAAGGAAGACCTTTCCATCTTCTGAGGATGTCTTCAATTTTTTCTTCAGAAACTTGAAGATCTTGTTATACAGACACTTCCTTGGTGTCAGAGAATTACATTAGTACAGAGGGTGCCTGTGACTGGACAGGGAAAAGAGAAGTAGAGAAAAGAGTTGTGGAGATAGGGAACATGAGAGAGAAGGGAGAAGCCAACATGGAGGTGGATGGGCAGGAAGAGGATCCTGATCCCATGTGGTTTTACCAGACACAAGTAGCTATGAATTCACAAGGTTAGAAATATTCGGATAAATCTTTTATCATTATCAATTGGTTATGAAATTGTTGTATAGGCATCTTGTAAATTGTGATTTTATTGATATACAAATCTGATTCGTTCATTAAGCTTTAAGAGTCTTGATTTCTATTGGGTAATTAGGTGTTGTGATGGCTAATCCTGGGTGTGTGGGGCATTGTGTAGAAGTGAGAGGAAATTGGGGCCCCTGCTGGAGAGATGGCCTGGCATGGGTTTTGGAGTTGGCAGTCTGGCAGGAGTATGGAAGAGTGGCCCCAACCCATGGAGAGGTGGCAGGTCGTTTTTTTAATATTTCCTAAAATAGATGACGAACCAACGTGCTCTCTGGGTACGAATCCACTAGAAATTCAAGATTATTAGCTTGAGAGTAGAGTTAGAGTTTTATTTTATTTTATTTTTTTTTGTATTGTTGCGTAAGTAGGTAGGTGAGACTAAAAACAAGTCATGTGACTCAAGTGTGGGAAAGTTTAAACAAAGAAACTGCTAGCAGCTGAGGTCCCCTGTTGTGGGAAAGTATGTGCTGCTCTGAGAAGGAAAATGAATGAAGTTGGCTGCTCTAGGCAGAAAGCCAAACAATAAGATAGTATAAGATTGCTTTACTTGCCTTGCAGGATGCACATATTCTGTCTAATGTGGACTCCACAGGAATCTTAAGTGTCTTTTTCTGCTTGGCAAAATAAGAAAGACCTAGTATAGGCACATGCAGTACTTTAGTTTACTTCATTTGTTTGGATTGTTTTAATTTGAACTAGGATAGGGAATATTAGTCACTGACTCTATACTAAAGTATAGTGATAATCATTGCTTGCTTTGAACAGGTATTAATTATCTATGTCTTTGGTTCTGGGTAGAGAGTTTAACAGACATATTATAAAGGTATTAATAAAATATATCTGTGGCTCTGGGAAGAGAGCCAAACGGAAAGATGGTATAGATTGTTTAAACAGCCACAGGAAGCTCATATTCTGCTAACATGGGTTGCACGGGAATTTTGAGCGTTTTTTCCTGCTTGGCAAGATAGGAAAGGCCTAGTATAGGCACATACAGTATCATAGTTTACTTCATTTGTTTTAGATTGTTTTGATTTTTAAAATGGGTGTGATTTTGAGTTTTGTGGTTATATTATTCTTCTGCAAGAGAGATCTAAATAAAGGGTTTTCTGATTACTGACTCAAGGATATGCTGATTTGAGAAAATGGGTTTTATCTTTGTGATTTTAGAAAAGGTTATTAAGGTATTTACACCTTCCAGAGTTGTATGGATCAGATATAAAGAAGGGAGATCTCTGAAGGACTAGATTCTAGAGAATCAAACCAAAAATATATCTTGATGATATTAAAATTCTATTTTGAGATTTATATATTACAGAATATTCAGCATTGGTGAATTTCCTTGTCAGAAATTCTGAACTGACCCTCTTGAACTCTTGATATCCTGGACTTTAGCCAGATCCAGTCAAGACACAGACATCAGAGACTAATCAATCCTATTTTTCCTACCCTTCCCCCTCTTCATAATATTTCAATTCAACTTGAAGAAGTTATGAAGAGTTGTTGATCCAGTTCCCTGGGCTTTGGAGCTAGAGAGGGTGATTAATAGGTTGTCTTTCTAGGAAATGTAGAAATGATCATATTTGGAACAGGGAGGATATAGTTAGAATTGGTTGTATAACCATAACCATAATCTTTATACTTATTACTAAGTTGAAATTATAAATTCTTATTTTGGTACAGAATTTATTTCGATGCCAAATGAAGATTTTCATTGGTATAAATTTCTTCTATTGATACTAGAAATTTGAAGGTACAGGGCTTAGACTGAATCCTTCTATTGCTGTTGTTATAATCAGATCTGAGATCTTTGAGCCTGTAAGTTTGGGACTGTAAGACCCCAAAAACCGAGGGTGCCCCAGCACCCCACACCCCGGAAGGCGACACCCAAATCACTCGTGAGAAATAGTCTCGATGCAATAGCATGAGGATTTCTTTATTCCAGAATTCTGGGTTCCATAGCCGTGCACCATGCAGGGTCAGAGGACTATGGACCCGAGTGCCGAATTGAGACAGCTTTTATAAGTTTACGACAAAGCCCGCAAATCACAAACCAATCATTTCTTAGCATAGAGAGCCTGCGAAATGGGAGCCAATTGATTTGTACCACTCCATAGTTTTTAGGCCAATCAGTTTAAATTATCGGAGCCCCACACTCAGTGGACCAATTAGTTTCCTATAATGTCTACAGCTGCGTGAACTCCTGCTTAGGGGTAATGGTGTAAGTTTACAGAAGATAAGCTTAGCCCATTTCCAGTTACCCTATGGGGGCAGGATCACCTATTCAAGGCCTTTCTGCTGGGTCTAAACAAAGGGCGGACTCTAGAATGTGACCTTTTACCTAGTTTCTAACAAAGTGAGATAGCATTTTAAACTACTGATTTCTTGGGGTCATTAGAGTTTGGCTGTATTATTTTCTATCCTTTCAGGGCCAAATAGCAAACTTATATCTCTGATTTTATTGATAGGGTGTTTTCAAGATTTTAATTAGAAATAGCTGAGAGTAGTCAACAGAAAACAGTTCAGATTACTTTACATAGATAGTTGGTTTTCAAAAACATCAGAAATCTACAAAATGTGACATTTGATGTTACTTATTCACTTCTAGTTGAGAATAGTCTGCTCCTGACAGCTTTCCCTGTCTTGAATTCAAAGAAAAAATTGAGCACCTATGAGTTACTCTGGTGAGGTGGTCTGTCTCAGCCACTAGGCGAGAGTTGCCGCTTTTCATCTATAGACATAATACTGTCCAAAGAAAGGACACAGTTTCAGGTTTAGGATGTCATGGACAGTCCCAGCTGGGAACTAAATCTGAGGGGGGGGGGGAATTCTGGATATAAGGAGAGGAAACAGGTCTGGCAAGTAACAAACAGACACAGCCACACACAGAAGTGGCTTGAATCAGAATGCATTTTTCTGAGTATCTCCTAGTCCAGTGAAGTTAACATCTCAAATTAAGCATCACATTCATCTATTAAAGCTTCAGTTTTCTTGGGCAGTACAGGGTGTTCACCCATAGTCCAGGGCACATACGGTTAAACTGTTTTTTCATCGCGGCCTCACTGTCATGCTAGCACTGGAGCTGAGGAAGGATGGTTTCTGCGTCTGCTGTCCTGGGCAAAGATAGCGGCTTTGCAGAGCTTGGAGAGCCTCCTGGCCTGGCCCGAGCTGTCCTCCCAAGAGCACTTCTGCCTAGTCTGCCCTTTGCATTCTTCTCTGTGCCATGCCCAGAACCAGTGTAGGCCCCTGGAGATCAGCTCTGGTAGTAGCCTCTAGCCCCCAGCCCAGTGAACTAAGTGGCTGCAGCCCTTAGGCCCAGCCTGGTGAACTAAGTAACTACCCAGAATGTCTCTCTGAGTAAAAAGTATCTACTGTCTCCTGAATCACACCTGGATAAGCTCAAAATGTTGTTTTGCCCAAAGACTCCCTAGGTGGTGTCTGTAAAACAAAAGCAGTTCCTCACAAGCTTCCATCGCTATCCAGGTGAGCCTGGGTAGAGACAGCCTGTCTGCTAAACAAGCAAGGTCAAGAGTTAAAGGTGGAATGGGATTAACTTGTCCCTGAGGTATCCAATTCAGTTTCAAATTAGCAACTCAAAAGACAGAAAGCCTGGCCTCTGGGATGGGAGAGGTAGCTTTGAGCTATGTACTAACTCAAATGTAAATTCTTTCTACCTTGCCCAACACCCACTTGTTCCTCAAGGACATTGAATAAGGTTCTTCAGATGTAAATATCCTTAGTCAGGTCTATTTCAAATCCACCTGCCCTGCAAGGGTGACTGAAAAGCAAAAAGGAATCTGAGTTTACAGTTACTGGAGAATTCTACTGCCTGCTAAAAATGCGTTTTTCTACCATATTTGGAGCCATACTATATCCTGTTGGGAGGTAAATGTAATTACATAAATGATTGGAGCAAAGGGTTGCAGAAATTTTTGGCTACAAGTTGGATTCTTTTACATCTTAATATGCTTGGTATTACTTAGTCCCAGTTGCTAGGAACGAGAGTTTCAGAAGTATAGTAAATTGCCAAGTGAGATTGTCTGCTATTGTACAGGGTGTTCCACAGATTCCCAGGAGACATTTCTTGCCTCTGTCTGTAAAATTTTGTTTTACAGATTTTACTGGGCCACAGAGGCATTAGGACAGCTTGATTCTGCTGAGACAGAGTAGGCTAGTCCTTAATATTTCTGTTTCTCTAGGTCTGTCAGATGACCCTGGCCAGACCGCTGAAGACCAATGCTCCAATATTTTGAAGTGAAAGACTGTTTAGGTAATCAGTGGTCTCTATCTATTGACTAAGTTTTGGAAGCTTTGTTAGGCCTCCTATATATTTTCAGTTAATATCAGTTGTTCTTAGATTACTGATAGACCCCCCAACTCAATGTTTTTAGACTCCGAAACAACTAGCCCAGCACAGAGTAACTTGTTTTTCTGCTTTCAGCTTGAGAAAGATAGCCCACCCTATTCTAGTTCCAATGTTTTACTATACAATGCCCCAAGGACATTTGCTTCAGATAATCTCTAACCTTCCTTAAGAAATAAACTATTGCCTGATTTCCTCATTCTGTACTTCCCCCTTCCAAGCATAATTTATCTTTCACCTCTTGCCTTGTGATTTTTCGCCTTTAAATACCCCTGACTTCAGTTGCATGGGGTCCCACAGTCCTCTACCCCTGCGCGGTGAATGACTATGGACACCAGAGCTCTGGAATAAACAATCCTCTTGCTATTGCATCCAGACCATTTCTTGCAAGTGATTTGGGTGTTGCCTTCCAAGGTGTGGAGCGCTGGGTGCCTACGGTTTTTTTGGGGGGTCTTACATTTTCTTGGTGCATTGGCCGGGAAGTGCGACTTTCCTTCACATGTGAGAACCTACTTGGAGGTAAAGGGGATCCCCTCTGGAATATGTGTATGCTGGCTGGTGTCTGTGTTCTGAGTGTCTGTCTTGCTCTCTTTTCTGAATCTGAATCTGAGGAGATGTGCGTTTTTGGTAGGCAGCTGTTCTCTCAGATCCTGAAGACCAGAGGACCATGGTGAGTAGATGTGCTCTGTAGACCACAGGCTGTGACCCTGACAGACGTCCCAGGGAATTTTGAGGGAACTCCAGGTACCCTGGAAGATTCCTATCTGAGTGTCAGAGAGGGCATGGTAGTTCTACTGAATTGGAGAACTTGTACACCCTCCCGGCGGTCTGGTTTTCTGATCTGGTTCTGTCCTCTCAGTGGAGGCGAATACTTGTCAGTTTTGTGTGTCTTTGTCTACAGTTTGACCACTAGATGGTATCACGGTTTGTTTTCTGTCTGTTTCACTGTGTGTCAAGGTCTGAGTCTATAAGCCTGTCTGAAAGCTTTTGGTTTTGCTTGCTAGCGTCTGGGGCTCAGAGAACCTGTCTGGGGCGGTGAGTTCAACTGGCAGCCATGCTAGTCGAGACTGTGGGGGTCTGGAGGAAACTTTAGACCCTGGAGAGAGCTGAATAAGGCTCTTCTTCATCTGTAAACAGCAAGTCAGTAACGGCGGAAGCCATGTTTTGCTGAAATCTGGTATATCTGGTTTACCTGGTGTGCAGGTTCACCTGGTGTCTGAAACTGCACCCCTCTAGGGGCAAATTGTTTGATTTTCCTTGCTCTGTGTTTTTGAATCTAGAGGCTTGACGGTGGCAGGGCCAGGCTGTCCATGTGGTATTGTTTTGTATCGCGTTCTGTGTTCTTGGACTTAGACAGACGATCTTGTTTGGACTTTAGACTGACTGAAAAGCAACTCTCTCTGTGGTGCCAACATCAGGTCATGTGACTCAAGCGCTCCAAAATCAGGTCACATGACTCAAGCGCGCCAACTTAGAACAAAAGGAGAGACAAAATACTTGGACTCTGACACCTCCTGGTGGGGAAAATAAGTCTTGACAAGACACTCAATGTAGCAGGTGCGAGTATTCTGGTACATTAAGTTGGTACAGATGGTTTATTTCTTTTATTTTAAATTGTTTAAATTATTATGATCGATGTGAAGTTAAACTTTGTGGTTATATTTTTCCTCTGGGCGAGAGGTCAAAATAAGGGAGATGTGCAGAAGACTAGATTCTAAAATATTAAATGAAAAATCTGTCTTTGTGATACTAAAATCTTTATAATGGTTATTAAGTTCAAGGCATAAGTTTTTATTTGATACAGGTTTTATTTTGATACAAAATAAAGGTTTTCATTGTTATAAATACTAAAAATTTGAAAGTACAGGATTATACCCAGTTCTTTGTTGTTATTATTACCAATCTGAGATGTTTAAGCCTGTGAGTTTAGGGCCAAATAGAAATATAAGGCTCTGAGTTTATTTTTAGGGTGTTTTCTAGGTTTTAATCAGAAATAGCTGAAGATAGTTTAACAGTCAACAGTCCACATTCCTTTACATTGATAGTTGGTTTTCAAAAATGTCAAAAATCCATGGAATAGGATGTTTAAGTCTTAATAACGGTGTTATGCTTTCTATATATTTTCAGTTAATATAGGTCACCTTAGATTTCTGATGGTATTGAAGACTGTTAGTCTCATAGATAGCCCAAACTGTTTAATCCTGAGAAAGCTAATGTAGATTTAAATAAATGATTTTCATGTGACATAACATTTAAAGCCGGGACATGCAATAATTCTTACAATGTTAATTCTTAAGTCTTAATTCTAACAGTCTTTTAAGATAATACAGATGAAAGGGTTCTGTTTAATTGATGGGGATAATAAACTAGGTGTTATGTCTATTTCATAGTTTATAATTTACAAAATGGTAATAATTATGCTCAATTGATATTTAGAGAGGACCAAAGAGTGGAGCAGGAGATGACCTGAGACCACCTATCCTGATACCATGGTAGCACTCTCACTAAGGGTATATTTCCCAAGAGACTAATTAATCTCTTTGAGACTGTTTTATTTGTAATACAGGAAGCCAAAAAGATTACCCCTTCAGACAAAAGGTAAGAGGCACATGAAAGACCAATACCAGACTCCACTGGCAGGTCTCGAGGGCATGACAGCCCACAAATTTGACCAGACAGAGCTAGTAGAGATATCAGGAAAAAGCTTCAGAGGCTAGAGGGATTTGGTGCAGGTTGCTTAGAAGGTCTGTAGAAGGATTTAGTATAGGTTGTTGAGAAAACTCTATAGAGAGTTTTAATGCATTTGCTGAGATAGGGAGACAGAAGAGGAGAAGAAACAGAGAAAAAGAAGGAAAAAATGACAGAGAAGGAAGCTACAGAGAATCCTGGCTATAATAGAAAAAGCAGAAAAGAGAGACAGAAAAGGACCAGTGTGCATACTGTAAGGAGAGAGAAGCCACTGAGCCAGAGTGTGCCCTAAGAAATAGAAGCTGGGAGCAGTATTTCCCAGGTCTTGGGAAAAGTACCCCCAAATGGCAAACCCAGGTGTTAGCCCTTGGTGAAGACAGTGACTAAGGGAGATGGGCTTTCTGACCACCTCCCAAAACAGGATAACTACGGGAGTGAAAGAGAAACCTACTCAGTTCTTGGTGGACACAGGGCCTCAACACTCCGTCTTCCAAGCCAATGGCACTGTTTCCAAGAAAAGATCTTGGATCCAAGAAGCCACTGGTACCAAAATGTATTCATGGACTACCCGAAGAACAGTGGACCTAGGGATGTGATGGTTAGCCCATTCATTTAGGGTCACCCCAGACTGTTCCTACTCTCTGTTGGAGTAAGACATACTCTACAAAATGCGGAGGGGGACAGATATGCTTCCTGCCCAACGGGCTGCAGCTAACTGCCCCCAAAAGAGAGACTGACCCCTGCTGAAAGTCACTACAGACAGGAGCAGTTTTCTCCATGATGTACAGAGATAAGCAGGTGCTGCTATGGTGGATGACACAAATGTCATCTCAGTAGAAGAATCTTTACCCCCTAGCATGTCAATGCAGAAAGTAGAGCTCGTTGCCCTCACCAAGACCTTGGAATTTGGAACCAGCAAGAAAATCAACATCCACACGGACAACAGGTATGCCTTTGCCACAGCCCACGTCCATAGGGATAGATGCCAAGAGGACTTCTCATATCAGAGGAAACCAACAGGAAATCTTGGACTTCTTAGATGTCTTAATGAAGCCAGCCACTGTGAGTATTCACTGCCCAGGACGTCCAAAGGGAAAAGACTAAATGGGCAATAACCAGGCAGAGCAAATGGCTCCAGGAATGAATATGCAGGAGCCTATACTGGTTACGGCTCCGTAAGAGACACCCACTGGGAAATGGGACAAAATTAAGAAACAGCCTCACTTAAAAAAAAAAAGACTGGGATTGCTAGCCACCCCTACCAACTATTAACAAGAGAAAGTGCACACAAGAAGGGAGAACTATACTCCACAGAAAGTAAGCCAAAGACTCACTAGGCCAAATGCACAGATGGACTCATTTTGGGGATTAAAAACTTTGCCCTGGCAGTTAAGGGATCAAAGGTATATATTTATGACTAAGGTTTTAGGCTAGATAGATAATAGAACAATGTAAGATATGCCAGCAAGTAAATGCTTATGCAGTAAAGAGTAAACAGGACAAAAGACCTAGAAGAAAACACAGTCTAGAGTATATTAAAAGATTTTATAAAAGCTCAGACAGGACAATATGGTTATGAATACCTTCTAGCATTTATAGATACTTTTTCTAGATGGGTTGAGACTTTCCCCAGTAAGCAGGAAACAGCTGCCAAGGTTAGAAGAAATTTTCCCGAGTTTCAGAGTGCCCAAGGTAATTGGATCAGACAATGGTTCTGTTTTTGTTTCTAAGGTAAGTCAGAAATTGACAGAGATATTGGAGACTAATTGGAAACATTATTGGACATACTGTCCCCAGGGCTCAAGGCAGGTAGAGAAAATAAAAACCCTATGAGAGACCTTAACTAAATTGACCTTGGAGACTGGCTCAGGCTGGGTGGTGCCTCTCCCCTTGTTTCTGAACAACCTCTACCATTTTAACCTGATCCCTCTAGAGCTCCTCTTTGATACCCCAACTCCTTTGGTGTCAACTGGGCCCTCCCAGGAGGTGTATAACAATATGTGATTTGCCTTAAATGCTCCAGGCATGCCAGAGACTCCTCACTGCTTCCAGATAGGTGCCTGGATCTGTATAAGAAGGATTCAGGAACTGTTGATGAAACCTTGATGAAAGAAACCCTCACCAAATTGACCACAGAAACTGGTGCTAATGATTAGATAACTCTCCTACCCTTTGTACTTTTCAGGATTTTGTTCTCTAGGCTCAAGGCCCTCAAGTGGATGAGGCAGCGAGCATGGAAGCAGCTCCAGGATGTCTACTCAGGGGAAGGAGACTTGCAAGTCCCACGTCGCTTCCAAGTTGAAGATTAGGTCTACATTAGATGCCACTGCACAGAAAACCTTGGTGGAAAGGCCCTTATCTTGTACTCTTGACTACCCTGCTTTCTGCTTTGATGAGACCCTTTGTAATTTTACTCCTTCTGCTTACAATAAGAACTTGTGTGATTAACCGATTAATAGTTTTTATTAAGGAATTTATAAGTGCTGTGCAGATTCTTATACTATGCCAACAATATCAGAGATTAGGGCAGGACACTCCAGAATATATAGAGTCAGAGATTTAGTTCTATAGTTCTAAGATTGGAAAGAAGGAGTGGGGAATGAGAGCCCCCAACTCAATGGTTTTAGACCCCTAAACAACTAGCCCAGCACAGAGTAACTTGTTTTTCTGCTTTCAGGTTGAGAAAGATAGCCCACCCTGTCCGTTCTAGTTCCAATGTTTAACTATACAATGCCCCAAGGACATTTGCTCCAGATAATCTCTAACCTTCCTTAAGGCATAAACTATTGCCTGATTTCCTCATTCTGTACTTCCCCATTCCATGCATAATTTGTCATCCACCCCTTGCCTTGTGAATTGTGTCCTCCACCCCTTGTCTTATGAATTTTTTCCTCTTTAAATACCCCTGACTTCAGTTGCATGGGGTCCTATAGTCCTCTACCCATGCGCAGTGTATGACTGTGGACCCCAGAGCTCTAGAAAAAACAATCCTCTTGTTATTGCATCAAGACCATTTCTCGCAAGTGATTTCGGTGTCGCCCTCCGAGGCGTGGGGCACTGGGGCACCCTCGGTTTTTTCGGGTCTTACAATAGAATTGAAGACTTACAGTCTCATAGCCAACCCAGGATATTTATTTTGAGAGGAAGGGATTTGGTTTTCAGGTGACATATAATCTAAAGCCAGGACATAAATCAGGTACACAACTTCAAAGTTAGGATAGAGGACAATGTCAACTTTTCTTGGCAAAAATGTTGGGCTGGGTGTTAGGTCTATCACATGCCATGTAATTTACAAAATGGTAATAGTTGTGCTCAAGTATTTTATTTTGAGAGAATTATTTTTTTATTTAATTAAACAGAAAGGGTGATATGTTGCAGGATTTTCACTGTCCAGTTACATTAGTACAGAGGGCGCCTGTGATGGACAGGGAAAACAGAGACAGAGCTATGAGTTACAGAGACAGGGAGCATGGCAGAGAGGGGAGAAGCCAACATGAAGGCCGATTGTCAGGAAGAGGATCCTGATCCCACGTGGTGTTAACAGCCACAAGTAGCTTTGATTTCTCAAGGTTAAAAATATTAGGATAAAATTTTATCATTATCAATTGGCTAAGAAATTATTGTATTGGCATCTTATAAATTTTTATTTTATTGAAATATAAATATGATTGGTTAATTAAGCTTTAATAGTCTTGATTTCTACCAGGTAATGTTGAGATGATTGATTGTGGGGTGTGTGGTGTGTTCCATGGAAGCAAAAGGAACATAAGGTTCCTCACAGGAGAAATGGCCCAAGAGTTGGCGGGCCAGCAGGAGCACAGGAGTCATGAGCCAAACCCGTGGGGAGTTCATGGGTCAGTTTTTAATACCCCACAACACCTTGGTTAGTATCTTTAGTGAATTTTTTGGGTCACTTATGTATACTACCATATCATCTGAAAATATTGATATTTTGATTTCTTCCTTGTCAATTTGTATCCCTTTGACCTCCTTTTGTTGCCTAATCCCTCTAGTTAGTACTTCAAGTACTACACTGAATAAGTAGAGAGAGAGAGTGGGCAACTTTGTTTTGTCCCTGATTTTAATGGGATTGCTTTAAGTTTCAAATTCATTTAATTTGATTTTGGCTATTTGTTTGCTTTATATTGCTTTTATTATATTTAGTTATGCATCTTGAATTCCTGATCTCGCCAATACTTTTAGCATGAAGGGGCATTGTATTCTGTCAAAGGCTTTTTCAGTATCAAATGAGATTGTGAATTTTTTTTCTTTGAGATTTTTATATAGTGGATTATATTTATAGATTTATGTATATTGAACCATCTCTGCACTCCTGGGATGAAGCCTACTTGATCATGGCAAATGATTATTATCGATGTATTCTTGGATTCAGTTTGCAAGAGCTTTATTGAGTAGTTTTGCATCACTATTCATGAGGGAATTTGGTCTGAAGTTCTCTTGGTTGGGTCTTTGTGAGGTTTAGATATCAGTATAACTATACCTTAAAAGAATGTATTGGATAGTGGTCCTTCTGTTTCTATTTTATGAAATAGTTTGAGAAGTATTGGTATTAGGTCTTCTTTGAAGGTCTGATAGAATTCTGCACTAAAACCATCTGGTCCTGGAGAGTTTTGATTGGGAGAGTTCTATTAACTGCTTCTATTTCCTTAGGGGTTATAGGACTCTTTAGATGGTTCATATGATCCTGATTTAAGTTTGTCACCTGGTATCTGTCTAAAAAAATCATCCATTTTATCCAGATGTTTTCAGTTGTGTTGAGTATAGATAGGTTTTTGTAATAGGATCTCATAATTTTTTGGATTTCTGAAGTTTCTGTTGTTATGTCTCCATTATCATTTCTGCTTTTGTTAATTTGGATATTGTCTCTGTGCCCTCTGGCTAGACTGGTTAAGGGTTTATTTATCTTATTGATTTTCTTAGAGAACCAGCTCCTGGTTTTGTTGATTCTTTGTAATAGTTCTCTTTGTTTCTTCTTAGTTGATTTTGGCCCTGAGCTTGATAATTTCCTGTCCTATACCCCTTTTGTGAATATTTGCTTCTTTTTGTTCCAGAGTTTTTAGGTGTGCTGTTAAACTGCTAGTGCATGTTCTCTCCTTTTTCTTTTCTTTTCTATTTTTTTAAAATATTCACTGACATTTCAGGGTTTTTTTGTTTTTTTTTTTTGTTTTTTTGTTTTATTGTTTTTGAGGGAAAATGTATGTATGTATGTATGTATGTATGTATGTATGTATTTTTGGTTTTTAGAGACAGGGTTTCTCTGTATAGCCCTGGCTGTCCTGGAACTCACTCTGTAGACCAGGCTGGCCTTGAACTCTGAAATGCCTCCCAAGTGCTGGGATTAAATGCCTGTGCCACCACTACCTGGCTATTTATTTTTATTTATGGAAGCACTCAGAGCTATGAGTTTTCCTCTTAGCACTACTTCCATTGTGTCCCCTAAGTTTGGATATGTTGTGCCTCAATTTCATTACATTTTAATGTCTTTAATTTCTTTCTTTATTTCTTCCCTGACCAAGTTATCACTGAGTAGATAGTTGTTAAGCATCCTGTGTATGTAGACTTTCTGTTGTTTTTTGTTTTGTTTTGTTTTGTTTTGTTTTTGTTGTTGTTTTTGTGGTGGTGGTGGTGGTGGTTGTGGTTGTTGAAGACCAGCCTTAGTCTTTGGTGGTCTGATAAGATGCAAAGGATTATTTTCCTTTTTTGAATTGATCGAGGCTTTTTTTTATGTGTCTGATTATATAGTCAGTTTTGGATAAGGTACTATAAGGTACTGACCAGAAGGTATATTCTTTTGTTTTAGAGTGAAATGTTCTGTAGATATCTGTTATGTCTATTTGTTTTACAATTTCTGTTAGTTCCACTGTGTCTCTGTTTAGTTTTAGTTTCCATGATCTCTCCATTGGTGAGAGTGGGATGTTAAAGTCTCCTACTATTATTGTGTGAGTTTCAATGTGTGCTTTTAGCTTCAGTAATATTTCTTTTACAAATGTGTGTTCCCTTCCATTTGTGGCATAGATGTTCAGAATTGAGAGTTCTTATTGGTGATTTTCTAATTTGTTGAGTATGTATTGTCGTCCTTCGCCAACTTTTTTGATGTTTTCTTTTTTTAACTCTTTTTTATTTTTTAATTTTTGATAGTATAGTTTTCTTTTTTTATTTTCTATATTCTTTGTTTACATTCCAAATGATTTTCCCTTTCCTGGTTCCCCCCTTCCCATAAGTCCCATAAGCTCTCTTCCCTCTGCCCATTCTCCAGTCACCCCCCTTCTACTTTTCTCTGTCTTGGTACTCCCCTAGAAAGCTGCATCAAGCCTTTCCAGGACAAGGGCTCTCTCCTTCCTTCTTTTTCGGAATCATTTGATATGTTAATTGTGTCTTGAGTATTCAGTGCTTCTGGGCTAATTAATATCCACTTATCAGTAACTGCATTCCATGTGTGTTCTTTTATGATTGGGTTACCTCACTCATGATATTTTCCAGATCCAACCATTTGCCTAAGAATTTCATGAATTCATTGTTTTTAATTGCTGAGTACTATTCTATTGTGTAAATATACCTCATTTTCTGTATCCATTGCTCCACTGAGGGACATCTGGGCTGCTATGAACATAGTGGACCATGCATCCTTATTGCATGCGGGGGGGATCCTCTGGGTTTATGCCCAGGAGTGGTATAACAGGGTCCTCAGGAAGTGTCAAGCCCAGTTTTCTGAGCCATAGTGGTTGTACCAACTTGCATTCTCACCAGCAGTGGAGGAGTGTTTCTCTTTTTCCACATCCTCACCAACACCTGCTGTCTCCTGAGTTTTTAACCTTAGCCATTCTGAATGGTGTGAGGTTGAATCTCAGGGTTGTTTTGATTTGCATTTCCCTAATGACTAATGATGCTGAACATTTCTTAAGGTGCTTCTCAGCCATCTGAAGTTCTTCAGGTGAAAATTCTTTATTTAGCTCTGTACCCCATTTTTTAATAGGGTTATTTGGTTTTCTGGTTTCTAACTTCTTGTGTTCTTTGAATATATTGGAAATGAGGCCTCTGTCAGATATATGGTTGGTGAAGATCTTTTCCCAGTTTGTTGGTTGCCATTTTGTCTGACAGTGTCCTTTGCCTTACAGAAACTTTGTAATTTTATGAGGTCCCATTTGTCAATTCTTGGTCTTAGAGCATAAGCTATTGGTGTTCTTTTCAGGAACGTGTCCCCTGTGCCCATGTCCTCAAGGGTATTCCCCACTTTAGAGTTAGAAAGGGCAATTCTCAAGTTCATCTGGAATAACAAAATAATCCAGGATAGCTAAAACTATTGTCAACAGTAAAAGAACTTCTGGGGGAATCAGTATCCCGGACCTCATGCAGTACTACAGAGCAATAGTATTAAAAACTTCATGGTATTGGTACAGTGACAGGCAGGTAGGTCAATGGAATAGGACTGAAGACCCAGAAATGAACCCACACACCTATGGTCACTTGATCTTTGACAAAGGAGTTGAAACCATCCAGTGGAAAAAAAAGATATGTTTTCATTGAAAGTCTATTTTATTGGATACTAGAATTGGTACTACAGCTTGTTTCTTGAGATAAGTTGCTCAGAAAATGTTATATAGTTGTTTACTTTGAGGTATTGTCTTCTTTGTTACTGAGTTATATTTCCTGTAATTACTGGATCCTGTTTATCTATTCAGCCTTTAGTCTAGGTCTTTTCATTGCAGAATTGAGTCAATTCATATTGAGAGACATTAGGTACCAATGATTTTTGCTTCTTGCTATTTTTATTGTTAGAGGTGGAATTATGTTTGTGTTGCTCTCATATTTTAGGTTTGTTTTGAGAAGATTAGTTTCTTGATTTTTCTTGGATGTAGTTTCCCTCCTTGTGTTGGAATTTTTCTTCTATTATCCTCTGTATTGGTGGAAAGATATTGTTTTAATTTGCACTTGTCATGGAATATTCTGGTTTCTCCCTCTATTATAATTGAGGGTTTTGCCAGATATAGGAGCCTGGGCTGGTATCTATATGACATCTGCCCACGATCTTTTAGCTTTTAGAGTCTCTGTTGAGCAGTCTGGTGTAATTCTGAAAGGTCTCCCTTTATATGTCATTTGACATTTTCCCCTTACTGCTTTCAATATTCTTTCTTTGTTTTGTGCATTTGGTGTTTTAATTATTTTGTGGTAGGAGTAATTTCTTTTCTGTTCCCATCTGTTTGGTGTTGTGTAGGCATTTTGTATGTTGATGGGCATCTCTTTCTTTAGCTTAGGGAAGTTTTCTTCTATAATTTTGTTGAAGATGATTTCTGGTCCTTTGATTTGGGAATCTTCACACTCTTCCATACGTTTTATTCTTGGTTTTGGTATATTCATTGTGTCCTTAATTTCATGAATGTTCTGAGCTAAGAGCTTTTGCTTTCTGTGTTTTCTTTGACCTTTGTGCTGGTGTCTTCAATGGTATTTTCTCTGTCTAAGATTACCTCTTCTATCTCTTGTATTCTGTTGGTGATGTGTGCATTTGTGACCCATTTATTTTCTAGGTGTCTGTGATCCTGTGATTCTGTGATCCTGTGATACTGTGGGGCCAAAGCTCCTGAGAATAAAGATTTTTCTGGGAGTTTCAGGAGTGGGTTGGGAGCCAGTGCCCTGGATCAGCTCAGGGCACTGGTGCAAGCCAGAAGGAATGTGGGCCTCTGAAGGAACCCAATCTTACAAATATAATACAAAATGAATGCTGTCTTTTACCTCAACATCAGTCATGCGCATTGTTTTTGGAAGCTTAACTATAATTTTATCTCTGAATTCTTCAAAAATCTCCAGTAGGATTTGTTTCCTTTGAAGAACAGTATTGCATTAATCCTTCTTCTTCATTCCTCTTTCTCTCTCCTTCCCTACCTTCCTTCTTCCCTTCTCGCTTCTTTCCTACCTCCCTCCTGTTTTCATTGACATTCACATTTTATTTCATGCTTCACTATTATTCATTTATTTTATTCATTTAGTTATTTGAGAATTTCATGCAATTTACTGTGTCCATACTCATACATCTACTCATCTTTGTTATTCTGTAGACCTGTGAACATTGAAACATAATGCTTTTCTTTTACTCTAGGATTCAACCTGGTTAGTCTATCTCAAAGAATGTGTTTTTCTGCATGCATATTCATTGGTTTCCAAAAATTCTACATTAGTCAAAAAATATGTGTACTATCCTGTGCCGCGCTGGTTCCCTGACCAGCAGGGAAGAATGACTAGCACACCAGTTCCTTCCAAAGAGAGTTTACTCAGTATGTATGCCAAGTTACAGCTTGCTGGGTGTGCCCCGGAATCTCCCAAGAGCGTGACTGATATACCCTTGTTAGGACGGCACATGGTCCGAGATGATGTTTCGCTCTGCCATTGGCCGAGCCACAAGGCGTGAGATCAGACCACTAAGTGATCCATGCCTCCAGCCTTATATGGACTTGTTTACTCCAGGTGGCCAGGCTCAGGCAGTGCCATCTTAAAGGCGCAGTCAGCTCTCCACACTATCCCAGCTGTATGCCATATCACCATCAACCCCCTTCCCCACCTCTACTCAATCATACTTGCTTATTAAGGCAAGCTTTTCACTGTGCTAGTTTTTGTTATTTTACACACAAGAAAATATACAAACAATGTAAAAGATACAAATGACCTTATTATTCCTGTTGGATTGATGAGTACAAGGAGACTAAGAGTAACGTGGATATTTTCTCTAATCTCTTACCTTAGCTGGTAGAATAGATGACCTCAGTGTCATCTGCCCTGTTCCTAAGCTTACACTCCTGAACTTCTTTCTGACAAGCCATACATCATGCAAGTCAGTCCACACTTACCTGTGACCTGCTGACCCAGGTCTGGTAGACTCCTTCTAGGCAATTTTGAAGTCATTTGCATTCCAGTTCCTTCTCCAACAAACCTCACTCAATGTTTCCTAAGGTCATTTAAACAGCACTTATTTTAGGGCACTTGCTTGGAAAGGAAAACAGTTGAAATAGAGATAAAATATCCCGAAAGAGTAGAGATTCCTTCTCTCAGCAAGAAAATAATGAGTGTCCTCCTGTTAATTACCTCTGACTAAATTGGTAGCTGAGAACCTCTAAAGACAATCTTTATCTACAGGCTATCGAGTTCTACAACACAGTCTTAATAGAAGACTTTACAACTGTAAAGTGAAAAGGAAGTTCAGTTTTATGCAAAAAAGATATTTTAAATCAGTTAGTATGTTTCCATTAGAGTTACAGTATGTCTGAAACCCTAAAGGGCACAAGATATGGAAATGCATCCTGTTAAATGCACAAGTAATCAATACAAAATGGGAGGAATAAATCTATATACAGTCATAGATTCAACCAGCAGATTTCTGTTCCATGCATATGTTCCTATGGGCATCTTTGCCATTAGACAGAGAATGTCATATTGCTTTATGACTTTAAGCTTATAAATACATACTAGTCCTACAGTTATAAAGAAAAGTATAGAAGTATGGAATATATACAAACAATACATATATACATATATATATATGCTCATGGAAATATACATACATATAATAATTTTAATCAAAACTCTAGTCAGTAATCATTTTTTAATTCTATATAATAATTTCCTCTTTTTTTCAATAAAACAATAGAACAAGTACTGTTAGTGTTTAAACCTTTGGTATCAAGTTAATTTGCAAATCCATACCATGATAGTTAAGACTAAATTTTGTTTAGATCTCTGTAAGGTGGTTTTTTTTTTTTTTACTTACAATATTGTGTTCAGAGACTGGAGTGATAGTTGATGACTCAGAACACTGGCGGTTCTTCAAGATTCACACAGCTCCATACAACCACCTATGGCTCTAGTTCCAGGGGATTTGACACCTAATGGATTCTGTGGGTATTAGGCATGATATACAGATATAAGTCTAGGCAAATATTTACACATATTTGACATCCATGGAAAACTATTCAAAAAGAGGAGATAGGAATACAATAAAAGAGAGGAAAGGGCTGTGGACTATGGCTGTCCTCATATCCTCTGGGGATATGTGCTGTGACTTTTCTTGGGTAGATATGAACAAATATGTATTTATGTTACAGAGCAATAATGACAGACAAAACACTCCAG
Source organism: Apodemus sylvaticus (assembly GCF_947179515.1). Classification (NCBI taxonomy): domain Eukaryota; kingdom Metazoa; phylum Chordata; class Mammalia; order Rodentia; family Muridae; genus Apodemus; species Apodemus sylvaticus. The sequence continues at coordinate 76,882,412 of NC_067484.1, forward strand.
TCAATCCCAACTTGGTAAACCAGTGAGTTTAACTAGAGTTACCTCTAGGAGCATGGCTAAATTATTGGTGCCTACCCCACAGAATAAAGATATCTTTCTCAGAAAGTGTTAATCATTTATACATCATAAGAGAGGACAGACCCTTGTATGTATCCACAGGTACCTCCTGTATGTTGTCTTGGATCTCTCATGTATATCTCACACGCTGTTTGAGTGATTTCTCTCTTCCACAGGGAAAATGTTATGGATACATTCTTAATACTGCCTCTTGTATATAATCACAGCTGTTCTGATTTCAAGATGGTATGGGCTGTACTGACCATTAAGTACAGGCTCCTGACCTTACCATTTAAGAGATGACAGCTCATCTAACAACTGTTTTCCAAATTCTCAAACACATCAACAGAATGGCTTCCAATAACAGAGAATTTCCTGGAAACAATGGAATCACCTTTTGTGACCATATTAATGATCTTGCCATAGTTGCTGATATCAATGGGCTTCTTAGCTTTTTCAATGGTAAACATGAAATTGTAATTTGTACCTACAGTATGTAATTATCTAAGATGAGAATTTAACATAAAATAATGTAGACAATAATTTTACTCTCAAGGGATTTAAAATCTGGGTCAGGGGAATTAAATATGGTACAAGGCAAAATATAAAATGATAAACAAAAATAATTCAAAACAATTAAAACGGCAATCATTGAAAATAGGCTGGCAATGAATTGTTTTACAAAGTTCTTTTCTTTTTTCTATGATTGATAACTTTTTCAGTTCTGACTGCAGTGTCCTAACATGCCATTTAACACAAAAAAGCTGTTCCTGTAGCAGGCATTAATCGATGTTAATTGAAGAAGCTTTACTCTTGCCCTCAAGCAAAGAGAGTCAATTTTGATTGAAATGTTTGCTCTGGAAAGTGGTTGAAGTTGAATATTAAATTAGGGGTCTACTCGTTTTAAGAAATTTAGTAATCACTTAACAGTGGATGAAAAGAAAGGGGAAGATACATTTGTGTGATTGTTGCAAAAATTGGAAAATGTAGTCAAATTTATTACCTTTTTTTTTTTCTACACAGAAGAATTTGAAACTTGGGATAAAACTGAAGACACAAGTACAAGGTGCTAGATCACAGAGTACCACCAGTTTTGTGTTTCTGTGCTGCATCTAAAATATCAATGCTTAAAAATGTTTACAAACAAATAAATTCATGCAGCCTGCGAATCATGACCTAAGCAAGACCAGTTTTATACAACCTTATAAATTTGATGAAACTTGGTTTTGGGCAGTCCTAATTCCTGTTGTGCAGTGTGTTTACTTTCTAGCCCTTGGTCTTTCTTTGCTATAATTCTCCAGTCCCAACTGTCACCTCCCTCCTAGCAGAGGGCTCTTTTATTGCTCTATCTTTCTTGCAGAGAGAAAGTAGATATGAGATACACAGAATGAATTTCCTTGTTACTTGCCTCACAATGCCTCTGGTCTAGGATTAGAATGGGGTTAAAGTTACATACCTGATAACAAATTCTATGTATCCCATTCTACTTTCTGATTAGAGTCTTCTCTTAGAAAGCAATTTAAGACACAAAGCAAGAGTTGATTTGGGTACATCTCTTTTGAAACACCTGAGACATGCAATGTATTATTTTGCTTCCTCAGTAAGAACCAGATGTGACGCTGAGATCATTCCACTGGAGGAAAGTAGCTTGACGAAGAGAACAGATGAAATGAGTGTGGTAACATATGGTAGAAATATTCAATTTCCCCAAATTACTTCTTAACATCTAAATAACTGGAATATTGGATGTATTTAGGAAATTCATACCTTATCTGATTCCAGTAAAGGGACACAAGAAAAATAATGCTTCATTATACAAACTGTATATTTATGGAGTGGATTTTGCTCAGAGACATATAGTTCACAATGGAAAGAGCAGATACAAGACCCAGTTTTTAACCTAATGACCCTCAATTATGCCTGTAGATACTGAACATAATTATTACAATGTAGAGATAACAGGCATTCATTGCTGCTTAGATTTCCCCAGGATAACATAAATTAGTCAACTATTAAACATTGAATTTGGATAGACCAAGGACCAAGCTAAAGTATACACAACTGAGAGAAAATCATGGCCTAAGAAGACAGAGTAGAGGACAAAGTTGTGTGCACTTATCCCGTCTCCTACTGGTCCCTTCATGTTTTTCTTGCAATAATGGATCTATAGTACAGTTCCCATTAACCAAAATAAATCAATATGTTAAGATAACTTTTCGGCAAAGTCTCGGAGGTTCCCCTAAGTGGACTACATTTGTTACAAGTAAGATGGTCGGCATCCTTTTGCCCTATCTACCTCAGAATTGTGGAGGAAAAAAAATGTGTTTTCATTCTGGAATTTGGCAGCAATGCTAGGTAGAAGTCTCTGAAAAATCTCTAAGTTGAAGTAGGTAACATGCTTGTGATTCTTCCACAAGCTTTGGGTACTGGAATTAAATCTTATAGTAGAAAGAAACCCATTCAAGGACTAGGAATTGAGGACTCCTAACTTCCACCCCATCTCTGGCTGTCCCCACCCCTTTTCCCAACAAATGTTCTATTTCATTTATGTCTTTGCTTTTTTAAAATAATACTCTCTGCCTTAAATTAACTTTTTTTTTTTTTTGCCAGATGTGAATAGGAGGTTATTTATTGGAGCTACAGCAAAGACACTAGACTACAACTGTTAACTGTCAATGGTCTCTCAGGGAGGAGAGGAATCCATCCCATGGATGGAACGCTGCTATATATTGTTGAATTTAACCATGTGTGGGTCTACAGCTTGTACCATAGCTGTAGAGAATTCATTAGTGCATTGGCTATGGCTTGCCCAGAAGACATCTCTTTTGCTATATGTCTCCCTATTATATGGTGCTTCATTTCTTCCCACCCCTTATTTTGGTGATACTTTCTGAACATTGTAAGAGTTGAACTAGATGTTTCATTTAGAGCCAAGCACCCAGGATAATCTATTCTTTGCACTTTTCTCAATTAGAGATTTCTTTATCTACTAGCATAGTCAGAAGTATCCTTGATGAAGTCTGGGTTCAGTACTAATCTATGGTTGGACTAAGCATTCAAATTTGGAAGGGAGTTGCATAATTTGATCACCTACCAAAATTATATAAATTTCCCCACATGACAAATGATTGCCCAGCCATGGCTTCTGAACGGGGTTACCAAGACTTGAACTCCTGTTAAGAAGCCTCAAATTTAATTAGAAAGCAACTAGTTACCCCTATAATTGTCATCACACTTTCACTAGTGGGCACCCCTTGACAGGCAGGCCATTATTGTATTTTTGGGGGCTTCACAGCTTTGATTATTGATTCAATTTTCTTCCTCAGCAGCATGTATAGCTACAAAAGCTAGCAAGTAGGAAAGTTATTTCTAGATTTGCTCTAACTTGCACTGTCTATGTCCTGTAACCAAAGTGTATAGTGTCTTCAGCAATAGTGCTTTATCATCCAGGTTTAATGGGTAACCAGGAGGACTGCCAACAGTCTATCCTAAGAAACAGCAAACTATTTGAAGAGAGTCTTATAATAGCATGAAGTTATGTCTTCTAATAATTTTGGAAACCATCAAATAATAAAGGTACAAAAATTATGAATACCTCAGATGGGTGAGAACAAAGAAAAACAGAAGGCATGGGAACAGAGTGAACTTCCAAGAGCTAAGCTCTTCAGTATGAATGAATAAACACTGAATAAAACTATTGTTGATACATATGTTTTAATATTTTCCATTAAAATATTTACATTTTAGATATGTTTTGTATTGTATGAAGTATACTTCTTCCCTAATGTAAAGGTCCTTCAAATATATAATTTATTTACTTTTTCTTGAAAATTACCTTGATTTTAAAAAAAAATATTGAAAACAAATTTTACTTCTCTGAAGATTTTTAGATAAAATTTATTGCTAATGACTATTTAGTGTTTCTGTTTCTTCTTGTTTCTACTTGCATAAATTATTTTTTCTTATAAATTTTATTTACTATCAAAATTTTATGTCATATACTTATCTTTTTATCTTTTAAATTTTTGATGCAGTTTTAATTCTGGAGTATTTTTATTTGCTTATTTTCTATTTTCGTCAGTTTGACTCACATCATATTGTTGAATATTTTATTAGTTGCATAAGTACAAAATTTGGGGAGGTTGAATTTCTTTTATATTTTAATATTATATGTCATTAAATTTTCTGTGTATTTTTATTTTCATGATTACAAAATTGTCATTGATTATTGCTCTCTGACTATAGTTCTTATGTTAAACACCTAATTTTGGGGGGGGTTCTTAGTCTAAATACAATAATTTTATGATAAATTTCTACTTAATAAAGACTTAAATGAAACCTTACAAGTTTTTTTTTAATACCTGTATGCTTTTAAAATATTTTAACACTTTACTTTTTGTATGATCTTATATCTAACCTGAAAGTTATTTCAAAAATTTTAAACTCAAAATTATGTAGAGTTTCTATTAACAGCTTTGTAAGCATTTATTCATTGAGTTGTAGAAAGAAAAATATTCTCTCTATATATACATTTTATATTTAATGAAACATTCATATCCCTTCTACGTTTTTAACTATTTAATTCATGCCTCCATAATTAGAATGCTCACAAATATTCATGTTTTTATATACAATGTATTTGGTGAAAGTTAACTGTGTTGTCAAATTTTTCTATCTTTGATATTTAGGCTCCCAGGGGCTCACAGATGTTGTATTTCTTTAAAAGGTTACTAAAAGACTCCTCAGGAGTTGCTGGTCTTGTCTACTAGCACCAAGAGCATCATTGCTCTCTCTTAGAGACAAGCATTATTTACTACACCACTTTGTCTTGTAATAAACATGAAACACAGGACACTTTCCCTTCTGTTACTCCCCTCATGCATCTTGAAAGACTGCACCAAGCATCAAATGATTGATCTCGGTACAATACCCATGCTTGGAGAGACTCTCCACTGGAAAGTAACAGAAATATTCAGTACACTGCCATTGGTCTATAACGTAGTCACTAGGAATTTTCATTATGTCTTCTTTGTAGAGGTGACACATGTCTGCTTCTCAAAAATTTCCCTACTTCCTGGTACTATGAGAAGCATTAGTTAGAATAAGATAAGCATTTTATACATAACTTGGGAAAATGACACTTTGAGACCCACCAAACTTTCCAAATACATAGACGTTGAATAAATGGACACATAGAATACAGGAGAAGGGTCTCCTTAGTGATATACTAAAGTTTATGAAATCACAAAGTTTTCAAAATTGTAATAATTAGCACAAGAATAATACTTATAAGTGCCAACCACTATGCAATCATTTCCTGTAGCCCTCATAATATCTCTCAGAAGTCATCATCAACAAATTTATTTAGCTTATGGAGAAATTTATGCTATATTACTCACCAAAAAAGGTTAGAATGTTTTTGCTGTCTCACTTATTTTTAAATAATAAACTAGCCTTCTTAAAAACCCTTCAGTGGAATCTTTCGAGGAAAGGCAAGACTGATGATGTACTTACAAAATCATAACAATTGTGGTTGCCTGATCATGACCTACTCATGGTCAAACCAGGTAACATTCTAGCATAGGTTGGGGAGTAACACACAAATGCCCACCTTAAGCCAAGCTGCTACCAACAAGAGAGGATAATGAGATTTCATTAAACAGTGTAGTTCCTCTTTGATGGGTTATAGTCTTCCAAATGTCCCTACAGCTATTCATGTATGGCTGACACAAACAGGACTTGGTAGGATATCAAAAATATGTAAAGAATTCAGCATTGAGAGGATGATGTAAGGGAAGGATGGTTAGATGGAATGAATATTATGGAAATACTTTATACACATGCATGAAATTACCCCCAAAATAATTTAAAATATCACATAACCATACAGAAGAAACTTCTCTATTTGAGGTGAATAAGAAAATATTACAGCAAAAATATACCTTGGATTATTCATTTCCTGAGTGAGTTTTCAGATTTCCTGAAGGACCTGTCAACTTTGGTGTCTTCACTAGGGAAAGAACAGTGGTTATTTCTGTGTGTGTGTGTGTGTGTGTGTGTGTGTGTGTGTGTGTGTGTGTTACAAATAATACCAAGTAATTTAATTTAAGAACAGTATAATGTTCTGAAAAAAGACTATAGAAGAGGGTGCAAAAGAATATTTAGAATACTGGTTGCAGCTGCTGTGCAGAAGCCTAGGGAATAACATTGCAGAAATTGACATGAATATGGGAGGAAGAGGACAACAGAAAATGTTGCTCTTGTTTTAGGGAAATGAGGCATGGCTGAGCTATGGCCAGAGGAATAGTGCACTCCAGGATAACATAAAACATAAAAGAAGAAAAAGAAAAATAAAGAGCATAATACATTTTCTCTCCTAAAAAGACAATTTCAAAACTTATTTGCATGCTCTAACATTTGAACTTTATGTCTCTGTGTTTTCTCTTACTTGGTATCTCTCCAGACTCCCCTATTAAAATACAAAAATTACATTGGAAGCTGCATAAATCACAGGTATCCTTATACACAGAAAACTCAATGGATTATAAAATAGCTGAGGAACATTACTGGAAAGTTGCCAAGGAAAGTTCACCCAGTATATAGTTTTGCTGTAGGCCACATCTGCAACAGTAATCCTATTCCCTGCACCCCATCTGGAGTTGTAGTACTGTTTCAGTGCTAAGACCTCAAAGCCAAAGCTTTCAGGAGGGCTGGAAGCAAACATGCCCTCACTAGTTTTCCCCCAATTTTTCAGGCTAACACGTGGTTCTGAGATTTCTATGAAGTATCCAGCAATGGCCTTCTGACATTTACTCACCAACAGACTTTCATCCTTTCAAATGTTCAAAATGGATAACCATATCACTCTTCTCTGGAGCTGTTTGCTTCTTCATAAAGTAATTTTTTCTGACCCATGGACAATGTGTTCAGAACAGACTGATGTACAAAAGCATTGCTAATTTAGGATAACCTTGGTACATTCTGACAATCATGTACCTTCAGAAAGAATAAGGTAAGTGGACATACTGGTGGAACAGTGCTGCATTTAAACGCAGTCATGAGTAGTAGGTTATGAAGATTAGTCATTGTACTAGAGTTATCTAATGGAATAGATGTCATAGTAGTCTCACCAGATGCTTGAGTCCCAGGGAAGTTCTTGAGAGCTGCCTGTCTTCAGTCTATATCAGAATATAAATGAAATGGCTTCTGATACCAGTGAAGGAATGACTTAGTAACAGGATAGGTAAACCTGCCAGTTCGAGTGAGGCAGAAAACACCAGCTTCCAGCTTCCACGTCATTTTGGTGGTCTGCAATTAGGTGTGGTTCAAATTTGGTATGGGTCTTCCCACCAAAAAATGATCCAGTAAAGAAAATCTCTCACAGTGCTCTCCATCTGCTTGAGGTTTAGTTGATCCCAGATGTAGTCAAGATGACAACACAAGTAGCTAAAATAGCTATCAACCCACACATCTGTATGTCTTAACTAAAGATATGTAATAGGCAAATAAAGATAAGTAATAGGATGGTTTAGTAATTAGCTTACCCCTTTTAGTGTGCAGAATATCCCTCATCATTTTCTGTGATTTTTTTTACGTTCCCAATAGCTTGTTCATGAAGTTCTGAATCTAAAAAGAGACTTTTTTGAAATTAAAGAAAATAATAGGATTTATTCAAACAACTGAAGAAAGAAGCTAATATAGAATTGTTAAAATACAGTGAATGGTTCGGTTTTCAGGTGTCTTTAAACAGAACTGAAAAGTATCCCATGGACAGCTTTCATGGTCTGTTGTGTCTGTCCTCCCTGTCTTCCTCCTTCCTATCCTCCCCTCTCCATTTTCTAACATTGTGTTCTCCTTTCTACCTTTTTCTTTCCTTCCCGACTCCCTCCAACCTTTCTTTCTATTCCCCTCTCTTTCTCCTTTCTTCCTTCCTTACTTTGCTTTCTTCCCTCTCTTCTTTCTTCTTCAGTTCTAATAACGGACAAATTAGACTCCAACAATTAGACAACCATGACTAACACAGTCTCTTTTGTACAATGCTAACTTTACGTTTATATGTTCAGATCATTAAGAGAGAAAAGTACTACAAGAAGTGGAGTCTATATCATGTGTTTTATGTACAGGACACAGAACCTTTTTTTTTTTTTTTTTACCAATGCAAAAATGTGTTCACAAAATCCACAATATATTACTTTCCCTATATTATTGTCCCAATACCCTTGTTTTGATTAACATGACACAGGTATTTGACTGTTGAGTGATGGCATGAAGGAGAAAATTGCTAATATCTCCTTTTATTATGTGCCGATACAGATATAGTCTAATTGTACTACATATTTTTATTTTTAAGCAAATATACACAATTTCACTGAGTGTAACCCCAGAATAGTCATCTTCATAATATATGATCACTTGCCATACAGGGTTGTCCCAGGGTAGCTGAAGAAGTTGTGCCTCCTCAGAGGTTCATTTTGACACAGGGCAGCAAAATCCAACTCTGAAGAGATTCTAGAGTTTCTACTGGGAATTCCAGAGAAGACAGCTTCTAGCTTATGCTGGCAATTCCAATCAGTGGGGAAGCTTGTTCCTGAGCTTGAAATATCACTGAGAGCAAGTCAAGAACCATGCTATTCCTTGTAATAATGTTATAAGAAAGGGGGAAAGCAGCGTGGCGAGTCCCCTGGTTGGCAGAGTCCCCAAGGAAATGGCAGGCAGGGATGGATCCTGTCAGGTGAGAGCTGGAAAAAGGCTCAGAAAGCAAGGAGTGGAGAAACACAGGAAGAGGATTCCCAGGACTGGACGGCTGCTGAAGGAGGAGGGTAGACAAGCAGATGTGGAAGAGCAACAGCACATTCTCATGTAAGCGATGTATTACGATGTGCAGGGAGCACAGGCAAAAGTAAGAACAAAAGAAAACAGCAAAACCTGCTTGTCAAATATTGAATATAGCAATAGTTACATATCAATGCTTATTATGTTTCAATACTGCCTCAAGTACTCTGGGGAAAATAAAACTGGGAATTTAGGCTTCCAATTCTAAATTTGAACAAATTTTCAGCCATCTACAAAGAATTTAAATTTGAAATTTTTTTCTTAGTAAAAATATGGATATTGGACTTCATAACTATTCATTGAATTGTTAGAAGAAATACATATACACATATTAAAATGTAAGGTTTATGACACATGCACAGTATATGTACCTTTGAATATATTCATTCCTATTCGTTCTATATATCAATAGTTCTTTGTGTACTAAAGAGCTGAGCTGAGTCAAAATGAACCTCTGAGGAGGCACAACTCTTAGAAAAGTTCACGTTAAAGTATACGTGTAGGTGTGACATTATAGCAGGATAAGACAGCAATTATGGAAGGAAAGGAAAGGAAGAATAGCAAAGGCAGATATAGGTCAAATTATAGACGCACAATGGATCATGTGGGCCAGAGATCAGATGATGCTGGAAATGGAAGCGAAGAGAAAAACCTTGTAAAGGAGCCTGAGGGATTACAAAAGCAACCAGTCCTAGACCCAAGCTTAGATATTCATTTCACAGAAGATAGAAACATCTTGAAATAAAAATGGAAATTTTATATGGTCAGTCTGATGATTTCAGGAGATTGTTGCATACATGTTACTAACTTTTCATAGCAATTTTACATTGGTGTCTCAGTCTTCTTGAGCTCTTCATGTTGTCCCTGTGATGCCCTTTTCTGTCCTCTTCTCATTATACCCCACAGTCACTTCTGAATGGCTGTGTTACTAAAGTGCCTCCTCTGTCTCTCTGGCTTTTTATGTACTAATATGTGGCAAGTCGACCTCCCCAACACTGATGCATATTCTTTTGAGTTCTCCTTAAACACCAGATGCATTTACTCACCACAGCATCAACTTCCAATTCCACCCAGTCCTCGATGTTCTTCTGGAGCTTCAACTCTGTTACCCCTCAAATCATGAATCATTTATAGCAGGAAATAATGAAGGTGCTGCTGATTACACATAGAAAGGTATCGTCTCCACCATGTGGAACTGAGAAGTCTTTTGAGAATGTATTTGAAACATATCTCAAAGTTCAACACACTCACTTGACCTTTCTTCTCATTTTCTTTCCATGTGAGTTATATAGCCTTTCAGCTTCAAAACCACCATCAGGTCCCAGCAAATATCTAAAACTGGTCCCAGTAAATTTATTCTTGACTTCATTCTATCTACCCTGGAAATACAGACTGAGGGTTTATTTCAAGAAACAGATATTCTGCTTCTGTTTATTTATACTTCCCTTAATTTTATAGTTTGATAAATCTTGCTAGTATAGAAATAATTTTAATGAGGATTTAATCAACATCTTAAATATTTGTTATTTAACCCATTAAAGAATAGTTATATATTTTTAAAGAAACAAAAATGAAAAGGAAAGATAAAATGACCTAAACATTATGCATATGTAGGGTGATAACTCTGAGGAAATGGAAATGCATGTATGTGTGCATTTGTGTGTGTGTGTGTGTGTCTCCATCTGTGAATGTGTTCTTGTATGTATCCACTTACATGTAAGTCTGAATTGGTAATTTAAGCTTTGCTGTCATCCATTGCTTAGTAATATCCCATCACAGTGCAGCTGAATATGCTGTCAGCTTTAGTTTCTTCCTCTTTGTTATCTCTTGGTGTAATGCTGTCTTACTTTTTTGATTATTTATTTCATTGTTTTTACTTAATTTTCTTTAATCTGTTTTTCTTCTTTGTTCATATACAGAGTCACCTACTATCCAGTTTTAAAATTTCAATACCAAATGGTCATCCCCAAAATCATAATATCTGTAACAGTATATGAACCAAGCAAGTTATGTTTTGAAATCTATATGTTTGTACATATAAATATATACATGCAGTAGCAATTAATGAAAGATGATAAAAGGCATGTGAAGTAGAGTTGAAGTGGAAACTTATGGTTTCTTTGAAAAGTCAGTTGGGTTGGATGGTGTTTTGCTGGGACAAACGTGAAGGAGTGTTTTCTTGAAGCAGACACAGGTGAAAAAACATTTTCCTAAAACAGACATGTGAGTGAATGTTTCACTGAAGCAGACACGGATGAAAGAAAGTTTTGCTAAAACAGACACATGAAGAAACGTTTTTGCTGAGGTGGGCACAGACTAAAGGATGTTTGGATAAAGCAAGTACTTGAAAGGATATGTGATGAAGAATTCTTCGCTAATGGCATGCATATATTGGTTTACCTTGCACTGCATAGCTGAGGTCTGTTTCTGGTTACTACATAGGGACAAATGCACCAAAAACCTTCTGTTTGTGTTCTGGTGGCTTCCTGCCACTTCTGTGGACACAGGCAGATTGGCAGGGTGATGTCAGCTGATACAGACTCACAGGAAGTTTTGCAAACACAGACTCATGTGCTGAGGCACGACATGGTGAGAAAAGACCTATGAAGGACATATAATGTTTGGAAGGAGTATAAATAGGACACAAGAAACAGTGACATGGGCTTGCATAGCTAGCATTGCAATGCTTCGCTGATCTCGTGTCTTCAGTGAGCGAGGCACTACAGAGAAGTGGTATCACTGGTGGTCTTGGTTGATCCTTCTGACTTGTGCAGATTTGGTGGAGGCCTGCCTGTTTCTACTAGGTTGTGCCCTGCTGCAGCTTCATCTTGTTTTCCTGACACTACTGAACTGGACTGCTGGTATATTCACGAAATGTTTCTGAGAGGATTGAGCTGCCTCTGGTGATTTCTGTGAACTGAACTGCTGATTTCCTGACAATACATATTGGATTTGATGCAAAGAAAAATTTTAAACAGGTTCACTTCCCCATATCCTAATAACTTTTCTTTTCTCCTGCCTCTGGTGGGTAGTGGGCTAGAAGGGAGGTTAAAACATTTAAGAGCCCATATTAAAAGTAGATTGTGAAAAATCAAAGTTTACAGAGAGGGCAGAGGTTATATAGAATGTTTTAGAGGGAGAATTTGAAAGGGGAAATTATGTAATTTTAATTTTAAAATAATGGGAATAATTTTTATAGTAAAAATAAAAGCCTTAGGGATAAAACCTCTTTATCCCTAAAAACCTGAAGATGAGACTAGTTATTATCTTCACATTTTAGCTTAACATCCAATGTGTTTCCCTTTCCATCATGGTAGCTACTTATACATCTATATCATAAACTCTTCTGACCTTGTCAGTTGTTATAGTTAATGAGCAGAATCAACATTTTCTAAACAGGGTTTACATAAAATACTGACTTTGTGTGTGTGTGTGTAAAATGTGATTGAATACAGTGATTTAGAAATACTGGTATATATGGAATATTCTCTTCCCTTTTATTAGAGCAGTCATTTCTAACAGAGTACTTTCTTATTCTGTTTCAAAAGTTTCCCTTTTGTTTATTCTTTTCCCATTCAGTCTCTCTCTAAGATTTTCTGAGAAATCAATGTCACAATGACACTTATCTTTGTTTTGTTTAGCCTTACTCCTAATATTTACTATAAAACAGTTTAAACTCAAGATTGCATGCAAATATCTGGGCATCCATTTGGGATATGTTTTATTATTCATTATATGGAGTACTGTTGACAATACCACCATAACAAAGCTATGCAGAATTAATATTTTAAGAGATGTCATTTATCTAAAAAAGATAAAGACATCATGCTGACTTTCATTTTTTATAGCAACCAAGGTGAGGATTTGAAAATGGCAGTATATCTGGTCCAGAGACACAAGAGGATTCTTACATCTCTAACACGTGGTTTCAAAATTTGTTCTGACACACACTCACAGTATGCCATGTCATATTCATAGGTAAGTGATAGGACAATTAAGAAAAAAGTTGTGTGACAAAATGGAGGTAGAACTGTCCTGCTGCATCTGCTCATGCACTCTTGATAATATTTGTACCAAATGAGCAAAGGAATCTACAACAGGGGAGAGGGATCCCGAACTTAGGGAGAGACAGCAAATCATGGCTTCAGCTTGTACTGTGAAGAAGGACTGAGCAGAATTTTTGCTAAAAAAGAATTGTAAGTCTCTGACACATCTAAATGAGAAAGAAGTCACATGGATCCTAAAATGAAAACTGTATTATGCTACTGAATATTCAAATGTAATCGGAGAAGGCAACATATTTAGAAATAGCTATAATCATGCACAAAAGCCATGTGAGTGGTGTCTGTGAATCATAAGACTTACAGAAATTCACAGAACAATGAGAAGTCTCTATTGCCATTACAGAAAACATTCAGTACCTTGACAAGATATTATGTGCCTTTTGAAAGATGAAGAGAGCTTCAGCAGGTGAAAGTAACTATAGGAAATTTATCCCTTGCTCCAAGGACTCTGATGCTCAGTCATTGTTTTTCTTAAACAAAGATTTCTTACTGTATATAAAACCTTAGACCACATTTATCAGTAGTTTTTCTTTCTTTCTTTCTTTCTTTCTTTCTTTCTTTCTTTCTTTCTTTCTTTCTTTCTTTCTTTCTTTCTATCTTTTCTTTTTCTTTCTACCTGTCTCAATCTATGTATCTATGTATCTATCTATGTATCTATTTATGTATCTATGTATCTATCTATGTATCTATCTATGTATCTATCTATGTATCTATCTATGTATCTATCTATCTATCTATCTATCTATCTATCTATCTATCTATCTATCTATCTTCTACCTCTATGTCTATCATCTATCTATAATCTATCATCTATCAATCTGTCAATTTTTCTATCTATCTATCTATCTATCTATCTATCTATCTATCTATCTATCTATCTATCTATCTGTCTATCTATCTATCTAATCTAGCTATATTTACAGAAAAGATCATGCATACATCATAGATGCCCACTGTCTTTAGCATTTGTGGAATATATACCTAGTTTCATGGAATCACATTTTTAAAAAATACTCTTTAGGGACTTCAGGGTGCTTTTATTGATAGCTCTGGAAATAAAGACTCATCCCTGAGATCTGATACCGTTTAATTGGAAGGAGTGGCTCCTTAGTTATGATTAATTTGACAAGTGAACATCTTGAACTCACGGATGTTAGATAAGTTCTGCAGTATGTCTGAAAGCTGAAGAGAGAACCTGCTATTCTTGGAGCCAAGTTAGACATAATCAGTATCTCACAATGTGTACGTGACCATGAAAACCAAACTTACTTAAGTATTTGTTTAGAACCACATGTAACAGATTATGCATGGTGATAGATATTTGAAAACTCTTGTGTGAACATCAAATATAGGTGATGGTCACATTCTCTATACCTTATAGAGAATAAAAGAGTTAATTATTTCTATTTTTGTCTACTACTTCAACCAATATATGCTTGTGCATGTCATATGAGACCTCAATTTTACATTCCATGTAAATTTTGACACTCGATGTGACAAGCTCTTTATTTACACTGGCAGGTCCTCCCAGAGTTCTGAGGCATTATTTGGACCACCTGGCTACCTATGCTCTCTCTGTGAACAATGTTTCTTCTTCATCCAAATTTCATCTTATTAAACTCTTCATGAGTTCAAGATGTTCACTTGTCAACATTTTATCTTCTTGTTTTTTTCTTTCTTCTTCATTTTTATTTTTGGTCTTGGCTTTTCCTTCTTTCTTTGAAGAAAATTTCACATTTCACTCCATAGCCTCAGCTGCTTGGAATTAACTTTATAGAGCAGGCTGGTCTTGAATTTGATATGATCCTCCCCCATGTGCTCTGATTATGCTGTATCATCCTATTCATCTACAAGGTTGGTGGTACAAAAGCATAGTACTTTCTAGTCTTCACCAATTTTAGCAATGTCTGTAGTTCAAGAGACTAGAACACTTGATTTCTGGATATTATAAATAGTGCATACATACACAATTTCAGAATGATAATAAATAAGCTGAATGCATAGGTACTTGCAACTGTACCTTGGAAACCCCATGCTACTCTGACAAGTTAGGTTAGGCATGAAATACTGTTCTCCATTCATAACTTTCCTAGAGTCTTCCTGATCTAAGTCCCTCTCAAAGGACTTCAGATTTTTGATAATCATTTGGGTTTTATTTGCATTATTTCAGTCTTTAACTAATTAATTATTTTAGTACTGCTTCTTTTTTTAATCCAAATAAAAATATATGATTGAATTTAGCATCCAACCAATGATAAGCATACTAACACCAATACAGACATACAATAGGCATTCCCGTACCCATACAATAAAGAAGTGTTTCTATTAGCATACATGAAAATCTGTACAGTAACTAATAAAATCCAAATAAACTGTGAATATGAGATGGTACCCTGGCTAATGTAGTCAAGAAAAAGGAAAGATATCAGGGATGCAGTAGGTTAAAGAACATCAAAGGTCATTTATCTACTATGTTAAAATCATGCCAGAAATCAAAGTTTGGAGGATTTTATGATATGTTTCTTGTGTCTTTGTTTGATTTTTTGAGGAAAGTTCCAAGAACTCCCATTGCTACCCTCTATGAGCAGCTGGTCCAAACAATCTGGATAGCACACACCTCATTGTTACCCAGAAAAGTCCTTGAACTGATGCACATTCATTCCCAAGATCTTATTTGGTAGACTATTGCCACATTGCCACAAATGGCAGGAGAAGAATGTAGAGAGTGCTTTCCATCTGTAAACTATGTATCTGGTTGCTCAATCTCTACAAATTAAATAGATAGTGAACATTGCCACACATCCTCATCTTCAGCACATGCAGTCAGTGCTTGGAAATACTCCCAACCAGGCTTTAAGCTCAGCTATTAATGTTCTTCAGTTGTAAGTACATTTCAATTTGGTTTATTAATTTATTATTATGTGTAATTGCATATGCAAGGTTTATTTATAATATACATAATTTATTTATTAAATGATTCCTGATATACTAGTTTCTTCAGATGAAGTCAGTGGTTTCACATAGGAATGTGAAGTTGCTTTAAAGTGTAGTTTCACAGAATCTTGCTTTACCCAGAGGAAAAAATGTGGCAACTAAATCAAACTCCATATTACCTATTTTTTCCTTCATATGCAATATCTAAATATACCATTGAGAGCTCCCTTTCATGAATCCTGGTCATACATAATTTTCATTTAAAATTCTACCCAATTACATTTACATTTCAATTACCTCTGGTTCTGTCTTCTTATATTACCATCTGGATGGTAGTATCTTATACATATACTTCACTTCATGATGAAGGCTCTATTTTTAATAGTGAGTACACAGTTGTTTAAGGTTCCATTTTACAGGGATATTCTTGAGAGAATGAAAAATATATAACCTAGCTTTGTGTTGCATTTGTCATGCTTCAGAGCTTATGCTATCATCATAGAAAAGGTAAAAAAGCTCCACTAAAAACTTCTTCATCTATTGAGTTGACATATAGATTATTTTTGAGTGTTTAAAATATGATGTAGTAATTGAACAGAATACAATAAAACAACATAGGAAGAAAAAGACCCTTGCTTTAATAACATATTATTTTCTTTGTGTTATAGGAAAATAAAATAAAATGTACCACATTTCACAATCAGCTTATGATAGGTATTCTTCAGGTAGTACAAAAGAGCTTATGTCCATTAAGCTATCAACTATGCTGTAGACAACAGATGTTATAGAGATTAACAGAAAGGAGACTCTTACACGAGTCATTTTTTATTGGATATTTTATTTATTTACATTTCAAATGTTACCCCCTTTCCTGGTTTCCCTTCCACAACCCTCCTATCCCGTCCTTCCTCCCACTGCTTCTATGAGGGTGCTCCCCCACTCACCCAGTCAAGCCTCCCCGCACTGGCATTTCCCTACACTGGGGCATTGAGCCTTCAGTGGACCAAGGGCCTTTCCACCCACTGATGCCAGATAAGGCCATCCTCTGCTGAATATGCAACATATGAAGCCTTGGTCCCTGCATGTGTACTCTTTGATGGGTGGTTTAGTCCCTGGGAAACTCAGGTGACAGCCGATCCTGGAAAGGATGTGGAGAAAGGGGAAACACTCCATTGCTGATGGGATTGCAAAATGGAACAACTACTCTGGAAATCATTCTGGCAGTTCCTCAGAAAATTAACACAGATCTTATGTCCTGGCTCTTCAAGTACTTGTCGTCCAGGAGTTTGCAATAAATGTATTCCCTTCTTAATTGGAACACTAAAATTTTAGCCTGAAATTATATGGAGATGAAAGAAAAGAAGAGAAAAGAAAGAACAAAAGATTTTCATCTATTTGAAGTATAAAAATTAGACTGTATATGGTCAAGTGAATTGGTTCAGATGAGTTTGTAAGTATGTCTTGATGTTACATTTGATTATTTCCTTTTGCATGTAGATATGATGTCTTTTATGAAGGGGATGATTTTCATCTTTTGGCTATTGACATAGTATTATGCCCTTTGATGCTTGTAACAGTGCAGCCATATCTGCCTTTAAGATACTGATCCCAATACTTTGATAAGAATACCAAGAAGTAGTGTTGCCTTAGACTTTGATGATGCTTAGTCTTTATCTTCATTGAATGTGAACTTTCTGATACTTGTAAAAACACAGGTGAATGTAAAGACTGTTGAGTTAACTCAAAAGAACTAGATGCACAACTATAACTACTATAAAGGCTGATATTTAAGAATATCTTGTTCTAAAACGGCAAAGTCATAGAGAGGATATATAATGATGGTGATCCAGGGACACAGGATGAATGTAGAAGCATGGTCAGTGAGTAAGTGACTCTGGTATGCTGACAAGTTGTGGACATTCTTCATATGTCATAAAGTGGTGACTACTACTATTGTCACCTTGACTATATCTGGAATTAAGACCCATGCCACTGGTCATGTCTTTGAGGGTTTTATTGATGGGATTGTGTAAGACTGGGAGAAGCCAATATAAATCTGGTCCACAGATTTATAAGAAAAGGACATGGAAGGAAGAAGATTTTGGTATTTTGTCTGCTTTTCTTCATTCTCACTGGGAAGTTCATCTATCGCATTACTGATCAATTACTTTGTTGGCATTAGAAACGATTTCTTTGGGATGACAATGTAGTTGGAAGTCCAGAAACTCTATTAGAATCCTCTGGAATTCTACCATCCTATCTGGATTGCTGATAATAGTCTGGATAATTACTATATTCTTGGAATTTTGCTTATGAGACAGTCATAATTGAGCTAAGAAGAGACAATCTAAGTCACTGTAATAAATTTCCTTCACATATATAACATATTTAAAATATAATATACATCATATATAAATATGTAAAATATAAAGAATATATAAATTCCCTTTATATTTACACACACACACACACACACACACAAATTCAGTTTACTCACAGAATTTTGAAAAATAAACATAGTGGTGTCTATATTTAATGATACTGACCTACATGTAATGATGTTCTAAGATATATATTATTTCACAATTTCTCACTATGCATGCACAAGTAATAGTAACAATGAATATAATACTGGCAATAATAAAGAATAAGGACATAGTTTTACATGTAATACAGCTGTTTATTTCTGAATAGCAATGATAACTTCATTATTTATTCCTTAATTAATTGGGAGCTTTCATTATGTTCATATATTTTTTTGTAGTGTTCATCATGTCTTCATTATGTAATATAAAAAAAAAATGAACAGACCAGGTCAAGGGCACCACCTTCAAATTTCATACCACCTCCAACTAGAACAATAGGTCATGTTTGTCACTATGAACCCTCCTGCTGATGAACCTTTTTCCCAGGTAGGTGAAACAAATTTACCAAATTTGAGGGAAGCAGGATTACTCTTTCTAGACTCTGAGTACAGTGTCAGTAGAACACATCACCGATGACCATGCAGTCACATGTCTCCATCCATCACACCAGCAGCACTATGCAGAAAAATGGTTCTCAGAGAAATTTTCAGTTTTCCAGCTTAGACTTTGAAAAGGTGTGTGTGTTGGGGGGGAAAGCTCTTCTTCTTCTTCTTCTTCTTCTTCTTCTTCTTCTTCTTCTTCTTCTTCTTCTTCTTCTTCTTCTTCTTCTTCTTCTTCTCTCTATCTACTATTACTACTTCTTTTTCTTCTTTTTTGTCTTCTTCCTTCTCCTCCTTCTCCTCCTCCTCCTTTTCCACCTTCTTCTTTCTTTCACATTTAAACTTGTCTTTAAACCACTCATTTTCAAAAGTTAATAATGTCCCTGAATGCAATGGTATGCTACTCACAGGTTGCCATAGTTTTAACCCTTTCTTCTTTCATTAGCTCTTACTCTTCTTTCATCCTCTACAGAGAACTAATATTCCAACCAAGAATAAAATAAAACCCTTTTCTTCAGGCTTTCTGCCCTTTATGTAATTAATTCTAAACATTTTGATCAAAGTATTGGTCAGATGTTAGTTTCTGTTTTCATTTGGAAGCTAAATGATGAATAGGAATGTTGACAGTGAGTTGAATGCATCAGATACCAAAGAGAATGGAATTATTTTAAAACTGCTCAATTGATGCAGAACAGTTGTACACATTTACAAGCTCTGGTGTGCTCTATTGAATATTGTAGAACTTTTAACACACTGCTTATTTAATCCTCTGATGTAAACAAAAGTTAAGGTTTTTTTTTTCACATTCACTCTACTATCTGACCGAAATTTAAGAGTAGATGTCAATTATTTTGGAAAGGCCACTATCTAAAATAATGCAAACTATCCCAATAAGCAGTATAGTCATAGCATGACACCGTCCTTCCTTCAGTTCATTGGTCAAGATATATTTTCAAAATGTTTATTTAACAACCACCACAGAGCTATAGATAAGCTCATTGTACTGAGAATCAGAGAAATTAAAATTCACAATCTACTGGCCACTCGAGAGATTAATTACCTTTTTGTACATAGTCTGTTTATGTCATTTATATTTTAAAATTATTTACAGTTGACAGAATTTTATCATTTCTTTTTCTTTCTGTTCTCTTTGACTCTGTCTCTCTCTGTGTCTCTGTCTCTGTCTCTCTCTCTCTCTTTCTCTCTCTCTCTCTCTCTCTCTCTCACTCTCATCCTCATCTCATCCTCAGTCACCCATAAGCACATTATTTTATATAAATGAGGTGGGAAAGAAATCAGTTCCTGTTTTTATATGGTTTATAGTTTAATAGTGGAAAATAAGACTAATGATATCATTTAAGAACTCAAAAATATTAAATGTAATTTAGTTGCCTGTTCAACCTACCATTCAGAACACTCTCCTGGTAAAAGTGCTGGGATTCAACTTAGATTCTTGAATATGGATCTGGAGGTCATCTTGACCCTAATGCTAAGTGAGTCTGCTAGCTCATTCAGTACAGGAAAGAGTATGAATGTGACAGAAAGGAATATGGCAGATATTATCAATTTACAGGGATACCTCAATTTGATCGTGCTAAATCCTATTGTAATCACTCCAATTTTACAGAAGAGCAAAGTAACTAACAGCAAGAAGTTATGCTTACCAGCACATTATTTCACTGAAGCAAAGGCAGCTGCTTCGATTTTAGTATGAAATATCCCCCAAAATTTTAGTGTTATTGGGGACCCTGGTTCCCAGAGGTTTTGAGCAGCTCACCTATTTGGGAATGTGGCTTATCAAGCAGTGTTCAGTTTTGGTGGGTGTGTACGTATTACTGAGGTTGTGATCCACTCTGTTCCCTCATTTTGTAAAATATGAACAAGTCCTGCTAATAGCTGCCACAGGCCAAACTTTATTAGTGGACATACCTTCCCCTTCATAATGAATAAGAAACCATTGACTCAAATAAATGCTTTTTCATTTAAGTTGCTTCTTATAGGTGTTTGGTCACAGGGGGAGAAAAAGTAGCTGACAGGAAAGCCATATATTTTTCAAACACGTCTTAGTTTTATACAAAAATCTCACAAGAGGTGTCTTTGAAAGTTGCTTTTCTACACATTGTAGGTCATTGTCATGCAGAATCATGGAGAAACTCCTCTGAAATGGCCCATGCTTTTCTTGCTTTAGAATTATTTCATTTATTTTTTGAGATTATATTATATTTAATATAATTTCAAGACCCCTTTCCTCACTGAAGTCCTTCTATATATCCTTTCTTGCTGTGTTTCAAATTTATAACACAAAACACACAACACACAACCCCATCCCCCCCCACACACCTCTGTATAATTTTACCTTCATGTGTATTTGTATATTTTCAGGACTGATCATTTAATATTGGGTTGTATATTCTTTCCTGGGAAAAACTATTTCTCCTGTATTCAAATTTCTCCTTTTGCCTATAGTTTTCTGTTTTGTATGGAGGACTTATGATCTTTTCATGGTAAATGCTAGCTTGTCTGTTGTCCTTGTTCAGCTCATGTTTAGGAGGCCAGGTTAATGAGATTTTGAGGATTTATTGCTAGACTTTCCTAGGAGACACAATCTCAGAGCAAAGTGCCTGATACTCTAACTCAGACAACCTTCAGACCCTCTTCTACAGTGTTCTCAGAGGCATATATGTTTTCTATGAGAATTTCTTTATTTCTTGTGGAGCTGATTTTCCTTTCACATGTAGAGTTTTGAGTGACAGGGAGATGAAATATGAGTGGGAATCTAAATCTAAAGTCTCTTCTAAATGTTTGTGTGTGATCTTCTGGCTTCACCAGAATGAAATTATCTTGTGCCATGTTTGTTCTTAACTGTAATATTTAAATTATTTTGATAACTCACACATGTTGTCCATGTATATTGATTATGCTCACTCCCATATTACCATGTCAACTCCTCCCAAGTCTGCCCCCAAGCCTTTGTCCAAACTTTATAGTTTTTTATTATTTCATATCCCATAGAGTCTAATTACTGCTAGAGTCTAATTACCCAAGTCAATATACACTTGGGTCAAACAAAAAAAGTTCTTGCAAACAAAGATGTTTGTGAAATGGCAAACTAGATCATGGTGTGTCTGTGCATTCCAAGTAAGATGGAGCATAGAATAGCTCTGTTTCTTTTAGAGTGCTAAAACACTCAGATATTTGACACTGGACATTAAATTAATGTGAAAGTTGAGATGAAGTAAGTGTGTTACCAAGGAAAAGATGCTTATTTCACAACTAGTATTCATAAATCAGAGAGGTAGTAGAACCACACAAATAAGAAACAGGGGCACAAGCAGATGATTCCAGGAGCATAGGGGTAGAGGCTCAAACACAAAGGGAAGAAAGAGTACATATATACAAAATATGAAAAGCTGAGCTACGGAGAAGCTATTGGCCCTCTAGTTATGAAAATGGTATAAATACCCAAATTTTTGATAGTTTCAACTCCATTTTATCTCATTTTAATGGTTTTAGGTAATAATATAATGACAATATTTCTCTCTTGAAGTTACTGAAATCATCTCAAATATACCTCCAAAATTACCTTCAAAGTGAAAACTCATGAGTGTAAATACTCATTATATATATATGATTTATTAATAATTAATTAACTAATAGGCTTTTATTATTCTTTTTGTTTTGTTTTGTTTTTCCAAGACAGGCTTTCTCTGGGTAACCTTGGCTGTCCTTAAGTCACTTTGTAGACCAGGCTGGCCTCAAACTCAGAAATCCGCCAGCCTCTGCCTCCCAAGTGCTGGGATTAAAGGCATGTGCCACCACGTCCGGCTCAATTATTCTTGTCTGCTTATCTCCCTGCAGATCCTGGTGTAGGGGCTTACAACTTTATTCTTTACTATAATCACAATAAATAAATAAACAAATTTTGAGACATTCTGGGCTTCTTTCTATTTTGTTTTCCAATATATTTTTGGCTTTTTCTTTCTTTTCTTTCTTTTTTCCTTACTTCATTATTTTGCTATTCATACAACTTTGCTTCCCCATTCAAGGGTAATTTCAAATTGGAAATGAAAAAATCTCTGAATTGTTTACATCACATAGACCTATAAGTTGTTTATTACAGGAGCAATAGTAAATTTGACTGATTGTTCTGTCACTCTGAAAATATAGTACAGAGGTATCTGCTAAGAGTGTTATAAGATATGGATGTTATTTCAAGGGTGGACACTGGAATCAGAAGTAGAAAGAGGACAATAGTTGCACCTCTCAGGGATTTTGCAGTTTGGCCTTAGCAATCTTTCTGAGGATGCGGATGTATTTTAAAATATATTTACATGTTAAAAAGAAAACCTAAAGTGATTGGTGAGGAATTTTTGCAAGCTGCAGGCTCGTCAGTAGGCCACAGTGGGGTGAAGTCACTAGATGGAAAGTCAAGAGATCTTCATGGAATGTATAAAAGTTAATATCGCATTACATTTTTTGAAACTTAAGGCTGGGTTAATTGTTCATTGAAGCATATTGAACAGGCCCAAAGAGGAAGTTCAATTATCCTATCACCCTGAAGAGAGACACAATCTTCTCTTTGTTCAAGTTAGAGTAACTGCTATGTCCATCAATCTTTCTATGAATCCCAGTCTCTATTTCTAGATTCCTAAGATGTGGAGTAGAGATAAATGAATCAGTAGGAGTAAGCAACTAGCAGACCATTGTTGTCACCTTCATGAGGCGAGGGACTCATGTGCTGCCCCAACCCAACACCTATGTGTCTGTTCCTTGCTTGCTTGTCTATGAATGTGAGTAAATCTTAGTGTTAGGAACGAAGGCACAATGAGACATAACTGTGAGGCAAAACAAAAAACAAAAAACAAACAAAAAAAACCCAACAAAAAAAAAAAGCAAAAACAAACTCAAAGAACAGAAAAACGAAAAACCAAAACTCAAAACACAAAAACCAAAATTTGAAAATTAAAAAACGAAATAAAACAACAAAACTGACCCAAATGTTCACATCTCACCACTGTTTCCTGCCTTGACCTCCAGGATCTCTTCTTATAGTTCTGAGCTGACCTTTCCCTCTAACCTCATGTCAGTGTATGTAGAGGAGAAATGCCCCTGATGGGCTGAGGAAGCATCAGTATAAGCTCTCTATTTTGGTGAGTAAGTTCAGAGGAATAAGGTCTACCTTACCTAGAAGTACATTATATTTTGATAACCTCTTTTTCTTTTAACCTGGAGAGGTTTAATATATAATTTTTGTTGAACTATAAAAAGAGGCAAGAAAAATCAACACAGCATTAAGATCATTTTCAAAGATCGTAAGATTCTCTACTAGAACTAAGTATCCCAGAGTTGTGTTCTTAAAGTATTTCCAAAGAACAGAATAACGGTTTAACTCTCAACTATTCAAAGTATTCAGAGAAAATATTATAATTATATAATTGTAATAGAGAACTCTTTCCAGGAAAATGTTTCTGAATGCACAAAAAGAAAAGTAAAATTCAAAATCTTATTAAGAGGCTGAGGATGTTGCAGATTGGCAGGTGCTTGCTTACCTAATATCTAAGACATTGTATACGTTCTCAACAGTACTACATTAAACAAAACTTGGTGGTAAACAGTAACATTCAGAGAACTTAGATGTTGAAAAAAGAGAATTAGAAGTTCAGGGTCATCCTTAGATGCATATAGAATTTGAGGGCCACATACATTCATGAACCCTTTCAAAAGAAAGTGCAGGAGGTATTCAAAGAGCGTGTTGATGTGTTTGGTAGTGTTATGTCATATGCAAAATGTGTTTCATGTGTACAAAACCATACATTTAAATGATTACTCAAACAGTGCCAGAAAAATGTGTATTATGGGCACATCTTTCTTTGGATATCATTTTACAAGCATGGACATCCACAAGTCTGTATGTCAAATGTGGATGTGGTGTATTATCATTAGGGAAACAACTTCTACAGACTAACCTTTCAGGGTTGCATATTATTTCAGCAAATATTCCCAGATTTCAGTTGGAAAATATTTGTGTCAAGTATATAAGGACAGATAATCAAGATGGTGAAGATTTCAAATATTACATGCCATGATGTTGTGTTCCAGTTGCTTGTATTTAGTAAAGTAAATGCACCCATTTTGGTTATCAAATAACCTTTTCTTTATTAGACATTTTATTATTTACATTTCAAATGTTATCCCCTTTTCCAATTTCCTCTCCACCCAGAAACTCCCTAGCCCATCCCCACTCCTTCTGCTTCTATGAGGGTGTGCCTCCATGCACCCACCCACTCCCACCTCCCCACCCTGTCATTCCCCTACACTAGAGTATCAAGCCCACACAGTACCAAGGGCCTCTTTTCCCACTGGTGTCCAACAAGGGCATCCTTTACTACATATATGGGTGGAGCCATGGGTCTCTCCATGTGCACTCCTTGGTTGATTGGTTAAACCCTGGGAGCTCTGGTTGGTTAATATTATTGTTCTTCCTATGGAGTTGCAAACTTCTTTAGCTCCTTCAGTCCTTTCTCTAATTCCTCCATTGGGGACCCCAAGATCAATGGTTCAATGGTTGGCTATGGTCATCCACCTCTGATTATTTCAGCCTCTGGCAGAGCCTCTCAGGAGACAGCTGTTCAAAATTAACCTTTGATTAGTTAAATATTTTCAACTATAATTATATGACTCTTTTATTCTCTTTTTTATTGGATATTTTATTTATTTACATTAAAAAATGTTTTCCCTTTTCCCCTGTTTTCCCCAGGAATCCCTCTATCCCATCCTCCCTCCCCCTGCTTCTATGAGAGTGTTCCACCACCCCCACCATCATCCATCCACTCTCCCACTCCTGCCTCCCACCCTCTCATTTCCTACAATGGGGTATAGGGCCTTTAGAGACTAAGGGCTTCTTCTCCCACTGATATCTGACAAAAATCATTGTCTGCTACTATGCGGTTGGAGCCATGTCTCCCTCCATGTGTATTCTTTTAGTCCCTGGGAGCTCTGGGGGGT
The DNA here is from genome assembly GCF_947179515.1 of Apodemus sylvaticus. Lineage (NCBI taxonomy): Eukaryota > Metazoa > Chordata > Mammalia > Rodentia > Muridae > Apodemus > Apodemus sylvaticus. The sequence continues at coordinate 76,908,269 of NC_067484.1, forward strand.
CTGGTTGGTTGATATTGTTGCTCTTCCTATGGGGTTATAAACCCCTTCAGTTCCTTCAGTCTTTTCTCTAACTCCTCCATTGCGGACCCTGTGCTCAGTTCAATGGTTGGCTGCAAGCATTTGCTTTTGTATATGCCAGGCTCTGCCAGAACCTGTCAGGAGAAAGCTACATTAGGCTCCTGTCAGCATGTACTTCTTGGAATCCACAATAGTTTCTGGGTTCGGTGGGTGTATATGGGATGGATCCCCAGATACGGCAGTCTCTAGATGGTCTTTCCGTCAGTCTCTGCTCCATACTTTGTCACAGGGGAATATTTCCTGAACAGAACACCAATGGCATATGCTCTAATATCAACAATAGACAAACGGGACCTTATGAAAATTCAAACCTTCTTTAAGGCAAAGGGCACTGTCAATAGGACAAAATGGCAACAGACAGATTGGGAAAATATCTGTACCAATCCTACATCCAATAGAGGGCTAATAGCCAATATATACAAAGAACTCAAGAAGTTTGACTCCAGAGAATCAAATAACTCAATTAAAAATGGGGTACAGAACTAAACAAATAATTCTCAACTGAGGAATATCACATGACCAAGAAGCACCTAAAGAAATGTTCAACATTCTTAGTCATCAGGGAAATGCAAATCAAAACAATCATGAAATTCTACATCACACCATTAAGACTGGCAAAGATCAAAGACTCAAGTGACAGCAGATGCTGGCGAGGATGTGAAGAAAGAAGAGCACTCCTCGATTGTTGGTAGGATTGCAAGCTGGTAAAACCACTCTGGAAAGCAGCCTGACAGTTCCTCAGAAAACTGGACACAGTACTACCTGAGACCCCAGCTAAAGCACCCTTGGGCATATACCCAAAAGATGCTCCAACATATAACAAGGACACATGATCCTCTATTTTCATAGCAGTTTTATTTATAATAGCCAGAAGCTGGAAACAACCCAGATGTCCCTCAACAGAGGAATGAATGCAGAAAATGTGGTTCATTTACATTATGGAGTACTACACAGCTATTAAAAACAATGACTTCATGACATTCTTAGTCAAATGGATGGAATTAGAAAATATCATTCTGAGCACACATTGTATGTACTAACTGGTAAGTGGATATTAGCCCATAAGATCATAATACCTGAGATACAATTCACAGACCACATGAAGCTCAAGAAGATGGAAGACCAAGATGTGAATGCTTCAGTCCTTCTTCGAAGGGGGAACAAAATATTATTTTGATTCTTAATGTGATCTTTTTTTGAGTATTGCAGAGATGGCTAAACTATAAAAACACTAGCTGCTCTTACATAAGACTTAGGATTGATTAACATGACTGTTCACAACTATTTGTATGTCTGGTTCCAGGGAATTTGATACCCTCTGCAGGATCCAGGTACACATGGTGTGCACACAGATATATGCTATTAAAACCATTCATCCAAATAATATAATAATATTAAAATAAATACTTTTAAATAATATTTTTCAATTTTCTGCATTATATCAGCAACTCAGAAGAAAGACAAAATGATTTACCAATCTATCCACACAGGTAGTGATAAAGGTAAATTAGAAACCTGAATAGTTAATCTGAGGTCCAAATTAGTAGTTCCTACCTAGACACATTATCTTCACTAGAGATGATCCTGTGGTCTGTATTACTCTTTGTTGTGTGAGGTTATGATATAAAATTTAAATGCAACGGGGGGGGGGGGGAGAAGAGAGACTTTTCTGCAAGTAATAAGCATTCAGTTGACATCGAGACACTTCAGGGGTGGAAGGAAACAGTGCTATGTAGAGAGCTTTCATTTTGAAAATTCATTTTCTCTTCCAGTGCAATGAATCCCTGGTTTATTACTCCATCTCTGCAGTAAATTCATGGATGATGGATCCGTAATGAGAGATAAAAGGAAATTAGGTTAATAACAACGTCTCTCACCAACCTAATGTTCTTTACATCTCAAAATATTTCTATCATAAATGATAGGAAGAAAATACTTTAGTAAAGTTGACAAGATATATTCTTAGTGTTTCAACCCAAATATGAGTTGAGTGACATTATTTTGTTCTCTGGATTCATTGGGAATGACACATACCTATATCCATATATTCCTGTGCCCTGAAAGTGCACTGCCAATTCAACTGAAAGCAACAAAATATGAGCTATTCAATTGAACCGTGTACCTGCATGCATATGTGTGAATCACATGCAGTACCTTTAATTTGAAGGTGAGGAGACTAAGGTATTTATGAAAGCAGATTTGCTACACCAGCCGTTAGTGAAGGCAGAATGAGGAAATAGTTTTCTTGAAGCTATGATAGCAGGGACAAGCAAATCTTCTGATATTTATTATGGTACTGTCCATCAGGGGTAGGCAGGCGTCTATGCCATATGGGTCACAAGTCTGAATGCTGCAGTGTCGCTGCTCAGCTTTTTAATAAAGAAACCATATCTTAATGCCATTAAATGCTTTTTTCTTTTTCTCCATGGCTTATATGAAAGCTTTTATCCTCATTGTATCACAGGATTTCTCAATACAGTACTGGGAAGCACTTTGAACTCCTTGGAAGAAAAGTGCTGTTTAATTGGGATATGTTATTAGTCTACAGCTATAGTTACATGCAGCAGCACAATTTTACAGTTAATGCATCTCAATATTACCATAGTTGACATACTTCACTTTTCCCTTCTTAACTGGCTTAACAGCTCAAATAGAAGTATTGGAGGCTGGTTATTGGAAATTGGATTCAGAGTTTCTTGCTTCAAGGTCTTTACTGTCCAATATTGCCCCATGTTGAATGGTGTTTTAGTAGCATCAATACTATCCTCACAGCGTTCACAGTCCTGCAACATTATCCACCAGATTTACTTATGAGAAAAGATCGATTTGCAGAGATGTAACTTTACCTAGATTTAATGATTAGACCATCTCTACCTGCAAATATAATTTATTTCACTAATTGTATTTCATGTCCCATCTTTGTAAAAAAGACATTTACCATTAAATTGCTTAATCTGTACTTTTAAGGGCAATAGCGTGTGTGATATATTCTTTTAGATTCTTACTGATCATGGCTGGCTCTGCTGACAAGTAATTGCAAAAGCATATCTCCTTTCTCAGAGGTAGACATTCATTTCTGGTTTTTCATCTCTTGATGAGAAAAGCAGTAATGTGTATAAAATTCATTAGGTGTTCTTCCAGCTTTAACTATCTAGCTGCACAGTTCTTTTGCACATTAAAGACTCTTTTCCTGTCATCTTCTCCATTGTCATAGCCCCCACTTTTGACCACATAGGTACATCTATTTGCTCATCGTATACAGTAACATTTATGGGATGAAAGTATTTTAATCAAACTTTTTCAGTGTGATTGACAGGAAAAAATTAAAAAAGAAGCAGGTGGATCTTTGTCAGTTCAAGTCCAGCTTGTTCTACATAGTGACTTACAGAGTAGCCAGGGCTATATAGCAAAAACAAAAAAATAAAAAATGGTGGAACTAAATTTTCAATGAACAAAGGAGACAAATAATTATAACAGCTCCCCAAATACAGTTAGTCTTTGGATTATTATATTTGACAAAGCTACCTTTTTTTTTTCTGTTCTAGGGAAAAAGAAGTAGGGATATGGGGAAACGTATGAGTTACCAGGCATTGGTGAATTTAAAATGTTTTAAAGTATACTGTATGGATAACTGATTCTATGGAAAACTAGGACCATACCTTGTCAACAAGAGGGGGTGTAGATTCATCTAGGAATCAGGGAGACAATTTTGTAGATATCTGTGAGTGTGTTTTAAAAAGAAGTTAACAGAAGAAGGAAGATTCTTTCTGAACATGGCCTCCCTTGGACTTGGGTCCTATACTAAATAAAAAAGATAATGAGAGAGAGAGACAGAGAGACAGAGAGAGACAGAGACAGAGAGAGAGAGAGAGAGAGAGAGAGGGAGGGAGGGAGGAAGGGAGGGAGAGAGAAAGAGAGAGAGAGAGGGAGAGAGACATAGAGAGACAGACAGACAGACAGACAGAGAGAGAGAGACAGAGAGAGATCCCTCTTAAAGATTCATGTAAAGAGCTCTCTCCTAATCCTTTCATCATGTCTTCTGTACCATGATGGGTTTTATCCCTTGAAACCAAAGCATAATCTCCTTTTATTAAATTGATTTTGACAGGCATTTTTTCATAACAATAAGAAAAAGAAACTCATGCATACCTGGAAAGAAAAGGGAGGGACAAGGCACAAAAATGTGTTGTCAAACACACATATAGTTTAGATTTTACCACAAATTAAAATACACAGTATGCCAGTCCACAAAGGGCCTTGAGAAAAGTTAATTTACTTGTGAGTAAAATTGATACTATTCCCCACTGTATGAAGAGAGCTCTGTAAATGTAAACTCTAAACTTGAAGGATACATTACGCATCATTAAAGACCAAGTGAGAAGACTATCTCTGTAGCAAAGGAGGGGAAACTTTCATACCTAAAGCCTGGAACATGTAAACCAAAGCAGAATATAAAAATGAATTTCATTGAAATGGCAATTTCTTTCTTAATTAAAGTTACTATCAATAATGAGGAGATAAAATGTAGGAAAATTTACCCAAAGTGCCGAGCAACATTTACTCAAATGGATGACTTCTGATTTCTGTCCTACTTTCTCTGTAATGAGACATGAGAGTTTGTCACAACTGGTGTTGTGTTCAGTAAGACATCATGCTTACAACTCTGGGCATTGACTTCGAGCAGGTCTTCTATCCATGCCTGAGTACACTCTTTACTTGGTGTGAAGGCTTAAACAAATAATTTCACCTTCTTAGCTGAAGGGGGACAGTACCTGTGCTATCTCAACTACTAAATTCTGTCATTAAACATTTACAGGTCATCATCTATTCCCAGGTAGCATTGTACCACAGGCACACATTCTTAGGTATGGATAGTTCTTCTGTTTCTTATTATACCTATTCTCTAGTTCTTCCTCTTTTATTCTCTCTTTGTATTATATAGATCATGATACCAGAAGCCTGAGAGGCAAGAGAGACAGGAAAGACCTATCTTCTAGGAACTTCTAAAAGATCATAATCAGTTATTACATGGAATACAATAATTTGGTAATCGTGACAAAAATACCCAACAATGATGTGATGATTTGAATAAGAGTGACCCCCATAGGCACATATAGTTGAGTGTTTTGTTCCCTGTGGGTGGACAGTTTAGAAAGTATTAGGGGATGTGGCCCTATTGGAATCAGTGTGGCCTTGATGGAGGAGAAGTCTATTAGATAGTAGGCTTTGATATTTCTCTTTGTAATTTTTTAAAAAATTATTCTTCTCTGATATAATACATCCTGATCACAGCCCCATTTCCCTCTACTTTTCATGCTGCCCTTCCTAGTTCATCTACCTAAGCACTATTCGTTCTCTGTTTCTCTTCAGAGAAAGGCAGGCCTCCAAGTGATATCAACCAAACATGGCATAACATGTTACAATAAGAATAGGCATCTCCTCCACTATTACATTTGGACAAGACAACTCTGTAAGAATAGAAGAGTGCCAAAAGCAGTCAGCCAGATACAGTCTCTGCTCCCATGGTAGGATTTCCAAAATGCCCAGGTAAACAAGCACAGCAAGTATCAGAGGTAGAGATCCACTATGATTGCCACTTCTATCTCTATGAGCTACTTTGAGCCCTGCCTAGTTGATTCAGTGTGTCATGTTCTCCTGGTGTAGTCATCCCTCTGTCTCCTGCAGTGCTCTACTCTTCCCTTTACAAGGTTCAGTATGCTCTGCCTAATGTTTGGGTTTGGCAGTGAATACCTACTTCTGTTCCCATCAACTGCCACAGAAAGCCTCTCTGATGTCAATTATGCTAGGCATCACCCAATCTATGAGTATAATAGAATATCATTAGAAATAATTTCATGCCTCAGTGGGAGAGAATGCATAGTCCTGCAGAGACTTAGTGCACCATGGTGACAGAATACCAGGGCAGCCTCTACCTTCTCAGTGATAGAAGGAATGGGGGGAGGGACTCTGAGGGGTGGGGACCGGAGTGGGGCACTGTTTGTGATGTAAATAAATATAATTTCAGTAACTTTCTTTCTTCCTTTCTTTCTTCCTTTCTTTCTTTCTTTCTTTCTTTCTTTCTTTCTTTCTTTCTTTCTTTCTTTCTTTCTTTCTTTCTTTCTTTCTTTCTTTCTTTCTTCCTTCCTTCCTTCCTTCCTTCCTTCCTTCCTTCCTTCCTTCCTTCCTTCCTTCCTTCCTTCCTTCCTTCCTTCTTCCTTGCTTTTTTACCAGTTGTCTTTGGCTCTACCTTAGGTCTCAAGGGCATCCAGCTTCCTCTTGCTGGCAGTGTCAAACATGGAATCCTTCATGTAGCTTGGGAGTCAAGTTAGACAATGTATTGGTTAGTCATTCTCACAGGCTGAGTCACCCCTGCCCCAGCACTTCTTGCAGGGCTGGTAAGGTGTAGGTTGAAGGTTTTGTGGCTGGGTTAGTGTTCTGGTCCCACCCATGGGACTTTGTCAGGTTATCTGAAGATGACTGATTCAGGCTCTCTCTCCTCCATTATTAAGAGTTCTCCAAAGGGCCAGTTTCATAGGTTCCAGAAAGACTCCCTAAATGCATGCTCTTCCCAAATCTGGTTGTCTCCCCACAACCTGTTTCCTTTTGTTCCCAAGCTCAGTCTACCTGCTAAATTACTCAATCTACTCATTGTTTTGTTCCCACAGAAATCCATACATTATCCCCTAGAGCTTTCTTTGATGTTTCCTTCTCTCTCTCTGTCTCTCTCTGTCTCTCTCTGTCTCTCTGTCTCTCTCTGTCTCTCTGTCTCTTACTGTCTCTGTCTCTCTGTCTCTGTATCTCTGTCTCTGACTCTCTCTTTCTCTCTCTCTCTCTCTCTCTCTCTCTCTTTCTCTCTCTTCCTGCTCCTTGGGGATAAGATGTAAGGTCTCAGTTAACTCTCCACCACCATGCCTACCTACCTGCTGCCGAGCTTTCCACCATAGTTGTCATGGATTCACCCTCTAAAACTGTAAGCAAGGCTCCAATTAATATACTTATAAAAGGCTCTTTTATAAGTAGCTTTGTTCATGGTGTTCTTCACATGAATATAACAGTAACCAAGATAGATGATAAAGACCTTAAAAGACAATATAGAACATATATGTAGAGGAACTGTGAATTTTGCAGATTATAAAACTAAAGCTTAAAATGTAACCCTAATGTTCAATATCACAATTGAATTGATACTAAATGTAATTATTGCCAATTTGAATTAAGCTGGATCATTCCAGAGTAATAGAATTTAACTTGTGATGAAAATTTCATGGGTCATGGAAAGCTACAACCTCCTCTTTTTCCTTTTATCTCATGGAACAATAAGTTTTATTGACACCGGGTAGAAGGAGAATTATTGGGTTTTTAAGTGGACTCATCAATTGAAGAAACTTGCTGCCAAGGCTAATGACTTGAGTCTATCCCTGGAAATGACATGATGGAAGGGTTGCATCTACCACACATGCCACAGTATGTGTTTGTTCCTCTCATTAATTTCCAAATAAATAAAACATAAATGTAAAAATAATCTAAAAGAGCATCATGATCTAACATGATATAATAAGGTTTTGGTAATGTTTTTGTCTTATAATTAAGACTGACAAAAATATTCTTATTATAAAAGTTATTATGCTCACTGATGTTATTGAACATCTAGTCTTTCAAAGTCTATTATAAGTGATTTCAATGTACTCATTCCAATTTTCACATCAGTGAAATGAGGTAGACACTGAAATTTTACGTTTTATTAACGAGGAGTCGTGATTCGTCATGAGGCCCCACTCTGACATCTTACATATGGAGCAAACCCATTTCTGTCTGCTCTCCAGCACTAGGCCACATGTGTCTTTTACTGTTTGACATTCAACACATTCTGGACTGAGCTAGGAAAGCACAGGGAACTCTGGCTGTCTTTCTTGTAGCACTGACATTTTTGGTGATTTTAGAGATTGTATTAGAGACTTCCTACCCTCTACCTGATCCAGTGTTTTTTCTCCCTGAAGGTGCATTACTTATGCAGACTTTCCTTTGTAACAGTTCATAATTTTAACCAAGAGTTTGGCAATTACTAATTTCCATAGGTAACTCTGACTTTTGAATCTATTCAAAAGCAGGTATTGATTGGGAAGACACCATCCCTTTGCTTTAGCCTTATCTCTGTCATTGTTATTTGAAACCTGGATAGATGGCCCTCTAGTTTATCACCACAACCACTTTTCTTCCTTTCTTAAAGGCATAGAATTGTAAGGCCTAGCTGAGGCGTCTCTGTCTTTCCTTAGAGAAGCCTTATGTCTTGAAGGAAAACTAGAAGGTAGTGGGCACAGTTATCAAATAATGACTTTGAATTCCTAATACATAGGAGAAAATATAATTCACTGGATTGAATTACACTGGAAATGTGAATTGGGGATGGGTTTTATAAAGGCAAGACTTTCAGTTATTTGAAGAAACTAATAAACTGATTTCCATCCACGAGGACAAAGGAGAAAGAAAGTGAGGAGATCACCATTTTCTGCTATAACAATGACAGTTGGGAGGCTCGTATGCCTCTTCCAATGATAATAATTTGAATTTCCATGGTTCCTCTTTCAAGATGTTTGAAGTATTTTACAACAGGTTTTTGCCATCCATCCTTACATTTCAAAGAGAAGAAGTACAAATAATCCTACCCTCATTTTCCAACCAGCAGAAGTGACTTAAGAAAACCTGAATACATTTTTATTTTTCCAAAGAAACTTTTAATAAAATTGTGCTCAGTCACAATTGTGAAGAAAAAAAGGAAATGTAAGATATAGGCACAAAATATCTCACAAAGTCCCCACTGTCTTCTAGTAGCTTAACCATTTAACGGAGAAAATTGAAGAATCAATGCAATATCATATACATATGTATGCATATATACATGTATTTAGTGGAATATTCATATGTATATTCCATTGTAGCCATTGACTAATATCAATTTAAGCATTTTAATATGTCATTTTTACCTACTTCTCTGACTCCAACTATTTTCTTTCTACCAAGGAATCATATAATGTATGTTTAGGAGTGATGGATCACACAGATCTTCAGGTTAATTTTTGAATATATGCAAATAAGTTTCCTTGAAAATAGCGTAGATATAAAAATCATTCCTGCATAAAATGGAATCTAAGACTACAATCATCAAGAAAAGAAAATAAACTATTAAAAAAAAGACTTTCTCTATGGTTTAGAACATATTGCACTTTTGTCTCACTGCGCTTGTAGAGAACATATCTCCCCAAATTACATGGCAGTTCACAATTGTCTGTAACTCCAGTTTCAAGGGATCTGATACTTTTTCCTCTCCTCTGTGGGCACTGCATGTATGTGGTACAATATGTTTAGGCAAGTTCACAATATACATATCAATAAACACACATAAATATTAAAAAATAAAATAAATATAGTAGGTGATGGTGGAGAAGTCATTTAGCAATGACAACTCTCTCACCAGATACTCAATATATCCTTGCTGTTGATAGCTTTGCATTTTCTTTTCTTTTCTTTTTAATTTTTTTTATTTGATATATTTATTTACATTTCAAATGATTTCACCTTTTCTAGCCCCCCACTCTCCGAAAGTCCCGTAAGCCCCCTTCTCTTCCCCTGTCCTCCCACCCACCCCTTCCCACTTCCCCGTTCTGGTTTTGCCGAATACTGCTTCACTGAGTCTTTCCAGAGCCAGGGGCCACTCCTCCTTTCTTTTTATACCTCATTTGATGTGTGGATTATGTTTTGGGTATTCCAGTTTTCTAGGTTACTATCCACTTATTAGTGAGTACATACCATGAGTCACCTTTTGAGTCTGGGTTACCTCACTTAGTATGATGTTCTCTAGCTCCATCCATTTGCCTAAGAATTTCATGAATTCATTGTTTCTAATGGCTGAATAGTACTCCATTGTGTAGATATACCACATTTTTTGCATCCACTCTTTTGTTGAAGGATACCTGGGTTCTTTCCAGCATCTGGCAATTATAAATAGGGCTGCTATGAACATAGTAGAGCATGTATCCTTATTACATGGTGGGGAATCCTCTGGGTATATGCCCAGGAGTGGTATAGCAGGATCTTCTGGCAGTGAGGTGCCCAGTTTCCAGAGGAACCGCCAGACTGATTTCCAGAGTGGTTGTACCAATTTGCAACCCCACCAGCAGTGGAGGAGTGTTCCTCTTTCTCCACACCCTCTCCAACACCTGCTGTCTCCTGAATTTTTAATCTTAGCATTCTGACTGGTGTAAGATGAAATCTCAGGGATGTTTTGATTTGCATTTCCCTAATGACTAATGAAGTTGAGCATTTTTTAAGATGCTTCTTCGCCATCCGAAGTTCTTCAGGTGAGAATTCTTTGTTTAACTCTGTACCCCATTTTTTAATAGGGTTGTTCGGTTTTCTGGAGTCTAACTTCTTGAGTTCTTTATATATATTGGATATTAGCTCTCTATCTGATGTAGGATTGGTGACGATCTTTTCCCAATTTGTTGGTTGCCACTTTGTCCTCTTGATGGTGTCCTTTGCCTTACATAAACTTTCTAATTTTATGAGGTCCCATTTGTCAATTCTTGCTCTTAGAGCATACGCTATTGGTGTTCTGTTCAGAAACTTTCTCCCTGTACCGATGTCCTCAAGGGTCTTCCCCAGTTTCTTTTCTATTAGCTTCAGAGTGTCTGGCTTTATGTGGAGGTCCTTGATCCATTTGGATTTGAGCTTAGTACAAGGAGACAAGGATGGATCAATTCGCATTCTTCTGAATGCTGACCTCCAGTTGAATCAGCACCATTTGTTGAAAAGGCTATCTTTTTTCCATTGGATGTTTTCAGCAGGATCTTTTGTCGAGGATCAAGTGGCCATAGGTGTGTGGGTTCATTTCTGGATCTTCAATCCTGTTCCATTGATCCTCCTGCCTGTCACTGTACCAATACCATGCAGTTTTTAACACTATTGCTCTGTAGTATTGCTTGAGGTCAGGGATACTGATTCCCCCAGATTTTCTTTTGTTGCTGAGAATAGTTTTAGCTATCCTGGGTTTTTTGTTGTTCCAGATGAATTTGATAATTGCTCTTTCTAACTCTGTGAAGAATTGAATTGGGATTTTGATGGGTATTGCGTTGAATCTGTATATTGCTTTTGGCAAAATGGCCATTTTAACTATATTGATTCTACCGATCCATGAGCATGGGAGGTTTTCCCATTTTCTGAGGTCTTCTTCCATTTCCTTCTTCAGAGTCTTGAAGTTCTTGTCATACAGATCTTTCACATGTTTGTTAAGAGTCACCCCAAGATACTTTACACTGTTTGTGGCTATTGTGAAGGGGGTCATTTCCCTAATTTCTTTCTCAGCCTGCTTATCCTTTGAGTATAGGAAGGCCACTGATTTGCTTGTGTTGATTTTATAACCTGCCACTTTGCTGAAGTTGTTTATCAGCTGTACGAGCTCTCTAGTGGAGTTTTTGGGTCACTTAGGTAGACTATCATGTCGTCTGCAAATAATGATAGTTTGACTTCTTCCTTTCCAATTTGTATCCCTTTGACCTCCTTATGTTGTCGAATTGCCCGAGCTAGTACCTCAAGTACAATATTGAAAATATAAGGAGAGAGGGGGCAGCCTTGTCTGGTCCCTGATTTCAGTGGGATTGCTTCAAGTTTCTCTCCATTTAGTTTGATGCTGGCTACTGGTTTGCTGTATATTGCTTTTACTATGTTTAGGTATGGGCCTTGAATTCCTGTTCTCTCCAAGACTTTAAGCATGAAAGGATGCTGAATTTTGTCAAATGCTTTTTCAGCATCCAATGAAATGACCATGTGGTTTTGTTCTTTGAGTTTGTTTATGTAGTGGATTGCATTGATGGATTTCCGTATATTGAACCAACCCTGCATTCCCTGGATAAAGCCTACTTCATCATGGTGGATGATCGTTTTGATGTGTTCTTGGATTCGGTTGGCAAGAATTTTATTGAGTATTTTTGCATTGATGTTCATAAGAGAAATTGTTCTGAAGTTCTCTTTCTTTGTTGGATCTTTGTGTGGCTTTGGTATCAGCGTAATTGTGGCTTCGTAGAAGGAGTTGGGTAGTGTTCCTTCTGTTTCTATTTTGTGGAATAGTTTGAAGAGTATTGGTGTTAACTCTTCCTTGAAGGTCTGATAGAATTCTGCACTGAAACCATCTTGTCCTGTGCTTTTTTTGGTTGGAAGAATTTCTATGACTCCTTCTATTTCTATAGGCATTATGGGACTGTTTAGATGGTCTAGTTGGTCCTGATTTAATTTTGGTATTTGGTATCTGTCAAGGAAATTGTCCATTTCCTCCAGATTCTCCAGTTGTGTTGAGTACAGTCTCTTGTAGTAAGATCTGATGATTTTTTGGATTTCCTCAGTTTCCGTTGTTATATCTCCCTTTTCATTTCTAAGTTTGTTAATTTGGATACTTTCTCTGTGCCCTTTGGTCAGTCTGGCTAAGGATTTATCTATCTTGTTGATTTTCCAAAGAACCAGCTCTTGATTTTGTTGATTTTTTGTATGGTTCTCTTTGTTTCTACTTGATTGATTTCAGCCCTGAGTTTGATGATTTCCTGCCTTCTACTCCTCCTGGGTAAAATAGTTTCTTTTTGTTCCAGGGCTTTCAGGTGTGTCATTAAGCTGGTAATGTATGCTCTCTCCATTTTCTTTTTGGAGGCACTCAGGGCTATGAGTTTTCCTCTTAGCACTGCTTTCATTGTGTCCCATAGATTTGGGTATGTTGTGTTTTCATTTTCATTGTCTTCTAAAAAGTCTTTAATTTCTTTCTTTATTTCTTCCTTTACCAATTTATCATTGTGTAGAATATTGTTCAGTTTCCATGTGTATGTGGGTTTTCTGTTGTTTCTGTTGCTATTGAAGACCACTTTTACTCCATAGTGATCTGATAGGAGGCATGGGATTAGTTCGATCTTCTTATATTTGTTGAGGTCTGTCTTGTGACCAATTATATGGTCAATTTTGGAGAAGGTGCCATGAGATGCTGAGAAAAAGGTATATTCTTTTGTTTTAGGATAGAATGTTCTATATATATCTGTTAAATCTAATTGGTCCAAAGCTTCAATTAGTTTCATTGTGTCCCTGTTTAGTTTCTGTTTTCCTGATCGGTCCATTGAGGAAAGTGCAGTGTTGAAGTCACCCACAATTATTGTGTTAGGTGCAATGTGTGCTTTGAGTTTTAATAAAGTTTCTTTTACGAAAGAGGGTGCCCTTGTATTTGGAGGATAGATGTTCAGGATTGAGAGTTCTTCTTGTTGTATTTTTCCTTTGACCAGCAAGAAGTGTTCCTCAGAGTCTCTTTTGATGACTTTGGGTTGATATTTTATCTGATATTAAAATGGCTACTCCAGCTTGTTTCCTGAGACCATTTGCTTGTAAAATTGTCTTCCAGCCTTTTACTCTAAGGTAGTGTTTGTCTTTGACCCTGAGGTGTGTTTCCTGTAAGCAGCAAAATGTAGGGTCCTGTTTACGTATCCAGTCAGTTAGTCTGTGTCTTTTTATTGGGGCATTAAGTCCATTGATGTTAAGAAATATTAAGCAATAGTGATTGTTATTTCCTATCATTTTTGACGTTATTTTTTAAATTTGATTGCTTAACTTCTTTTGGGTTTGATGAAAGGTTACTATCTTGCTTTTTCCAGGGTGAAGTTTCCCTCCTTGTATTGGTGTTTTCCTCCTATTATCCTTTGTAGGGCTCGGTTTGTGGATAGATATTGGGTAAACTTGGTTTTGTCATGAAATATCTTAGTTTCTCCATCTATGGTGATTGAGAGTTTTGCTGGATATAGTAGTTTTGGTTGGCATTTGTGTTCTCTTAGAGTCTGCATGAGATCTGCCCAGGACCTTCTAGCCTTCATAGTCTCAGGTGAAAAGTCTGTTATGATTCTGATAGGTCTTCCTTTATATGTTACTTGGCCTTTTTCTCTTACTGCCTTTAACATTCTTTCTTTGTTTAGAACATTTGGTGTTTTGATTATTATGTGACGGGAAGTATTTCTGTTCTGGTCCAGTCTGTTTGGAGTTCTGTAGGCTTCTTGTATATTCATGGGCATCTCTCTCTTTAGGTTAGGGAAGTTTTCTTCCATAATTTTATTGAAGATATTTGCTGGCCCTTTAAGTTGTAAATCTTCCCTCTCATCTATGCCTATAATCCTTAGGTTTGGTCTTCTCATTGTGTCCTGGATTTCCTGGATATTTTGGGTTACAAGCTTTTTGCATTTTGCATTTTCTTTAACTGTTGAGTTCTTGGTTTCTATGGAATCTTCAGCATCTGAGATTCTTTCTTCTATCTATTGTATTCTGTTGTTGATATTTGCATCTCTGTCCCCTGATTTCTTCCCAAGGCTTTCTATCTCCAATGTTGTCTCCCTTTGAGTTTTCTTAGTTGTTTCTACTTCTGATTTTAGATTCTGGATGATTTTGCTTAGCTCCTTCACTTGCTTGTTTGTGCTTTCCTGTAATTCTTTAAGAGATTTTTGTGTTTCCTCTTTCATGACCTCAGCCTGTTGACCAAAGTTCTCCTGTATTTCTTTAAGTGTTTTTTTGTGTTTCCTCATTGTTGGCTTTTGTATTCTCCTGGATTTCTTTCAATGATTTTTGTGTTTCCCTTGCCAGGGCTTCTAACTTTTGATCCATTTTCTCTTGAATTTCTTTAAGTATGTTCTTCATGTGTTCCTGTACCAGCATCATGACCAGTGATTTTAAATCCAAATCTTGTTTTACTGGTGTGATGGGGTATCCAGGACATGTTGGTAGAGGAGAATTGGGTTCAGATGTTGCCATATTGCCTTGATTTCTGTTAGTGACATTCCTGTGTTTGCCTTTTGCCATCTAGTTCTCTCTGGTGATAGTTTGTCTTGTCAGTGCTGGACTCACCAGTGCAAGCTGCCCCTTCCCAGTTGGCCTCTGGTGCACAGCTTACCTCCTGCACCGCCTGTAGACAGGGTGCTGCTGCCCAGGCTGTTCAGATCCCGAAGCAGGCACCCAAAGGCTCCCGCTGGGGCCCGCTGGATTCACGGAGCACACCGACTTCTCCCAGCTGGTCGCCTGGAAGCCCCTCTAGCCTCTTGCAGGACCTGGAGATGTGGTGCCGCTGCCCAGGCTGATCTGGATCCGAAAGCAGAGAGAGTTGAGCTGAGGGCTCCACCCTGAGGCCTTGCCCCAGATTGTGTCTGTGGACCAGATGGAGCCCATGTGCACCCCCATGGAGCGCTGGCGGTGTATTCTGCCGGGACCTTTCCTGTGTTCTGATCACTCCGCTTGGCAGCCGATCCCCCAACTGGGCTGGCGCACACAAGGTTAGCCTGGCCGCCCAGGCCCTGAGTCCAGGCAAAAGCCTGGGAGGCCAAGGTCCAAGCAAAGTTCCCCTAGGGCTATGACTGCTAATTGGTTCTGCCAGGTGACCAGGATGGTGGGCGTGGGTGCTCGTGCTCCCTGAAAGCGCTGGAAGAGTCTGCTGTGCTAACAACCTGCTGGGCGGGTTGACACACAGAAGGCCCACCAAGCCGCCCAGTTCTTGGGGTCAGTCCTGGGCCTTTTGCGGCCTAGAACCCCGCTTTGTTAGCCTCAGGCTATGCCTGTTATGGTTCTGCCCGCCAGAGCTCTCTGTAGTCCTGTAGGCAAAATGGCAGCGCGCAGGCAGGCCAGAGCAAAAAACCTCCTGGCTGGGTTGGCACCTCGATGGCACCCCGATGGCCCCCTGAACAGCCCAGGGCCTGGGTGAAGGCCAACGCCTGTCGGGCTCAGACCCCCACGGTGTTGGCCTTGGATTATGTTTGTGTACCTCAGTCTGTCCGATCTCTCTGGAGTCGAAACCAAGATTGAGGTGAGCCTCTCCTGACTGGTGGGAGGCCAAGTTCTGAAGTCAGCTTTGCCTTTTCAAGCCAGGAAACAAAGAAAGCCAGTAATGCAGTGCAAGAAAAGGAAATTCTTTTGCCAACTGCACCTCAGTTGGGTTTCCGGTACTTACATGAAAGGCTAGAGGAAGACATTCTGTGTTTTCCTCTATCACACTTCTTATGTAATTTTTCAGACATGATCTTTCCCTCAACTTGAGGTTCATAATTTCTCTCTGGATTAGTTGTTGAGAAATTTCTGAGCAAACCTTTCTCCGCCTTCTCACAAGAAAGGTGGTATTAATAGCCATGTGTTTATATATCTGATTTGTACATGGTTTTAGGGGATTGAATTCAGGATCTTTATTTTTACAGCAGCCACTTGCACATCTACAATCCCCAAAATTTATAGTTTAAGCAACTAAGTTCCATCAAATTACTCCATCTGCCATGGGTGTGTGTTAAGTATTCTGTGCCTATTGCTATTGGAGTAAACAATGGAACTGGCTAACAGAAGATAGATCCTGTCATTTGTTCACATTTCCATTCTGAGTTGGGGCAGGAGAATTATTACTCGTAGTTTTCAAAACAAAGTTAAACTGAAACTTTTTCAATGATTACTTTATAGTCACATTAACTTTAGCTGTATATATTCACTTCTATCTATGAAGATCACAGCATGAGAAAGTGAGCTAGTGCTCAGGAAGTATCATAAGGAAATACGGGGAAGGCTCCAATGGTGCAATCTTAATTATTCCAACATGGGCTTTGTACCTGTTCTTCCTATAGGTATATTGCTTTAAGCCCTATGTTTATGTCAACTAGTATACTCCTCGCATCAAATCCATGAGGAAGTTACTATCTTTATATTGAATTGATTGATAATATTTAAAAACAACTGCAGAGAGTTAATACATCATGAGCAAAATTGCAGTTTGAGTGACACAAATGCAGATATGACATTATTAAAATATCACACTCATTTGTCATCAAAACTTTAATAGACAGATGCCAACTTGAGTCTTAATTAAAATGTTTTATCAGGGTATGTAGACATTGTGACAGATCAAGAAATTTGTGTTGGAGCCAGGCCTAGCAAAGATTTGCAAAAGTGATTTGCTATGAGTAACTTTTAAGCTTATGAAGAACTACTAAAACTAAAGATAAAAGCTTTTGTGTTTTACTACATAGATATTTCTAACCTGCAGTAGATGAGGTCTCATTCTTCATTCTTTTCATTACTAGAAAGTACTACATTGTCGTGTGTGTGTGTGTGTGTGTGTGTGTGTGTGTGTGTGTGTGTTTGTTTTAAGGCAAAATAGACAAATTAGTCAGAATCACAATGCTGGTGGCACCAGTGAGATATGCATCCAAACTGGTTCATCTCTCCCTGACTACTTTGGTTCTCGGAGATCTTTTTGTGCTTCCATATAAATGTAAAGATTGCGCTCTTTCTTTGAGAAATAGCACTGAGGTACTGGTGGGGATTGCATTCAAGGAAAATGATTTCTGGTACAGTAGCCATTTCACAATGCTAGTCCTCCTGGTCTATGGGTAATGGAGGATCTTCCATTCTCTAGTTTTCTTCAAATTATTTTAATAAAATATTTATATACATCAAAAATCTACTCCACCCATGGTTTCCCATCCAAGAGATTCTCCCCCCAAAGCCCCATCTGCTTCTCCTTTTAGAGGAGGCCCCACCCCGGGTATGTCCCTCCTATGCACATCAAGTGTCTGCCAAGGTAGACACATTCTCTCTCACTTAGGCCAGATAAGGTAGCCTTGTTGAGGAACAGATACCATAGTCAGGCTATAACTTTAGGGAGAGCCTCAGTTCCAGTTGTTTAGGGAGGCACATGGAGATGTCTGTTCATAAGTGCCAAGGGCCTTGTTCAAGCTCCTGTATGTTCTTTTGTTGGTGGCTCAGTCTCAGAGAGCTTCCAGAGGTTCAGATGAGTTGACTCTGTTGGTCCTCCTATGGAGTTCCTATCCCCTTTGGGACATTCAGTCCTTCTCCTGACTCTTCCATAAGAGTTTCCACCCTCTGTTCAGTGTTTGGCTGTGAGTATCTGCATCTGTTTAAGTCAGCTATAGACATAAACAGCTGGGTAGAGCTCTCTCAGGCAACAGTTATGCTAGGCTCCTGTTTGCAAGCATAGCAGAGTATCAATAATGTCAGGGATTGGTGTTTGTCCATGGGATGAGTTTCAAAGTGGTCTGATTATTAACTCAACATTCTTTCAATCTGTGTTCCATCTATAACCTTATTTTCATTTATATAGGACATGTTTGTGGTGGAAAGTTTGTGGGTGGGCAGGTTTCTTCATCTTTCCACTGGGGGTCTTGCCTGGCTAGAGGAGTTGGCCTCTTAGGTTCAAAGTACCCATTTTGAGCATCTTGGCTAAGGACACTCACATTGACTATTGGAGCCTCTCTCATCTCAGGTCTTCCTATAGATTCCATACCATCACCCCTGCTTGAGGCTTTCTTCTTGTTTAACTTCTTAGTGTCTGTGGGATGTATCATGGGTACTCTATACTTTGTGACTTATATCCACTTATCAGTGAGTACATCTATGTCCTTTTGGGTCTAGGATACCTTACTTAAAATGATATTTATTTTAGTTCCATACATGCAAATGTATCACACTGTACAAACTTAAGCCCCAAGTGCATCAAGAACCTCAACATAAAACCAGAAACACTCAATCTCACAGAAGAAAATGTAGAAAATAGTCTAGAACACATTGGTACAGAAGACATTTTTTTGAACAGAACACCAATAACTCATGCCACAAGATTAGCAATTGATAAATGGGACCTCATGAAATGGCAAAGCTTTTGTAAGGTAAATAACACTGTCAATGGGACAAAACAGCAGCCCACAGATCAAGATATCTGACATCTGACAGAGAGCTAATATCCAACATATATAAAGACGGCAAGAAGACTCAAAAAAAAAAAACAAAACAAATAACCCAATTAAAAATGGTGTACAGCATTAAACAATGATTATTTACAAAGAAATTTTGAATGGCTGAGAAGCACTTAGTGAAATGCTCAACATCCTTAGTCATCAGGGAAATTGAATCAAAATGACCCAGGAATTCTATCTAATACCAATCAGAATGGGTAAGAACAAAATCTCTCTCAAGTGTTAGCACATGCTGGTAAAGATGTGGAGAAAGGGGAACACATCTCCACTGCTAGTTGGAGTGCAAACTTGAAAAAACTATTCTGGAAATCAATCTGGCAATTTTCCTAGAAAATTGGAAATAGATCTACCTGAAGACCTAGATATATCACCTCTAGGCATATATTCAAAAGACAATCTACCATACTACAAGGACACACACTCCATGATGTTCATAAAATCCATGTGCATAATAACCAGAGCTGGAAACAGCCCAGATGTCCCTCAACCCACGAATGGATACAGAAGGTGTGGTTCATTTGCACAATGAAATACTATTCAGCTATTAAAAACCAAGGACACCATTAATTCTTCACTTTCTTTCATCATTGTTTTATTTAGGTTTGTGGTTTTTTGCTTTTTTTATATTTTATTAGATATTTGATTTATTCACATTTCAAGTGGTATCCCCTTTCCTCTTTACCCCTACAAAAGCCCCCTGTCCCATTCTCTATCCCCCTGCTTACCTACCCCCTGTTCCTGACCTGGCATTCACCTACAGTGGGGCATTGAGCCTTCATAGGAACAATGGCCTCTCTTCTCATTAATGTCTGAAATGGCCATCCTCTGCTACATATGTAGCTAGGCCATGGGTCCCTCCATGTGTACTTTTTGGTTGGTGGTTTAGTCCCAGGGAGCTCTGGAGTAGTGGTTGGTACATATTATTGTTTCTCCTGTGGGGCTGCAAACCTCTTTATGTACTTGGGTCCTTAAAGTTCTCATTGTAAGGGAAATACTTCAAATGTCATCATGGTCAAAGACTTTCTGAATAACTGACCAATTTCTAGGAAATGTAGCCAACAAAAATGGCAGTTCAGGAAATTGACAAAGACAAGTAAACAACAACTAACACAAAACACTTCTGCCTAGCAAGACAATCAATTAATTGGTGGAATGTTAGCCTAGAGAAAGGAGAAATTCTTTGATAGACATGCTTTTAAAAAAATAATTTTACAGACTACACAAAGATTTGAAGAACTAAACAATAAACCATGAAACCACCTAAGTAATAAACTATTGAAATGAGAAGAAATGCAAACAAAAGCTATTTGAAATTCCATCTCCCTCTAGTCAGAATTTACAGTCATTAAATAAAGAAAAGAAATAACGGAAGAACCTTACATACTGCTTATGGAAATGTAAGCCAATGCAGTCAATTTAGAGGTCACTAAGGAGTTTTCTCAAAAAACAAACAAACAAAACAAAACAAAAAAAACCCAAAAAAAACAAAAAACAAAACTGAAATAGAATTGTGATATGGCCTAAATGCTTCCTTCCTGGGATCTACCCAAAGGATTTACATTGATACATGACATAGACACTTGCACTTTGACACATGTCATAGCACTATTCACAACAGCTGAGAATAGACTCCACCTAGTTATCCATCAAAACAGGAACAAAAATAGAAAATATGGTTTGCATATATAATAGAATTTCTCATCCATGAAGAAGAGCAAAGTCATGTCATTTCCAGGATAATCATTACAATGGGAGGTAATCATATGCAATGAATTAAGTTTGTCACAGAAGAAAATATTGCATATTGGCTCCCAGTTGCAGCTCTTAAATTTCATAAAGATACATAAAATCAGACATGCACAGAGGATGTGAAAGTAGAAGCCAAATTGCTTTGGGGGAACAGAGGAAACTAATAGGGAAAGAAGAGAGGGTTAGGAAAGAGGAAGGTAGTGGGGTGGGGTATACTCTCTAAGTACATTGTAAACTTGAACAAAGTGTGGTTTTGTAACCTAGTCTGAAATAAGATAACAAACAAACAAAACAACAACCACAAAAACAAACCTGAATATTCATAGAGAGGCTTCTGGAATTCTCAACATTGATGGGTACTGAGGGTCTGGGATAAGAGGTCAGTAGAAGGTGGCAAATGGTTTTAGGTGAAGAGAATGTTTGTACAGTCAACCTTATTTGCAAGTGTTTCTACATGTGCTGGATGGCAAATAGATAGCTTAGAATAAGGTGGGTAGAGTTCAGGGAGACACAACAGGCTGTATCAGAGAGGAGGAAACATGGCTATTGATGAAGATTTGCTCCATTGTGGCACAAAAGAGGAGATCCACTCATTTTTCTGCACCCTGGATACTCACATATTTTGTAATAAATGGTGTGGTTATGTCTTGCAATAGTGTTCTCACATATTCCTGTTTACTGTGAGGCATCTCAAGTTTACTTGGAATGCCTAATACAATGCACTTTTTATTTGTATAGCTGCCATCCTGTGTTGTTCAGGGAACAATGACAGGAACTCTGTAGAGTTGAGTACTAATGATTTAAGCTATTTTCTATCTGTGGATGACTGAATCCACAGATGCTGGTTCTACAGATATTGAATGTCAGTTCTTTATCTGAAATACTTAGTGTCATGTTTTAATTAGCAACAGGGTTGTGACTGGCATTTAGAAGATTTTGGAAACCATTTTTTTTTAAATATTTATTCACTTTTCATCCCAACATCAGCACCCTGTCTCCTCCCAATAACCTCTCCCACAAATCCTACTCCCCATTGTCCCTCTCCTGCTCTCCTCTCTCCCAGTGCATCAAGTCAGTGCAAGACTAGATACATCATCTCCCACTGAGGACATCTAAGGTTGCCCAGTTAAGGGAACAGGATCCACAGGCAGTCAAGTGATTCAGGCACAGCCTCTGCTTCAGTTGTTGGGGAACCTACATGAAGGCCAAGATGCACATCTGATACACATGTGCAGGGACACCTAAGTCCCTCCCATGCTTGCTCTTTGGTTTTCTGGTTCAGTCCGTGGGTATGAGAAGCCTTTAAATAAGACTTTCAATATGAAGTTACCAGTAGAAATGCCACTGCTCATCACAATAGAGTTATCGCATTAAAACAATTTTCAGGGATGGGGAGATGGCTCAGTTGGCAAGGTTCTTGCCTTACCAGAGTATGAATTTGACTTGATCTCCAGAGCCCACATAAAAAGCAGAGAGTGCTAACATATGCTTGCAAGGAGATGAGATCACCAGGAAGGTAGAGACAGGAGGATCCCTGAGAATCTCTGTCCACCAATTCTAGACTACCATGTGAATTTCACATCACCACAAGACTTTGGTTCATATAAAATGATGAGTGGCTCTTGAAAAATGACACCTAAATTAACTTTCTGGCTGCCATATGCATGTTACATGCATTTCCACACCTCTACATATATTAGCACACACACACACACACACACACACACACAGAAAGAGAGAGACAGAGACAGAGATATCCAAGTTAATCTGGAGGTGTACATCTATAATTACAGCACACAGAAGGTGAAAGCAGTAAGATAACAAGTTGTAGAACAGACCAATCTATTTCCTAGAAAATCTACTGGTAGTTTATAACTTCCCTTTCCCCATTGTCCACTCATGGCCACTTTTCCAACTTGGAACTCAGTGGCCAGCTAACCTAGTCTACTTAATGAGTGCCAAGTTAGGAAAAGGCCTTGTTTTATATGAAAAGATGATCAGTTCTTGAAATATGACACCCCAGTTATTGCTGGGTCTCTTCCCAACAGTAGCAGACCTGTGGAGCAACAGTAATAATGTCATATGAATCAGGGACTCAGCCTTCACTACCCTTGGTGATCTTCCAAGGATGCGAATGAGATCTAAGTTTGATTCTGTGCTGTTGTTTACCAAAATTCCTCTTCTGTTTACTGTAGGTGAGTCAGGCTCAAAGGCTGTTAGACTGTTGTTTTGCTGAGTCCCAACTAATAAACATCTACGAGCCTTTGATGCTTTGTTTTATGTGTGGTCAGGTGCTTCCAGCATATAAACAGGGATAGTATCTGCCACCTGAGTTCACTGTCTCTGCCTGCTACAGCCAGCCTCCTCATTACTCAATTCAACCCCCTTAGCAGGATATCCACAGCACTGACTGCCAATCTTCCTTCAATTGGCTTCTCCCTTCTGATGTACTTTAAAAATTCATCACATTTGAAAGCCATAATGGATGTAAAAATCCTTTTCTTCTTCTTTTTGTTAGACTCTATCATAATGACTCACAATCCATTGCAACAATTACATTTAATCATCACAGGAAAGCTCTAACCAAGTTTACTATGATCATGTTAAGTACAGTTTCGCTGCTGGTCTTTAACCACAGTGAAATTTTTATGGTGGTGTATAGTTTTATGAAGCTTGTCGAATGCGAACAGTTTTCATTTAGATCAGAGAAAACTTGAAAATGGGGGTTTGGATGTTTGACTGTCCCAACATCTTTAGCTCTAGCTAGATTATTGTACCTCATCTATTTTTCCTTCGAGCCTTGTGGAGTTCAGCTCTTGAACCTATAATTCTTATGTTGTTTATATCCTCATCTCTAATCTCCAAAATGACTTAAAACATCTTTGAATGTACCCTGGTTTGGATCATGCATTCCAGATTTGCAGAAACCTGAGCACATGTCCAGGATTCATTCTATCTCCAGATAATTTTGAAAAATATCTTAAATCATCTTTCTGTTTTCTCAGTAAAACCATTATAGTGACAGAAACTTTGTATATTAATACCTCTTCACAAAATTCCCAGTGAATATTTATTAACATGAATATTAAAGTGAAAATTTCATAAACCGAAGGAGCTGTAGAGCAACAGACAAGATTGTCTATTTGTGGTCCTGCACCCCTCACCGGGCAAGTTTTGGATGCCCATCTTAGCCACTGTTACCAGGAAAGATACCCTGTGCTTCTCATACAAACAAAAATGACTAGATATACTGATCAACATTTTAGAACTGCACATAAGAATCCAACTGATAGGAAGTGATGTCCGGAGTGTCCTCCTTGATCAGGAAAAAAAATGATAAGAACAGTTCCTTCATGCAGGAACAGTGATCCACACCTCTGTCAGGCCCTTTCCCCAAAACCCACTGGGAAATTAGACCTCATCAGTGTCAAGCATCAATTCCCAATCTCACAACAAAGTGGCAGAAGTTGCTGGAGTGACACGCTTGGCTGCTGAGGCCAGGGCTCTTGTCACAAAGAAATGAAGCAGGACAATTATCCTGAGATTTAAGTCTGTATAGACAGTCACCTTATATCATCCAGGACCTCGAGTTTCACATTATTAGAACTCCCCAAGGACTTTCCCCAGCTACTGTCACATCAGTGCCCATAGTTTACATTACTTTTTACAGAGTAAACAGGGGCTGAACTTGAAGTCTATGGAAGGAGTAGGGCCACCACCCAATCACACTACGTAAGTCTTGACAGCTTCAGGCAACATGAGAAGCCTGGAGCTCTTGTCCCCTTGGGCCCCCCTCAAAAATGACACTTGTACTTCATGAAGATATCCTAGCAGGTAGCATTTTAAAATATATAAATAAGTCTTACTGCAGAACCCTGTCAGACAGGAAGAGTGACATGGTTTCATTCTCTCGGGACTCTGCTAACCTGCTGTCTCTGCTGGAAGGCGGATAATCTGGCCGATGAAAGTGTGTTGCTGTCAGTGCCTGCAGGGAAGTGATGGCTGAACATCACACTCCAATTCAGATGAACTCTGTGTAGGGATCTGTTTCTGGGGAGGGGCTGGGGAGGAGGAGGTAAACTCGCAAAATTACAACAGACCTCACCATGGTAACACGACTCTATGGTGGGACTGAATTTTCATAAAGGCAAAAAGGAAAAGAATATAGGAAATCAGAACAGAGATATGAATAAGATAGACTCTCAACATATCATAAGATAGCGAAGATATCCAGGCTGACAAACAATTGAAAAGAGTTCAGAATTAAAATGAAATCCAGCCAAGCATAACCTGGGAATTCAGAAGGTCAGTGTTGAGGATTGTGTGAGTTTGAAGCCAGCCTGAGCTACACAGTAAGCTCAAGGCTGATGGAAGTAACATACTGAGTTTGAGGCAGCATGGGCTTGCTAGTGAAACATTATCGCAAAAATTAATATCTATGTATTTCCCTATTTTTCTGTCATTTCTACCATACATACACAATTAGATACATTTATTATATTTAATATCCCTGATATTGAACATTTTAAGAACTTGAATAAGTATGTTTGTACATTCATCCACACACCTGCATATTGAAGATAATAATATCTGTACTATACTATGTACCATAAATTTTAGCTTTTAAATGATTTCTATTATAGATTAAGTATGCATGTTTTTGAGACTGAAGCAAAAATGCAACGTAACCCTAAGCAATAATACAAGTCCTATAAGGGTATATCCAGAGAAGATCCTCATTCCAATAATAAAATGCTAATGCACTATGTGATATTATAAATGCAGATTACTCAGTATTCTTTTGAATATTTTAGAAAATGCAGTGAATAGCCACAGGGAAGAGCAGGCTGACAGCCTGGGATGAGGAGACAATGGCGTCATCAATTCTGGAGGCTTTCAGTACTATTGTGTCTAGTAATGTACAAAGAAGGACTATGTCATTGTCTTTCTTCCTTAGATCCTGCACCTAGCACATTATAGAAGTGGGTGCCTTTAGAAGATTTAAAAATTGAGCTGAACCAGCAGAGAAAAGAAATCTCAATCTCTTTCCCTCTCCACACACATATTATGTGCATATTCATTCATACAGCCATGGGTTCTTATAATTTGAAAGAAAAGGAAAGATAGCTACTTATTTCTTCTTTTGTGAAAATTCTGTATTCATAATGCTACTTTAAATATTTAAAAGAAAAGTTAGAAAACGATCCTCTCTTCTAAACTATAATCAGGAGCCCTTAGATAAGTATACAAAGGTCAGCTCTGCTCTCCCCCGCCCCGTGTGTGTGTGTGTGTGTGTGTGTGTGTGTGTGCAAATGTTTACATTAGCACACTTTCATCACTTCAAACTGACATATCTGCAAACAGTGTCCTGGCATATTTGTAATATTTGGACATTTTAACAAAGAATATGCCAAGAAATTTCTTTTGCCTAGTCAAGATGGATCTTGTGGAAGACAATGTGTTGAAGACCCAGAAGGAATAAGTGTAGAGAAATACAATATTTGAAGAGATCCTGTTGAGAGAAAGGGGAAAGGCAGCCAGGAACTCTTAACTTGATGGTTTAGAGAATTTTGCTTAAAAAAAACTGTGAAGGATCTATGATCAAAGCAAAGAAATGTTCTTATTACTAGAAGACTAGAACAATAAGTGACCTAATATTACTATAAGATGGTACTAAAATCATATGTGTTACATAGAAATCTATCTATAATGCAATCATAAAAGTGCTACATTTTCATCAAGAAATTACTTTGTAATTTAGACCTTTGTGTGTGATTTGTGTTTGTGTGTGTGTAAAACTATGTATCACAGATTTTTCTGTACTTATGAAAGTTTGAATTTATTTTTCAAATCATATTATTTTGCTTTTCTTTTCCAATTAAAGCACAATATATTACTTGAGTCAATAGAAACTTAAAAAAGGAAAGATTGGCTGTACATTGCTCAAGGTAAAAAATAACTTCCTGACTCAAGTTTCAGAAAATACATAAATGCATTTAATCACTGAAATGAGACCAGGTTTCAGAACACAGATCATTATATGGTAAAAAAAAAGGTGTGCCTGCAAAAATAAAAAAAGCCAATAACTGACCATTAGTGAGCCTTTAGATAAGAAAGAGAGAGAGAAAGAGAGGGGAAGGAAGAAAGAAAGAAAGAAAGGAAGGAAGGAAGGAAGGAAGGAAGGAAGGAAGGAAGGAAGGAAGGAAGGAAGGAAGAACTGAACGAGAAATAATTTTCACTACCCTGGTGAGGGGTGAATTTTAACTTACAGATTTAATACTTTCTTCTTCCTGTCAGAAATATCATCACTGTGGCTTCCCATGTTAATTATTGCAATAGTAATTATTGTTTATATGTGAGTCCCAGTACACTCCTATCCAGTATCTAACAGTGGAACTCATATTCACCCAGGCTGTGTGCATTCTTATACCAGACACCAATTATGCTGAGGAGTTTAGTGTGTGAATACACATAACATATATTCAGCATTTGGAATTCTATCCTTTCAAGGACAAGAATGATTTCCTAGACAACTTGGCTTTTATTAGTTATAAATATCTAGTGTTAAAGTAGATAGTGCATTGATCTGTGACTTGTCTTGATACCTTACAAATTGACATTTTGGTTATAATACTTCGGCTCCTGTATCTCACTTGCAAGGCTGCATGGACATGTTTTGATGATTCAGGTTTCAGTTGTTGATTTAATTTTATTATTTCTACAAAATTTTTATTATTACATAAGGCAGAAAAATAAGATAAAATTGGATTCATCGGTGACTGGAATCTCAAAGAATGAGAAGTGAGAAAAATTAAACAGAGCCTTGGGAGACAGACAACACATAAGACTCAAGGCAAGGGGCAGTGTTCTCCAGAATTAAAGGCTGTTCATCTTATTGCAGAAAGGAAGGGAAACAAATTTCCAGTTTGCTTTTAAGTTGGAAGGAGCTACATGTTTGATATAAGAGAGTCCTGGAGCTTACGGCAAAAATCAGTTTTCACAATATTCATGGAAGAGGCAGGCAACAGCAGTGTCCTAAGATAGGAGGCTCTAGGCTTGCAGGGTTCTAAGGTACAGGGTTCCATGAAATCCTTCAGTTATGAAGACCTTTAGAATCTTCTATCTTTATTCTTGATGATTCTATATTATGTTCAACATATTTCTGATATAATTTAATTGAATAGACTGTATAGATCCAACTTCATTATTACCATTCCTGTGGCAAATTCATATCATATTATTATTTAAGTAAATTGTATTCTTTTTCCCCCCTTTTTTATTCGATATATTTTTTATTTACATTTCAAATGATTTCCCCTTTCCTAGCCCCCCCCACTCCCCGAAAGTCCCGTAAGCCCCCTTCTCTCCCCCTGTCCTCCCACCCATCCCTTCCCACTTCCCCATTCTGGTTTTGCTGAATACTGCTTCACTGAGTCTTTCCAGAACAAGGGACCACTCTTCCTTTCTTCTTGTACCTCATTTGATGTGTAGATTATGTTTTGGGTGTTCCAGGTTTCTAGGTTAATATCCACTTATTAGTGAGTGCATACCATGATTCACCTTTTGAGTCTGGGTTACCTCGCTTAGTATGATGTTCTCTAGCTCCATCCATTTGCCTAAGAATTTCATGAATTCATTGTTTCTAATGGCTGAATAGTACTCCATTGTGTAGATATACCACATTTTTTGCATCCACTCTTCTGTTGAGGGATACCTGGGTTCTTTCCAGCATCTGGCAATTATAAATAGGGCTGCTATGAACATAGTAGAGCATGTATCCTTATTACATGGTGGGGAATCCTCTGGGTATATGCCCAGGAGTGGTATAGCAGGATCTTCTGGCAGTGAGGTGTACAGTTTTCTGAGGAACTGCCAGACTGATTTCCAGAGTGGTTGTACCAATTTGCAATCCCACCAGCAGTGTAGGAGTGTTCCTCTTTCTCCACACCCTCTCCAACACCTGCTGTCTCCTGAATTTTTAATCTTAGCCATTCTGACTGGTGTAAGGTGAAATCTCAGGGTTGTTTTGATTTGCATTTCCCTAATGACTAATGAAGTTGAGCATTTTTTAAGATGCTTCTCAGCCATCCGAAGTTCTTCAGGTGAGAATTCTTTGTTTAACTCTGTACCCCATTTTTTAATAGGGTTGTTTGGTTTTCTGGAGTCTAACGTCTTGAGTTCTTTATATATATTGGATATTAGCCCTCTATCTGATGTAGGATCAAACAGTATAAAGTATCATGGGGTGACTCTTAACAAACATGTGAGAGATCTGTATGACAACAACTTCAAGACTCTGAAGAAGGAAATGGAAGAAGACCTCAAAAAATGGGAAAACCTCCCATGCTCATGGATAGGTAGAATCAATATAGTTAAAATGGCCATTTTGCCAAAAGTAATCTACAGATTCAATGCAATACCCATCAAAATCCCAAATCAATTCTTCACAGAGTTAGAAAGAGCAATTATCAAATTCATCTGGAATAACAAAAAACCCAGGATTGCTAAAACTATTCTCAGCAACAAAAGAAAGTCTGGGGGAATCAGTATCCCTGACCTCAAGCAATAGTGCAGAACAATAGTGTTAAAAACTGCATGGTATTGGTACAGTGACAGGCAGGAAGATCAGTGGAACAGGATTGAAGATCCAGAAATGAACCCACACACCTATGGCCACTTGATCCTCGACAAAGAGGCTGAAAACATCCAATGGAAAAAAGATAGTCTTTTCAACAAATGGTGCTGGTTCAACTGGAGGTCAGCATGCAGAAGAATGCGAATTGATCCATCCTTGTCTCCTTGTACTAAGCTCAAATCCAAATGGATCAAGGACCTCCACATAAAGCCAGACACTCTGAAGCTAATAGAAAAGAAACTGGGGAAGACACTTGAGGACATCGGTACAGGGAGAAAGTTTCTGAACAGAACACCAATAGCGTATGCTCTAAGAGCAAGAATTGACAAATGGGACCTCATAAAATTACAGTTTCTGTAAGGCAAAGGACACCATCAAGAGGACAAATCAGCAACCAACAAATTGGTAAATTGTATTCTTTAACTTAAAAAATTCTTAGAATTCTTTAATATCCATTTATCTATAAAATGCATGTGGTACCTTGAATGAAGTGTCCTGGTTATTCTTGGATATTTGACTACTTCTTTCCTTGTTGGTAGCATTATTTGGGCAGTTTAGGAGGTGTGGCTTTGCTGGAGAAAGTGTATCACTGAGGGTGAGATTTGAGGTGTTAAAGACTACAAGAATTGCTAGTGTGTTCTGTGTGGTTCGTACTAATGATTCTCCATGGTTCATGGTACCAAGCCTACTTTCTGCTTCCTCTTTCTCCAATCCAAAATCAGTACAGACATTCCTTTGGAACAAAAAGCTTGAATAAACTCTTTGTTATGGAAGTTGCCTTGGTCATAGTGCTTTATCACAGTAATGGGAATACAAACTATTCCCACAAAATGATCCTCTTGGTGACACAACAGATTCTGGAAACATCACTAACACATTTGCTATTTGGTGTGCACATATTTAACACGTGGCCTTGTATATGTAAGATTGGTCTAGTACATAACTCCTGGGGTACCATTAGGATTTCTAAGCAATATCCCTGGAATATGTTTGACCATATATGACAACTTTTAGGCTGTGTCTTTGCAAAATTCTGGACTGTCAATAATAAGGAAGCATATTTAAAAATCTATGTAATAGGTTGTTTTTGAAGAGTGATGAATAAAGCCAGATTGAGAAGTCAATGACAGTTAGACCTATCGTACACCAGGATCACCCTCTCTATGGTCTTGTTCTCCTGACTTTCTAGCTGGAATAATAATGTTTAAGAAACAGCATGGTTTTGTTTGTTTTTGTTCTGTTTGTTTTGTTTTCTTTTGTTTTGGTGGCACTGCTGTGTGATGGTAAATAATTTAACCTCATTTTTCTATTAGAGCTTAAATGTCCTGAGAACTGAAGAACACAGGGTTAGGTATGTAACACTTTGAGTGAGACATAGAGTGATGGAGACATGGTGGAGTGGGGGGGGGCAGTATAACTTAGTCATCAGCCTTAGATGTTCTCCAAAGCAAAGGCAAGATAAAGCTATCTGAGATGAGGTTTGGTTTTCATAGAGAGACTGTCAAGAGTAAAGGAAGTGTTTTCCTATGAAATTGTGTTCATCTTGGGGTTTGGACTTAGACTATGGGTGGAAACACAGAACAGCTCATCAGTCTTAAACATCAGACCTTAAACCCTCAAACCAGAGCTTAAGCATCAAAATTTTCTTAGAGAACAATATTGTGTTAAGATAAAAACAAGTCTCTATAGAATGCAAGTACTTAAAACCCGCAATACAGAGAAAGACCATTGCCCTGTGTATTTCTGCCTCCTATTCTTGTTACCAAACATGCTGGCCCTAACAGGCCCTAGCTGAGCTCTAATAACAATGCGTTCTAAAAGAGCATTGTTAGAAAACAGAGGAGGCACACACTGAAGAGTCATCTTCCTCTTTTCTCTCTGCACTCTTTGTGGAAGTGGTAGCCTCTGACCATCTGCTAACAGGTCATACCTGTGAATACCATCATGGTTTCTGCATCTGATCCAGATTGTGGACTAGATCTCCATCCTCACAGTCACTGTTGGGATTTACCTTTTTAACTGGGCTGTTCACACTCAATACCAATATTCCAGATAACATTTTTTCTGTGGTATGAAGCAAAGGAACTTGCCTTTCTCTTGTTTAGCCCTGAATGGATAAGATTTCTCTCTGTAAGCTTTATATAGATGAATAGGGTATTTATCCCCTAACACTTAAGATATTCTTATACATTCAACTAGTAAAGGTCAAGAGAAACACAGTGTATAGCAGTCACAGTGTCAATTACAAGCAAAGGTGATTCACAATTTTCTCAATAAATTTTTCATCGGTACAGGGAGAAAGTTTCTGAACAGAACACCAATAGTGTATGCTCTAAGAGAAAGAATTGACAAATGGGACCTCATAAAATTACAAAGTTTCTGTAAGGCAAAGGACACCATCAAGAGGACAAATCGGCAACCAACAAATTGGGAAAAGATCTTGACCAATCCTACATCAGATAGAGGGCTAATATCCAATATATATAAAGAACTCAAGAAGTTAGACTCCAGAAAACTGAACAACCCTATTAAAAAATGGGGTACAGAGTTAAACAAAGAATTCTCACCTGAAGAAATTCAGATGGCAGAGAAGCATCTTAAAAAATGCTCAACTTCATTAATCATTAGGGAAATGCAAATCAAAACAACCCTAAGATTTCATCTTACACCAGTCAGAATGGCTAAGATTAAAAATTCAGGAGACAGCAGGTGTTGGAGAGGGTGTGGAGAAAGAGGAACACTCCTCCACTGCTGGTGGGGTTGCAAATTGGTACAACCACTCTGGAAATCAGTCTGGCGGTTCCTCCGAAAACTGGGCACCTCACTTCCAGAAGATCCTGCTATACCACTCCTGGGCATATACCCAGAGGATTCCCCACCATGTAATAAGGATACATGCTCTACTATGTTCATAGCAGCCCTATTTATAATTGCCAGATGCTGGAAAGAACCCAGGTATCCCTCAACAGAAGAGTGGATGCAAAAAATGTGGTATATCTACACAATGGAGTACTATTCAGCCATTAGAAACAATGAACTCATGAAATTCTTAGGCAAATGGATGGAGCTAGAAAACATCATACTAAGTGAGGTAACCCAGACTCAAAAGGTGAATCATGGTATGCACTCACTAATAGGTGGTTATTAACCTAGAAAACTGGAATACCCAAAACATAATCCACACATCAAATGAGGTACAAGAAGAAAGGAGGAGTGGCCCCTGGTTCTGGAAAGACTCAGTGAAACAGTATTCGGCAAAACCAGAACGGGGAAGTGGGAAGGGGTGGGTGGGAGGACAGGGGAAGAGAAGGGGGCTTACGGGACTTTCGGGAAGGGGGCGGCTAGAAAAGGGGAAATCATTTGAAATATAAATAAATTATATCGAATAAAAAAATCAAAAAAAAAAGAAAAAAAATAAATTTTTCAGTGGACTGAGAAGTTGGTTTTCTCATCAGATCAGGATCATTAATGTTTTTATTGTGATACTACAGTATGTTTGCTTTTGTTTTTGCTTTCTTAGTCCAAATAACTAGTGCTGTATCTATACCCTTGGCAATGTGGCTATTCAATATATTGACAGTACCCCTTCATCTAGGGGTAAGATCATTTCTCCTCTCCATTCTGAGATTTTTTTATCTGGGTTAAAATTTGCCCAGGTCTTGTTATATTTTCATAACTGCTTTGAGTTCATACATTCAATTGTCCTCTTGTGTTTGGGAAACCCAATGCTGTTCTGTTAATTTGCTTGGTTTGATTTTGGTTTTATAACTTTTGCAGTATAAGTTTTTAAAAGTGAAAACATCCTCAGGATGATGCGCAAGCAAAGAAATTTCTTTGAAGTGTTTCTTGTTTTCTGTTTGTTCATTTATATTTTTTGTTTTGATTTTTTTCATCATGATGACAATCAAAATGTTCTCACATTACTAGCTTCTATTCACAGATATGTGACAATTTGATAAAAATCTTCATTCATATTATAAAATAATATTGTATTATAAAATAATATTGATCTTGGGAGCATACTGACAAAAGTGCAGCTCTACTTGCAAATGTGATTCAGTATTATGCAGCAGAAGCACTATAGATCCTATTCAACTAATTCCTCAGAAAAAAATGTAATTGTTTAGCTAATTCTGAGAATACTCATCTCAATTTAAGTAGAACCTACTTAAATTTGTTTGCCTGTTTTCTCTTTTTATGAAGGTTTTTTCATACATCAAACAAATCTTTATAGAATTACATGATCAGAATCTGACTTTTCACTGGGGAAACACATATGCAAACAGCTTGATTTTACGATGCATGTAAAACTTTGGAAAAATCAAGTAGGCAGCCTCAAAGAGACAACTCTTAAGAATGTAATTTCCTAGGGAGGCATCCTTACCGATGAGAGAGCTTAGAAGTTAGTGAGGTTAAATTTGGTGAAGTGCTCATATATAATATAATGTCAAACTTCTTGTCTGAATCATGGTACCACTATGACTGGTATCCGAAAAATCCTCAAAATAGCCTGTATTTTGAAACTTGTTTATTGATGGGTCTTCTCTTCTGAATCTAAAGAGTAGAAATAAAAGCATTCCTTATTCCCTTCTCCTGCACTCTAACCTCAAAGACATCCTGTTTCCCAGTGGAAAGGCTGCTTTCCCTCATATTTGGGACTACAGCTCAATGCATGAGAGTCTACAGACGCGGGCTAATTCACAGAGTATCAGAAAGGAAGGACACCAGCTCAGCTGCCACGTCCGATGCAAACATGGGGCTATTAGGTAGATTCTGAGAAATGGGAAAAACAGAGAAGAATGATGCGGTGGAAGAGTCAGGACCTGGGATGCAGAATGGACCATAGAATGATCTGTGTTTGGAGTGATGTGCTTTCTACTTCTTTTGATAGAAGATTTAATATAAATATCTCCAGAAGGAAAAGGTACATTCACGTCTCTGTAGATTATTGTTCATGTTGTATGACAATTTATTCAGTCCAAATGAGTCACCAAAGACAAACCAAATGAATGATTCCTTATAACTCTAGCCTGTTGAAATAATGTGCCTAATATGGTTACCTATGGGAGCATAGATGGCATATGGATGTCTACACCACAGAGAAAAATAATCTCTTAAACTCAGGCACAGTTAACTGTGTATAAATACCTTTCATTCTCTTAGCAATGGAAAGTTAATGGGGACAGTCTTTTGTTGTTCTCCAGACAGTCATGGCTGCTGGGAGCTGAAGAGGAAAATGACCATGTCACTCCCAGATGACAGAATCCCACAATAGCCCACGTCTTAAGAAAATAAATAAACTTACTTTTCATAAAGTGGAAGAGATAAGAAAACACAAGCAGACTGTTCAATAAGTCATCAAGATTGTAGGGAGGATCAATTTTGCTATCAGTTCCTCTGATCGTGCTACTGAAAAGTCAGGTTTGAATCTTGAGAGACTATTAAATTAGTAGCAAGGCACCAGGAAGACAGAGGACCATTTTCTCTCAGAGAAAAAATACATTTTTACACATTTTCCTAAAAGACAAGATTGCATCTGGGGATTTAAGAGTAACAGGTACATGCATCAAAGCTTTCAGACCTATAATTCAAAATTCTGAAAACTTAAGCAATTTTATATGAAAGTAAGAAAATATCCAGCTCTAAAAATTATTGAGAGGTATTTCACTTTAGAAAATGGAATGAAAAGTTTAGAATGTATTATTTTTAAATAAAGATGGATTAAGGCAAGAATAAAAGATGTAATGCTTTTGTGCTTAAGCTTTTGAATGCCAGGATGGTGTCTGAGCGACTGTGAAATAGATGCATAGCATCCCAGCCTCGCCATGCACTTCCCTTTAAACCATAGAGTAGATGGCATCTAGTTAATGTTTAGGAAAGAGAGTGCAAAATGTATAATATCGTCAGTTTAAATGATACATAGAGAGTGTTCTACTAAGAACTACAGCACTTACTGCATATTGTGGCTCCTATCCATACTTAGAAAGGTGAGGAAGGCAGATTGCTACAGTGTCCAATCACTCTGTGCTTCATAGTTAGTTCAAGACCACCCTGGCTAAACAGTGAAACATTGTCTCACTGTTTTGTGAGACATGGATTGTGCATGTCTGTAAAGCCATGTAAAGGTATGTATGTCCATGTGTGTATGTAGGTGTGTGAGTAAAGCAAGACAGATAGAACAGGAGGGAAGGAGAGGGAGGGGAGAAAGTAAAATGGTTTGCAGGAAAGGGTGGGGCTTTTAAACAATAGACTTTGAAAATAACACAAAAGGCTTATATATATATATATATACATATATATATATATATATATATATATATATATATATATATATATACATGCATTTGTGACTGAATTTCTGGACGGAAATTGGATAAATTAGTTTATAATTTGGAATAAGTTTCACTAAATAATGGCAACTTGTCTGCATTTAATTTCATTTTGAGAGAATTTAAGAAGAGAAAGGGTGCACTTTGAGAGAGGCACAGGTAATCAGAACATTCAAAAACAAAACCATTAAGACAAAACTACTGAAAGAAAGCAAAACCTAAACAAAAAATTATGGAGTTTGTTTTGTGTTGCCCAGTTGCTTCAGGGAATGGGGCTCTAGAGTGTGGGTGAGTTCATCCAGTGAAAATACATCCAAGAAAACTGCTTTTCCATTTTGGGGAAGATATCTTTACAAAGAGATTCTTAATTAGGTGTGGGACCCTGAGTCTACCTCCGTTTTTCTGTGATGAGATTTTGTTTGGTTTGAATTTGTGTACATCTTATGTAAGCAGGAAAAATAAACAATCACGAAGTACCACACTATGCTATTCCCCACTTTCTTTGACTTATTCTTTTAATAAATCCCTTATTTTCTATCAGTCAAAAGAAGGGGATAGTTAAGTCATAACAATGTCTCTGGCTTCCAGAAGAGCTTCCCTTCCTTTATCCTTTCCCTAGCAGTTAGTAAAATTAGGGCCATATCCTGCTTCTGGAGTCTTGAATCTTCTTTGTTTTTCTTGGGAAAATGACCTAGTTGATGTTACAAAGAAAGAACTTTGCTTTTATTTAAGAAGCAGGATTACTCATAGCTCCACCTTGAGCTGCATAGAGCTTTTTCCAAGTGACCAGTAGGAACCTGGGCAGAGGGACGTAACTGGTCAAGGAGTCAACTGCAGAGACACAGGAGAACCTAATGGAAGAACCTTCTCTAGACTGAAGTCTTCAGTGTGAAATGCAGTTGAAACAAGCAAGTGAGGGGAGCAGAGATATAGTGGGTCTCAAAGGAAGGGCATAGAACAGGAGTAACTGAGTAGAAATTTATGAGCAACTTTTTTTTTTTTTTTACAGCAATGTAAAGTTGAGAGACGTCAATAAAAGATGGCAAAGCACACAGAGGCTCACCTGAAAGGAACAGCATGATGGAGCCATGGTTACAATGTGGAGAAACTTGTAGCTCTAGATGCCATGGTGCTCCCTGCTTACCCAGAAAGCAATCCTGGCTCTACAAGAGGTCTGACCTTGTTCATGGAAATTTTCACCACATAGCCAGTATGCAGTCATTGTCCTGTATAAACGAATTGGTTTTTTAAAGCTAGTCAGGATTTTCTCTTCACCACCTATCCTACTGACTGATGGGCCCATAAAGTCTGGTTGAAAGAGCAGGGCCAGGGCTGATAGGAAGTAGATCCAATTATGCTGATGGACAATATTCAGAATAGAAAGGTTACACATTTCCCCTTCTTGTTATTTGGTCTTGACACAAATCAATCTCTGCTAGCCTGTGTTCAATCCTTCTATTATTGGCTATTCTGGTTTACTGGGCCACTTTAGCTATGCCATTCCTTGAAATCTCATTATGGACCTGAGGACACTCCTGTCTTCATTGTTGTGTATGCTCACTGCAACAGAGGGACATAGCGCTGTCAGCTCTGTGCAGTTCACTTTAATCTTCACATTATTTTTAGTCACTGATAGAGATTTTAGGAGATTATTCATCTCTTCTGACCTATGAAGTCAGGAATATTCCCAGATTTTCCTAAATGTGTGTTTTCTTCAAAGTGCCTTTCTCTCTAAGCAAATGTCAGTGGCTGCCATGAATGTTGGAACCAATACAACAATTTGCCTGATTAAGCAGAGATTTGGACTGTGGATTTGTCTCTGTGTAACTGGTGTGTGTGTGTGTGTGTGTGTGTATTCATTGTCTATAATGTATATGTGGAGGCTAGAGGCCAACTTTGGGTATATTCACAAGGGGAGATAGCCACCTGGGTTATTTGAGGCAAATTTTCTCATTGTCATACATTGACTTCAAGTTTTCCTTGGATCCTAGCCTGGAAATCCATTGAAATCTAGGAATCTGCTTGTCTTTGCCTCATTGACATTGAGATTACAAGCAGGTGGAACCACATTCTTTGTTTTTTCGTCTTTTTTTAAAAACTACTTTAAATAAATCTTTTTTCATACGAAAGCATATACTCAAAGTAATGTTAGTAAGTATAGCACAGTAGACTTGTAAAAGAGAAATATATCTAACATAATTATCAAGCATTATGTGCTACAAATAATTGCATTGCTATACTTTATGTAACTGTCACTATGACAGTCTTGATGTCTCTCATATCACCACAAACAGTATACAAAAGAGGAATGTGTTGCTCTCAGGAAAGCAAAAGCTAAATCAAAGTGTGTTGTTTTTCTTTGCTTTATTTCATTTTGTTCTTTATTTTTTATTTTGGCTGTATTATAATTTTAAGGGTTCACCATCAAATATGCAAAATGTTACCCAGCACATGGATGTCCATGAAAATAACTGAAGGTCAAAGATAATGTTGATGAAAATAGAATTAGATTTTAATTTTAACAAAAGAACACTAAAATATGCTCCAGAAGAAAGCAAGACTATAATCAGAGACCAAATGAGGCTCAGTTGAGACTGCCGAGTTCCAGAACAAGATGGATGGGAGAGTGTGAAAAGAGATGGATGGGGTAAGAACAATTTGAAAGACAGTAGCAATGACAAATGTTAATTTATTAAATAGAAACACTTAGGAGATAAAAATCAAGCACCTTTGCTTGTTGAATTGGAGGATCAGTAAGTTCAGTTTCTTTGGAAAGTTTTGTTTTTGAATGTTTAATGAATGGCTGGTTTTGGGGGACCAATCCCTAGTACCCATAATCCCAAGGTAAGTGTTTTCCTTATTGAGCTAGTTCCCCAGACTTACTAAAGTTTATCTTAACTTACCAAGGCACACAACCCTTTAGGAAATTTAGAAAGATAAATTACAATATTGGTTTATTTCAGAACCAGCCCTCAAGGAGCTAAACCCTCTGAAGCACGATTGCAGTGCATTGGGGGAAGCTATCCGAGGTGTAGGCTGCTGAGCATTTACTAGGGAAAGAATGAATCTGGAGGAATGGAGAAAATCAGTGTGCTACACAGGTAGTTAACATAATGATCCAAAAGAAGCAATTGGAGTTTTGACTACTGATCAAAATAATGACAAGAGAGCATTTGCCAGACTTCAGTTTCTATTCATTTTGAGTTCCTGTCTGCCTCAGTCAAGAATGATGAAGAACACTTTTCCTCCCTGTCCACTAGTTAGACGTAGTTATAGGACTTCCATTCAACTACAAGGTAGCTTACAACACAAAGGGAAGCAAATAGAATGCTTGCAAACTATCCTTTCTTCCTACGAAAATTAATTAACCAAGTTTGCATTTGGTAATAGTAGTTTCAAGTGAGCTGGAACACTCATTTTTAGAGGCATAAGTACGCAATTAAACTTCTGATTTATTTCATCCATGTAGAACCTTCATCTGGGCATAAGAAAATGAACTAAGAAAGCATGGTAGATGTAGCAGTGATAGCTAAAAGCATTGATATCTCTTTAGCAGGATAGTTTAATTATAGTTGAGCCCAGCTTCCCAGTGAGTTATTTTCCAAATATAATATTCAAGTTCACTGGAGTTTAAATGGCTATTTTCAACAATAGTTTTTGTTGAACAGAAAGGCAGATACTTAATTTAAGGAGTACAACAGAGCAGTCATCTATCTGCCTTCACAGACATTGAGGAATGCATCAAAGTGGGCTTGGGTTTTGTGGAGATCAGACTAAATTAGCTTGACCTAACTCACTGCAACATGATTCCCCC
Organism: Apodemus sylvaticus; assembly: GCF_947179515.1. NCBI lineage: Eukaryota > Metazoa > Chordata > Mammalia > Rodentia > Muridae > Apodemus > Apodemus sylvaticus. Next base: position 76,947,677 of record NC_067484.1, read on the forward strand.
CCCCCCAAAAAAAACTGAAAAGACATATGATTTTCCCTTACAATTCCATAGTCATGTCAGGTCTTGAGATCTAGCCCTAGCGCAGACTTCCTGTTTTGAATTGGTTGACTTGGGCAACACACCAACAACAGAAGCAGCAGGCAGGTGTTCTTTATCCATTTAGTTATTCTTCTGGGCCCTTTGGCAGGGCTGCATGTTGTCCAACTCAAACCTGTTCATTGTCTGGGATGCATGGTTCAGGGAATGAATACCTTAAAGTGGATGGTATCACATGCAGCTGATGTTACCTAAGGATTCCCAAGTACATAAGAGACCATGCAGGGTACAATATGATTATGAGGCATATGCTGAAACAGTAGGCCTGAGCTAAATACAGAAAAAAATGCACCATTTGGCTGGGATGTATTGATAAACAAGAGAAATATTTCTTTCCGGAAGATATTTAGGCTATGAGTGGAAGAGCTAAAATTCTAAGGGGTGTCTTTGGGATTCAAGTGGCTCAGTGTTATACTGATAGGGGTAAATGAGCATTGAAAAGCACAGGATTAGGGATGGCTGTGAAGGAAGAGACTTGAAATTGATCTTGTTTCAGAGGAATCAAACAACTCATGTTCAAACGTTGATTTCCAGACAGGCAAGAATGAATTAGGTAACAGACCTTTTACCTTTTTGAAATTAACTTGCAGTAAGATACTTAAGAAATGTAGAGTTGTGAGAATATGGACTAAATATTTTTGATGTCTCCCATTCAATTGATTTGGCTGAATAGATATTGTACCTATCAGTATCTGTGGACTTCTAGGTAGCTGTAGTTCAACAATTTGTAACTTTAATCAAAAAAAAAAATAGGAAGAGGTATCTGTTTTTCTAACAGTCTGGGGAATGATTCATAATCATTTTTGAGATCTATAAACTAAGGAGCCAGACAATGTTCAGATATTTCTGTGTTATTCTCTTGCTTTGGTGTAAGTTTGAGATGTGGTATAATGGTGGATTATAAAAGTTTTCTAGTCTTTTCTAATACAAATTTCAGGTGTATTTCTTTAAATGTAAAACAAACCATAGTTTGTTAGAGAAATAACCCTTTTCTTAAACCAATATTATAGTATGAGTTGTTGAAAGGTTGACTGTATAATATAGGTTTATAAAATACTATATTGGAGGAACTCAGTTACATCTAGAAAACAAAAAAAAATATCACATGAATAAAAAGTAAAGATATCTTTACTTTGTCAAAAGATATCAGCCTGGAATTAGTTTACATAAATTCCATACTGGAGATTTGGGGTTTAGATAAAGTATTTGAGTTTTACAGAAATGATATACTCTGTACTTGGACTTTGGCAAGGTCACAGGGCAAAAGACATGCCAAGAAAATTAATTTTTTTATTAGATATTTTCTTTATTTACATTTCAAATGTTATCCACTTTCCTGGTCCCCCCCACCCCCGGTTACCAACCCACCTACTCCCTCTTCCCTTCTCCTGGCATCCCCCTATATTGGGCATCGAGCCTTTGCAGGACCAAGGGCCTCTCCTCCCTTTTATGTCCAATGAGGCCATCCTCTGCTACATATGCAGCTGTAGCCATGGGTCCCTCCATGTGTACTCTTTGGTTAGTGTTTAGGCCCTGGGAGCTCTGGGGGAACTGGTTGGTTCATATTGTTGTTCCTCCTATAGGGTTCCTTCAGCTCCTTGGGACCTTTCTCTAGCTCCTCCCTTGGGGATCTTGATCTCAGTCCAATGTCTGGCTGAGAGCATCTACCTCTGTATTTGTCAGGTACTGGCACAGCCTTCTTATGTCTCAATTTTTTAACTTAGAAATAAGGACAAAATCTAGGTGTATTATGGAATTCTATTCTATTTTCAATTTTCTGCAATTCAGATGTGAATTCAGCGAATACATATTGATTCAAAGTAACGTCAATTTGTTCCTTACATAAGTGCAGATTTATTTTAAATTTTTCTTCATTTAACCATTTGACTTGAAGTCATTTATTGGTTCACTAGCTTGTGAGGCTGGGTAGAGGTGTGGATCAGACTAATGGATGTCTGGGAGGTGCCCTCTTGGCATTACACTGAGTAGAACAAACCTGAGTAAAAGCACCTATTATTCATGATGCTTCAGTGGATGCTATCATGACAAATTTGTTAAGGAACCAACCCATGCAGGATAAGCAATGCAGCAAGTTGTGTATTCCAGATAGCATGATCATCATCAGCTTCTGTAAAATCAAAGCAACCTATCTTAAGGTGAAAATAATAAGTGTCCTCAATATCATAATGTATAATTTTATTATAATGGCAAAATTCTTTAATTAAAAATTAGAAAGAATAAGATATGTATGCAATTAATGTTCCAGAAAGATGAAGAATTTATGACAGTTTATGGTGAAAATTTAATAGAATTCCTTGTCATATGTGTTCTATTAAATTTATTTCTACAAAGCTTTGATATTTTAAAATAACTTTCACTAAATTATTCTCAATCAAGAAGCAAACACAATTGGCTACCCCTAAAAGTCAATTAAATGATTGCTAATAATATTCCACTATATTCCGAGCCCAGATGTCATTGGAGAGGGATCACCAGCAGTTGATAATTATCATCACAGAGGCCTCACTTAACAACTGATAAAAATCAGATGCGGAGACCCACAGTTAACATTAGATGGAGTGTGTGAAATCATGTGGAAATGGAGGGGGGGATTGAAGGATCCAGAAGGGTCAAGGACACCACATGAAATCTCACTGAACCAACTAACCTGGGCTCAAAGGGGCTCACAGAGACTCAGTCACCAGCCAGTAACACAGAATGGGTCTGAAACTCTGCAATATGTTACAGTTGTATAGTATTATCTTCTTGTGGACTCCTAACAGTGGAAGCAGGTGTTGTCTCTGAATCTCTTTCGTGCTCCTGGGACCCATTTCTCCTGTGGGGTTACATCTTCCAGCCTTGGTGCCCAGTCTTACTGAAACTTGATATGCCATGGCTAGTTTGATATCCATGGGAGGCCTGCTCCTCTTTGAAGAAAAAGTGAGGTAGACTGGATGAGAGGACAGAAGAGTTGAATGAGGGCAGAGAACTGGGAGGAGAGAAAAGTGAGGAAACTGCTGATTGCAAGTAAATTAATTAATTAAAAATTCAATTATAAAGGATAGTTTCCTCTGAATAGCTAGGAAATCAAGATGGGGAAGTGTGGTGTTGAGTTTTATGACATTGATTACTGCTAGCAATTGAAGTTGAAAACAGTACTAAGTGTTCATTTTCATCTTGACACAATATATTACCTTTGAAAGAAGACTCTCTAGGAGGAATTATTTAACTTGGTTGGCCTGTGGCCATGTCTTCATTGAGTTAATGTGGGTGAGAAGACATCTTTGATCACAGTCCCATTCCCTAGATGTAGGTATTAGTCTTTATATATAAAGAGAGGAGGCTGAAATTGAGTAAGCATGTATGTATCTACTCTCTGCCTTTGACTGTGATGTGATTAGCTGCTTACAGTTCCTGCCTTGTTTTCCCCCAATGACAGCCTGTACCTTGGAACTTCAGGTAAAACAAACCTGTTCTCTGTCAAGCCATGCTGTCCTGGCATTTTTGTCATACATCTAGAATGGGAAATGATAACACAGTACTAGGATATTGGAATTGCATTTAAATCATAAGATCCTGATTTTGCACTTGATTTGAATCCAAACAGTTGGAAGAATTTTATGTGAATTTTATCACTCAGCTTATAAAGATACAGAAAGGGGTAAGGGACCTGGAGGCAAGTCTTTTTATTTCCTGCATCTTTATTTTGCATAAATAGTATGTGATATATAAATGATTAGTGTGAATTTTAAGTTTTAATCCTATTTTAAGAAAACAATTGTTACATAGCTAGCATGAAATATGTTAGTGTTCTGCTTTCTAAGTTCCATGACATAGGAAGTTCCACAAATACAATATGGCTTCAGTGATACAAATATAGCTTAAACTGTATGTGATAAAATACCTAACCCTGATAAATACCAGGAGGGTAGCATTACAGGAGGTGATGAATCATTTTGAGGTGATATCAAAGAGACAGACAGACACTAATTATAAAATATTATCAGAGCTTGTTGGCTATGCTGTCAAAGAGTCATATATTAGGTCTTGTTATCAGGTAGAACCTAGAATAAAACATGCTTAGTGTACCCTCACAGTAGTGAGCTAAAAAGAGTCTCAAGGACTCCAGAACATCAAAGTAGAATTGGGAATATCTCAGTGTATAAGTAAATATGACTGTTCTCTGGTCCTGAAAGGCTGGGTAGGTTTATATTTGTTATCTTTCCCGTCTGTTGGGTAGCAGTTCTTTGGAGATTGAAACATTTCTCTCTTTCATGGAAGGTCTTTAAGGAAGAAACTAGGCAACTGGAAGCAGCTTGATGGAGTCCCCTTAACTGAACAGATTCACTAGGCCCCTCCCTCAGAAGAGTAAACAAGAAAATCTACAGAAGAGTTACATACCAGCCTACCTGCAACGGAGACTCTGATAGCAAACCAGAAACTTAGAAGAAGGAGAAACCAGATGAGCTGCCTTGAAGCTGTTTATAACAACTAAATTACTGGGAAAGAACACTCTGAAGAAGAGTTAAGTGACCCACAGGCTGTACAGTGTGCTACAGACTCCCCACTTTTGTTAGCTGTCACCTGTGCTGTGGTAGGTTTTGGAAACACAACTATCTTTGAGTTATTTCTGTTTCTTTAAGTGATTCCTTGCCTACATCCCTGAGAATAACCCCCACCCCCAATAAGCCAAACAAACCAACCAACCAAAAGGAAAAAAAGTATTCATCGATTAATCATACTGGACTTCACTGGCATCTGTATTTTCGTCCATCAGGGACTTACTATCTGAGGAGGATAGACATGTGTTGAATCTCCCTACAAAAAGTCTTGGTACACAACACCTTCTGAACTCAAATAAGTAAATTTCAAAAGTAGTTGAACAGAGTATTCAAAATTTTAGACTAAATTTGGTTTTGTAGCATTTGGTTGTAAGAATGCTTTGGAGAAAAAAATCGTAGAGGTAGTAATTCAATTTCTACATACTTTCTCCCAGGTAGGATATTCACAAAACATCCCCCACATTTAAAACAGCTGCTCATGAACCAGTAAGATTAACACAAAAAAAATGGCCATCTTACAAAAACCAATCTACAGATTCAGTGCAATCCTCATCAAAATTCCTGCTCAACTCTTCACAAAGATAGAAAGAGCAATTCTCATCTTGATGTGGAATAACAACAACAACAAAAAAAAAAACCCCACCAGATATCGAAAACTATTCTCAACAATAAAAGAAATTCTTGAGGAATCAGTATCTCTGACCTTAAGTTCTACTACAGAACAATATTGATAAAAACTGCATGGCATTGGTATAAGACAGGCAGCTCAATTAAGACCCAGAAATAAACCTATGGACACTTGATCTTTAAGAAAGAAGCCAAAATCATACCATGGGAAAAAAAGAAAGCATATTCAACAAATGGTACTGGTCTAACTGATACTCTGCATGTAAAAGAATGCAAATTGATCCAATATTAAGCACCTTCTACAAGCTCAAGTCCAAGTATATCAAAAGCCTACACATAAAACCAGATACACAGAATATAATAGAAAAGAAAGTGGGAAATAGCTTCAAATGCCTTAGCACAGGTTAAAAATTTTCTGAACAGATCACCAATGCCTCAGGCTCTATGATCAACAATTGACAAATGAGACCTCACGAAACTGAAAAGCTTCTGCAAGGGACAGTTCAGTGTTGATAAGACAAAATGGCAACCTATTTGGGAGATCTTCACTAACTCTACCTCTGATAGGGAACTAATATCCAAAATATATGAAGAACCCAAGAAATTAGACGTCGGAATAATTAAAAAACCCAATTTAAAAATAGTCTACAGAGCTGAAGAGAGAATTCTCAACTGAGGAATCTTGAATGACCTAGAAGAATCAAAAGAAATATTCAACATCCTTAGTCATGAGAGAAATGAAAATCAAAATGACACTGAGATTTCACCTTATGCAAATCAGAATGGCTAAGATAAAAAACTCAGATAAATAGCATATGCTGGCAAGATTGTGGGTAAAGAGGAATGCTCTTCCATTGCTGGTGGTATTGCAAAATGGGAAAACCACTTTGGAAATCAGTCTGGCAGTTCCTTCATAAATTGGAAGTATTTCTCCTGAAGACACAGATTTACTACTCATATCACAAGGACATGTGCTCCACTATGTTCATAGCAGCCTTATATATAATGGCCAGGAGCAGAAAACAACCCAGATTTCCCTCAAGCAATGAATGGACAAGAAAAATCTGGTTCATTTACACAATGGAATATTACTTAGCTATTAAAAATGAGGACATCACGAATTTTGCAGGCAAATCAATAGAACTAGAAAATATTATCCTGAGGGAGGTAATGCAGACCCAAAAGGAAATACATGGTATGTACTCTCTGATAAGTGGATACTAGCCAAAAAGCTCAGAATACACAGGATATAACCCACAGACCATATCTTAAAAAGCTTAAAAAGAAGAAAGGCCCAAGTGTGGATGATTCAATCTTAGAAAGGGGAACAAAGTAATCTAAGGAATCATAGGAATGAAGGTACCTGCTTAAGAGAAAGGAAGGAGAGAATAAAAGAGGAGAAAGGTCAGGTACAGGAGGAGACAGGAGAGAAGCCTAGAAGCCCAGGAAAATGAATAGAAACATGCAGTAGTGTGGGTTGAAGGACGGGGGGATCCCTGTAGGGATTCCTAGACATCAGGGATATAAGAGGCTTCTAGGACCCAATGGGGATGACATTTTCTGAAATGTCCACAAGTGGGGAGATGGAACCTGAAGAGACCACCTCCAGTAGATAGACATAGCCCCAGTTGAGGAATGAGGATACACACCCATCTCAATATTTTGGACCCAAAATTGTTTCTTTCTAAAAAAAAATGCATAGGAAAAAACTTGTATTAGAGAGTGAAGGAAAGGCCATCCAGACACCTCCCCACCTTGGGATACATTCTATTCACAGGCACCAAATTCCTACACTATTGCTGATTCCATGATGTGCTTTAGGAGAGGAGCCTATCATGGCTGTCCTCTGAGAGGCTATCTTAGCCCCTGGCGTAGACAGATGTAAAAACATACTGCCAACTATTAGACTTAGCCTGGGGACCTCTATGGAAGAAGTAGGGGAAGGACTGAAGGAGATGAAGGGGATTGTAACTCCATAGGAAGAACAACAGTATCAACTAAGCAGACACCTCAGAGCTCCTAGAGACTAAGCCACCAACCAAACCTCGTACATGGGAGTGGTCTGTGGACCCCATTACATATGTAGCAGAGGACTGCCTTGTCTGACTTCAGTAGGAGGGGTTTTTCGTGGTTCTAAGTAGGCTTGATCCCCAAGAGAAGAGAGATGCTAGAGGGGTGAGGTGGGAGTGGGTTGGTGGTTGGGGGAGTATCCTCTTAAAGCTGAAAGGGAGTGTGAAAGGAAGGGTGAAGGGATGGGGGGGTCTCCTAGAGAGGGGACTGGGGAGAGGACAACATTGGAAGTATAAATAGATTAAGTAATTAATGAAAATTAAAGTAATAATTAAAAAGCTGTCACATATATGCTAGTACAACCTAAAAATACAAATAATATCTACTATGGTCCTTAGATTTGTGTTTAGATACATAATAATAGTAACTGACACAAGATTATATTTATTTGAACATCAGTTGAATTTATTGGGCTCATTTACAACTTAAAAATATATCTCAAACTTTAGGAGATGGGAAATTTAGCTGCTTCAGTTGTTTTAATTAAAATTGTTTCATAAAGAAAATTTAAAGTTGTTCTGTATTACAGATGGTTTCTTTGACTTCTTGCTTGACCCACTGTCTGATGGTGACATTCCTTTAGAGTTTCTCAAGTACGAATCTCTGTAGAGGCATGTAAGCAAGGCCATGTTCAGCAACAGGCTTGAGAATTGAGAAGGTGTGGGGTTACTGGGAAAGTTCTAATTTGGAACCTAATAATGACATTCCTAAGCAATTAGCTGAGCACATCAGAGGAAATTATGGAGGAGGTGGAGAAAGAACAGCAATTTATGAGCAGCCTTGTAAGAGACAGCTAAATGGGAGTAAACTTTGCTTCAACCAGAGATAAGGCACCCAGAAGAAATATGGTAAAATTTGATCCTCTGGTGATTAGCAGAGAAGAGGCATGTGCTCTCAGGAGAATCTTGCAATACCTCTCTTTAATTCACTTTTTGAACATAAAACTGGTATATGGTCAATGTGCTGTGGCATCTCAGTCTTGTTCATAGAAGACAAGTGCTTGCTCTTTGTGTCTCCTAATATTTGAGATGTGCAGGATAATTTATATGTCTATATATATGCATACACAAAGTACATAATAAAGATATATATTATGCTCATTTTTCACAATCTTTTGTTTAAATGCTTCCAGGACATACAATAGACATATCTGTTTTCCCTAAATAATGACTAAAGTTTTGAAATGGACAGGATTTTATCAATTTTATTGGTTAATTTTCTGTCCAGAACATGCAGAGCAGTCAATGTACAATTGGCAAGTGATTGACTGCTGGAGCATACTATAAAAAAAATCACAGAGAGCAAAATCAAAACCAAGAATGAAGAGATAAACAGAAATATGCCAATGTTAAAATGTTTTGCTTCATGATAATTGCCTACTGGTGTGTTGGGAGTAACGTTACAGATCGAGGGCTGGGACATTCATCTGTCAAGAATGATTTTTGACACCCTAAAATAAATCCAGAAGAGACTAAAGGTACCTTGCAAATCCATTTTCCTGGAAGGCTGTAATGGCCTTTTTTGCAAAGGTCCTTTTAGAGAATCTGACTTTCAGGATTGTAATTGGCTAGTTTATTTATCTGGGAAAAAACTTCTGGAACCACTGCGGCTGACAGAAGGAACGATTCTGCTGATAAGAACTGTCCAACAACGGCAACCTGCACCTCTCTTATTCCTAGATGGAAACTTTATTATTAACACAAAAATTGTTGCTCAATTCTCATTGTTTTTAAACACCAATGTCACCACTCATTTCACTGTGGAATTGTAACTGAAGCTCTTCTGAAAATACCATAGCTATTCTCACTTTGTTCTCCACCCCAGAGCCTTACTTTTTCTTGGGTGTTATATGGCCTTACATTCTCATTTTTATCTATTTTTGTTCCCAAAACAATGCAGATATATAAAATGTATTTATCTCTGTATTTGATTTAAACTATACAGTTATGTATATGTTATAATGTAAAGGAAGAGATTCAGTAAGATGTTATGGGTTGAACCGTTTCCATTCCATGTTGAGAAGGATGGTGGCCAGAGAGTTTTCTGTTGGCATTTAACTGTTAGGTCACTTGAAAGACCCGTGAAGACAAATGTCAGTATCAAGTCCTTTCTTCTCATGGGCGATTGCTAGTAGGTATCCACTTCCTATTCCTCCCATTTTAATATACTTACTAACATTTGGGAGAGAGGACACAAATTTATTGGCTAGTAATAACTCAACCTACCTGAATGACATCAATGTCTCAGTTGTGGGGCTTCACAAAATAAGCACTGGTGTAGACTTCTGTGCTCTCAATTGGTAGAGTCTCTAAAATGTAGTAGGAAAAATTTTAAGTAGATATGTATTGCTTACCCACTAAACAATGAAAATGGATCATTTACTGATAATTGTATTTTTTCAAGTAATATATCTTTATTTACTTATTTTTACTTTATTAAAAATATTTACTTAATATTTTCATTTTTTCTAAATCTCATTTCAATTTAATTAATATGTTAAAATGAAACAAAAATTTGGAGTCATAAAATGAAGTCAAATATGCATTATTTCCAATAACAGTAGATACTTGCTTTGTTCAGTACTTTTTTAAGGAAATAGAATCCCCAAATGAAATGACTATCCATCAGTACTCTTTATGGTGAACATTCCACACCATCCCTATATCTAAAAAAAAAAAAAGAATATGAACACAACTTTTTGAGGGTCGTTTAAAAATATGGGCTATGCCCAAAGACAAGTACCCCTAAAAACTGTGAATGGATGTCACCACATCCCATTTGAATATGTTGAATTTATACATGCCAATTAAGATTTCAGTATTTAATTTGCATACTCAGCAATCAAAAACCTAGGAAAATCAAGTTGCTTATGTTCCAATTTCAGAGATATTTGTGTAGAGACTGTGAGATTGACTCCAGAATATACTCTGATGCTTTATAAACCATTCTCATAGGCTGAGTTGAATATACCTCTGTAGTGATACAGTTTCTTGATTTTACATAGGAAGAACTTGGTCAGAGAATGTTATACATTCTGCTTGATTGAGTAACCATCTACTTGTATGAATTCTCCCTTCACTGAACTTAAATTTAAAGCTAAAAAGAGAAAGACATATTATAACACAATTGAATTGATTTTTTTTCTTTTAATCAGCATTATATCTGGGAAGCTTCTTTTAAAAGGAGACAGATAATATAGAAGTGATAATTAAAATAAAATAAGTATTTACAGAGTTCTTTCCTAACCAGTGTCAAATACCTACAGTGTAAGGCAATGCACAGAAAGCAGATTACATTATTTTTCCTGGGAGATTTTACAATTTAATGTCATTAGAAATTTATTCCAATTCCATAAAGTAATTTTCGACACTCATGAGAAGTCTTGCTTTCTACTAACCTAATGATTATGCCTGAGTAGTGTTCTTCATTGTGAGTTTTCCTGGGATCTAACGTCTGTACATTGTGACAATTTTGCCTCATCATTACTGTTATTCTACCCTCCTTCCTTCCTTCTCCTCCTCCTCTTCCTCCTCCTCTTGTTCTTCTATGTTTATCTCATGTAGTTTCTTAATTAAGCTCTTGAAATTTTCCTAACCACGCCCCCAAATCTTAAAGTAACAACTAATGGAAATGGGAGGCATTTATTTAACATTTTATTGCTTAAATTCATACTTGAGAATATCAGTTTCTACAAAACAACTGGGAGAAAAATCATAATCCCATCTTAGAGTTGGGTAGAATGCTTTCTCACTGGTTCTATTAATTAAATTTCTGCTTACTATAAAATAATTATATTGAAAACACTCTGAGAATGGAAGATTTTATTTTTCCCTCACACTTTGAAGATAAAATCTATCTTGGTGTGGAAGCCATGGTTGCAGTAATGTGAAATAGCTGATTACAGTGCGTTCATCATCAGAAATCAGGAGAAAGCCAGTGCTCTATTCAGGCTGAGACTCCAGCTTATGAAGTGGTGGTACCCATATTCTACTGGCTCCATCCACCTCAACTATAATCTAGACAGGACAATGGTCTCTTCGATGATTCTTGATTCTGTTATGTTAACATTCAGTGTTAGACATCAATTTTAAATCATGTATTTCTTCAATGGGTCAAGGAACTCTAGAAGCTATAATTTACATGGAACCAAGATGTATAGAGTTGTGTGGCTAATGATTCATGTAGTCTACCTAAGCAAATATTGTCAAGGTTCGACTTATAGATGCAGACATTGGTAACTTTCTTTTCCAGGGACTCAGGGACAGTAGACAACAAATACTGGCAGCAGAAGACAAAAACAATAGGTGAATCTCTTAAGTTGAATCAATAGTATCTTCTATTAATCAATATTTACCAAGAAACTCAAGCCTCAAGTCAGTCAGTCAATTAGACGACAGCAATGAGTGATGAGAAGAGGAGAAAATCTTAGAATTAAGGAGAAGGATATCTTTGATGGCCAGAAACTGAAACCAAATGTTTGACCTTGGAGAGACTCCTGGTATATTGACTTTCAGGTTTCAAATTTAAGTTTGATGTATTTGATGATCAAATTTAGTTGCGTAACTTAGATGTGCTACACTGAGGCAGTTTCAGGCACTGCCATGAGGCAGTGGATGCACTGTCAATCTCCCCAATGCAACAGTGAAACATGAGAGTGCACCTAAAGCTTATTAAAATGCACAGTCATCCATTTATCAGCAAGTGCATACAGTGTGTGATCTTTTGTGATCGGGCTTCCTCACTCAGGATGATATTTTCTAGCTCCATCCATTTGCCTAAGAATTTCATGAATTCATTGTTGTTAAGAGCTCAGGTACTCCATTGTGTAAATGTACCACATTTTCTGTATCCATTCCTCTAATGAGGAACATCTGGGTCTTTTCCAGCTTCTGATTATTATAAATAAGGCTGCTATGAACATAGTGGAGCGTGTGCCCTTATAACATGTTGGAGCTTGTTTTGTGTATATACCTAGGAAAGCAGGAAGGGGGGTTTGGGGTAGGGTGTTTTTGGAGGGGTAACTCAGAAAGGGGATACCATTTGAAATGTAAAAATAAAAAGAAAAATATAATAATAATAATAATAACAAAAATAAATAAAAAATGCACAATCATGTGAATGATCTTGTGACTGGCACCATATAATTTCAATACCCAATTTTGCATAAAATTAATTCAAACAGACTTGTAGTTAGCTATATCTACCAAATGGTAGCGTAGAGAGAATGTAGCAGTTGCATTATTATATAGTATTTGAAAAGAAAAAAAATAGTGTTTTATTATCTCCAAAACAGAGTTGGTTAGAAAGGAGATTCTTTCACGTGTCCAAACTGCTTCCCCTCAATAGCGACCCTTTTTATACCATCATGAAGAAGGTAGAACATTCATCTCAGTGGCTCTTTTATTCCTGTTAGTTTTGCTTGCCAAAATGGGGCTAAATAGTAAGGATGGAGTTGAAATATTTTTCCCCACTAGGAAATGATATGAAACACTTCAACATCTTTGTATAACATGACTTTAGACAGACCTAAAGCCATTCATACCTTGAGGAGGAACAGAAGGTTGCTGAGGTAGATTCAAACTTAAAAAGTGGACTGAAAAATGAAAGAAGCTTTGATGTGTTCTTGAACTGGAAGATGATGCTGAAGTCTTACATTTCATTTTAAAACCACCTAGACAATGCAGGTGATATTTATCAGAATAAGTATATATTCTGGAAACAATACCAAATGAAAAATAAATCTAGCTGCACAAAAAGGTAACAAGATATAATATTTTACTCTGAATTTTCATAGGAGCATCTTACAACATATTTCATGTTTGAAAGCTTTTAATTACCACCCATATCCTCAGTGTCACATACAAAATGAATTTTATTGAATTGTATTTGAATTATTTAAGCATTTTAGAAGGCATAAGGTAATCAGATACACAATATATCATATGGCTCCCCAAACGTGTCTGACACAGCTGTCACCATTCTCCATTTAAATCTATACTGCTGGAAGAAAATAGATATTTTAAGGGCTTTGGGTTCCCCTTGTTTTCTTTCCTTCATAGTTCTTTTTCTCCTTCTGCCCACACTTCCTTCCCTCCTTTCCTTTTCTCCCTTTACTCATTTTCTCCATCTTCCTTTATTTTTCATTCTTCATTTCATTAGTTTTACTTTTCTCAGTCTGACCATTTCTTTAAAACAAAAATTAAAGGTCATCTGTTAATTAGCTACTTTTGAACAGCATCCATTAATATCACATAAATTACTGTGCACAAATCCAATTAAGTTCTTAGGTCATGTTGGAACAAAATACATGATTTAATTTTCAGGCACATTAGGAAGTGAGGTCTATAGGAGAAATCAATACCGTTACAGAAATGGACCAAGTTGTCTACATATCTGTGTTTATTGGTGTGAATTTTGTGGTATTTCAATTATCTATTTATAAGGATTTACCTTTTATGATTAAAAGGTGATTTTTCTGGATGCTTCTATAGCACTTTGGTTCATTATTGATGCCAATAGCCACACTTACCCACTACTACTTCAGTGATTAAGGAAAACTTATACACAACAGCCTGTGTGTTGAATATCTGTAATTACAGGATGTGCAGGTAGACACAGGAGGATGTTAAGTTCAGTATGAGATGCATAGTAAAATATTGTCTCAAGATAATGACAAATAAATCAATATTTAAGGCACAAAGTGGAAACACAGAAATATTTAAAAATTTTTATATTTAATTGAAAGAAATGAAGAAATGTGGTGATATGAATGTCAGCAAATCTGCCCATCATATCCAATAGCTTAGAATTTCAAAACTTTCCTGAGTCAACAAATAATTATGTGCACCCTGCTAATGACAATATACTTCTTTCAAGAGAGTAAAAGCATTATATAAATGTAATATACATGTATATGTGAGTATTATACATATATATGTTTACATATTGTCTTAGTCAGGGCTTTTATTCCTGCACAAATATCATTACTAAGAAGCAAGTTGAGGAGGAAAGGGTTTACTCAGCTTACAGTTCCAAATTGCTGTTTATCACCAAAGTAGATTAGGACTGGAACTCAAGCAGGCCAGGAAGCAGGAGCTGATGTAGAGGTCATGGAGGGATGTTTCTTACTGGCTTGCTTCCCCTGACTTTCTCAGTCTGCTCTTTTATAGAACCCAATACTACCAGCCCAGAGGTGGTACCACCCACAAGGGGCCCTCCCCACTTGATCACTAATTAAGAAAATGCCCCAAAGCTGGATATCATGGAGGCAATTCCCCAACTGAAACTCCTTTCTCTGTGATAACTCCAGCCTGTGTAAAGTTGACACACAAAACCAGCCAGTACACATATGTGTGTGCACATGGTCTCATGTATGTGCATGTCCATGTGTGTGAACATGCACATATACACACAAACTACACACACACACACACACACACACACACACACACACACACAGGTAGAGACGATTACATTGTTACCTCCTTGATTATCTGTTGCTCCTAGATATTTAGTGTGCTTTACCCATCAATCCTTCCTTATCATAGGAAATGCATTATCTTGCTGGCTAGGCAGCACTATGTACTCAGTGATTTACATGTCACAAAGGTATATCCTCACAGCCCTGTGAGCATCAAGTCCTAGATCAAGTTGGGGTTGGATTCCTCCAAGGCACTCTGTTTTTTTTTATTTGTTTGTCTGTTTAATTATTTTTATTTTATTCTCACTATTTAACTTTTATTGATTCATAGTGAATTCACATAATGTATCTTAATCCCTGATATGAGTAGCCAGCAATGTCACTTAAGGTCAGGGTGAGTTTCGGGTCCATGTTGCCACAGAAAGCCACATTTGGGTCTGTGGATCTCTAGTAATAGGGGTGTGTTAATACCAAAGGTCTCACTGTTCCTGGTCTGGGAACAGCTCTTCCTGTTCCTCATAACTTTCCTCTGCTCTTGCAAACTCACCACCAAAAGAATAAATAACTCCTTTTGCAAGCTGTATTATATCACATAGCATCCTACAGTATTCCTTTTTGTCCACATTTCTTTATTTGCAGATGTCTTTGCAATGAGACATTGTCTGTTTTGAGGCAATTCTATACTATTAATACTGGATCCTCACTAGGACTCTTCTTCCTTGTGTTCTGTTGCTTCTTACTGTCATGGAGATCTTGTAGTTTTGGGTCTGTAGGACCAGCCCCTTCAAACATTTCAGCAGATCTTTGATGTGGGAGATGTTGGGGTGAACCAACTTAAAGTCCTGGATCTTGTCTTGGGTGATAACTGAGTTTGCCACTGTCCAGTTCTCTAGCCCCACACCACTAGAATAAGCTCTCTGACACTGACCTGTCTAGTTCGCCCAATGCCATAGTGGGAAAGGGAAGATCCAGCTCTCCTCTCCTACTTCAAAACTGTGCTTACCAGCAACCCCCAAATCAGGGCTAGCTCTACAGTACTACCCAGGCAAAGTTCAGAGCCTGTTCTCCATAGTGCTACAGTCAGTAAGGTGAAGACCCAGGACTTTTGTTCTAATACCTTCTGGGTCAGTTCTCCCATGATGCTCAAGAGAGAAGAGGGGCTGCACATCCACCAACATGTCCCCATGTGGTATCCCAGACCAGGAACAGCTGCCTGGACTTTGGTCTTAACAAACCCCTACTACTAGAGGTCCACAGACGCAAATGTGGCTTTCTGTGGCAACATGGACCCGAAACCCACTCTGGCCTTAAGTGGTATTTTTGGCTACTCACATCAGGGTGTGCCTAACTACCCTCAAGTCTCTAATTCTGTCTCTCCTCATCCTTCACAATCCTTCTATTTCTCTTTCCCTTCTCATCTCTCTAGAACTTACTTGCTCATCTTAGTGGCACCAGCAGCCTCTAGGTGTCTAGAGTCATATCAGGAGTACCTTGCCCCATATGTTGCATTTGAAAGGTGTAAGAATCAGTAGTTGTTCAGTTCATGAATGTGGTTGTCTCAGAAGGCCTTCAGTTTAAGACAGAATTCAAATAAACAGTCTCTAAGGCCACTTGAAGGAATAGAATTGCCAATGAGAACAAGCAGATAAAAGAGAGCAGAAGGTTTGGCCTGGATTTAAGATGGAAACTGAAACTTCATAATATCTGGGTTAAAGGTCTATCTTCCTACCTATAATCAAATGCCTGGATTAAAGATCTATCTTCCTACCTATAATCAAAACTCTTCATTAAGAGTAGGTCTTCCCAACAAGGCCATCCTCCGCTTGAGCTTCCTTTGGTCTGTGAATTGTATCTTGGTTATTCCAAGCTTCTAGGTTAATATACACTTATCAGTGAGTGCATACCATGTGTGTTCTTTTGTAATTGGGTTACCTTACTTGGAGTACCTTGCCCCAGGTACTCCAGGACGATATTTTCTAGCTCCATCCATTTGCCTAAGAATTTCATGAATTCATTTTTTAATAGCTGAGTAATATTTCAATGTGCAAATATACCACATTTTCTGTATCCATTCCTCTGTTGAGGTCATCAAAGGGAGGAGAGGTCCTTGGTCCTAGGAAGACTGGTTGCCCCAGAATAGGGTAATACCGGGACAGGGAAGAGGGAGTGGGTGGGTGATGGAATAGGGTGCTTTTGGGGGGGAAACCAGGAAAGGGTATAATATTTGAAATGTAAATAAAGAAAATATCTAATAAAAAAAAAGAGTAGGTCTTCCCAATTCAAGTGAGTTAATTAAAACCAAACAAAATCACCTCACAGGTAGGCCCATTCATTTGGATACTAGTTAATTCCAGATACATTCAAGTTGACACCAAGAATAGCCATCAGAAGACTCTAGCTCACTCTTTTTGTAAAACCCCGTTAGCATGAGAGCCTCATTTAACTTCAGTTTCTTCATTTACGTTAGAAGAAATATTTTGTGAGGACTATAATCTAATTAGAGCATTTAAATTGGGGATAGTTCCAGGAAGTAGAGGAGGGTTAATAAGTAATAACTAAAACGGTATCCCTATGTGGAATTCAAATCTCGTACCATGAAATCCACTTTTGGTAGCTGATCAATTTAATGATTATTAATACATTTACAGATCCATGGAGATACCATGGCAAGCTGGCTTGAAGACATTCCTGTCAGCTGTCTATACTACAGGCAACTCTGTAAATATAAAATTTACTTTATGTTTTAACTTTCAACTTAACAGAATTCAGGTATGTTTTCTAAGAAATTTTCTATTTTAATCTGTGACTACTTTTTAAAAAGCAGTCTTCTTTTTATTAATTTTTAACTAAAATATAATTACATTATTTTCCCTGTCCTTTCTCCTTCATATTCCTCAGTGTACTAATCCTTGGTTCTCTCTTGAAATCATAATCTTTTTCTTTAATTGTTACAGTTATACACACAAATTCACACCCTCACACATACATGCATACATACACACCCACACCCACCCACCTCCACCAACACACACATACCCGCAGACACACACACACACACACACACACACACACACACACACTTCCTAAGATCAGGAAGGGCTGATGGATTAAACACACTAAAAATCTAGGAGCAACATAATTTATATGTGTGTGTGTGTGTCTGTGTGTCTGTGTGTATGTGTTTGTATGTGTGTGTTTGTGTATATGTGTCTGGCTGTCTCTGTGTGTGGTGTATGTGTTGTTTGTGTGGTGTGTGTGTGTGTGTGTGTGTGTGTGTGTGATGAAAACATGGCATTGAATAACCAATTAGAGGTTCTTCCCTAGGGAAGAGCATTGCTCCCACTTTCATCATTGTTTAGTTCTCTGTAGTTGCAGAGGCGGGGCTCTATGAGATCTCCACTTAGCACCTTAGCATGATTATAGGTGTGGTCCTGCTTAGGTCTCATGTAGTCAGTCACATTGATTAGGCATGTGTCATGGATGAATGTTCTCTATCATTTGTTGGAGGCACGACCTCTCAGCTATTCTTACCCATTTCTTATGTAATTCTTTAATAAGAGATAAGATTCATGATACTTTTTATTGTGAGGCTTATGTTTTCATTTTGTATATCCTGTCTTCTATTGTTCATTCTAAAGAAACTGCTGTTTCTTTCTTTTTTTTTCTTGACATAAAAGTCATAGATTCATCTCCTTCTTTCTGAATTGGAGATCATAACTAATACTCTTGACCTAGTTATTATTTTGGGGGAAATGTTTAGCCCTTAGCATCATTGTAGCTATAGCATTTTTTTTGTGGGTTCATTTACTCAGTTAAGGAAAAATCTTTGTAGTTTCCAGTTTGATGCAACATTTTTGTTTGCTAATAATCAACAGGTACCAGACTTCTCCAACCATTTGACAAACACACACATGCTTATCTGTTTAAATGGACACATAATTACTGTATTTTACTAAGTGTCAACAATGCAAAACTAGAAAAGGTATAGGAATATACCCAGCCCAAACCAATGAGGATTTGTTTTTAAATTAGGACCAAGAACTTACATGCTTCTTAAAATGACAGATGCATTTTCCAAGGCCCAGTGTCTAGTAGCTACAGATTTTAATAACCATGCACTCACTTTACTGAAGGGATGCCTCACCGCATCATCTAGCCATTCTAAAGTCACTAAGCCTATCTACATAGTGGTAATTCTTACTCTAATTATTTAACTCTACCTTTAATTCTGCTTCTCCTATAAAATAGGATTAATAATCCTCTATTGGGTTGTTGGTAAGATTAGATGTATAATGTATCTGGGATTGCTCACTGAAGCATCTTGCAGATGGCATTCAATATATATTACTTGTATTAAAGGTTCAAAGAGACATAACAGAACAGGATCATTAAGAGGCAACCAAAAGAGATTTTGTGGGACTTCAGTATAACTTAGGGTTCTCTGTGGGATGTGTCAGTCAATTGGAGGGAGAGAGAGAACATAAAATCAATATTTGCTGATGTATTTGGTCTCTTTGTTCTCATAGACAGATCATTTTATGTCTTTTCATCTCCCCTTCCTCATTAAACCAGAGATGCTTTGTGGGAATCTGCCTTTCTTCTTGCCTTAGGCATTTTACATTCAGCTTCAGTCTAAGTATAGGAATGATTTGGATATGCATCTAATTCACTAATTCCCGTGGCATATCCTAGGTACAAGATATCACAACTCAGAAACACTAAGCATACTACCACGTATGGGTGGTTCTGGTCATCAATAACATCATTTGGAAGCAAGCACAATGATCCTCCAATACAGATGAAGTCAACATTTATTTCATTACTATTGTTGTTCGTATGTCCATTTATGGGTTTGATTATTTGTTTTTGGATATGAACATTGTTTTGGAACAATGATAAACTTGTGTGAATGAAATAATAATTATGGAAATTAATTTCATAAGAGATATGATCCACACAGAAAACATTTTAGGAGATGTACATATTTGAGAATGACCTCTATCTACCAGGATTCTACTACTTTAGCTGCTAAGGAATAAGTATTAAAATGTTTTTATGTTTTCCTAAGCCTTATATTTACTATGTTACTTTAAAGTACTCGTGTATTTCTGAGTATAATTCAATATCTATTAATAGTGACTTCTCATGGGTAAACACCCTGCTAGTGATCTTATAACCATATTTTATATATATATATATATATATATATATATATATATATATATATATATATATATATACATCATACACATATACATATGTACTCAACAGAAAAATAGGATAAAATTAATTAGGAAATGAAGAGAATACAAGAACATTGAAGTGTTACATGCATGTCCTGTTGAATTCTTTGTTTTCTTTCTGGTGTCATTCATCTTACTTAACATTTTCAGGTGTGTATTCATAAATTTATCTACTTTTCTAACCATTTTTCTCAGAGAAATACTACCTTATCTCCTCTCTATTTCTTTCTAACAAAACATTTCTTTCACACATTGTTCTTCCTGACTCTTTAATACTGTCACAAACACACCCAAGAATATAAAGAACCTTTTAGACCACTGAAATAATCCATTCAAAGATGGAACTAATGTCCTCTTTCTAATAAACAATTTTAATCCAAGGAGCCATAACTATCTCAAAGATAATTGTCTCTGCAGCATTTCCATTAATGCCGGGGCTTTGTCTGGTGTTTTGGTTTTAAACAAACACTTGTCCCAGCAGTGCAACTTACCAATATAGAACAGAATTACAATGTACTTGCAGCCAAATTCAGTTTATTGTCAATTTCAGTCGTCTTTCTTATGGCAGCAATTACTCTCTGTAAGCCTGCAAGCAAGCAGTGGAAAACTGAAATCATCAAAGAGTTTTTATCTGCAGCAATTCCAGCAATGGCAGGTAGCTGATAGTTTAAACTTTAGTTCTCTGCAGTGGAATGGTGCAAGTAGGAAAATGCCATCTGCCTGCTCCTGCAGGCTTTCTGAAAAATATGCCTGAGTTAATAAAATTTGGGGATGATATTTGATGACTCTGGATAGCACTGCATCGGATGCTGGGACACACATAGCTCTCTGCTGTTGGAGGAACTCCTGGGACACGCTGTGCAAGCTGGAATGGCCTTGCTTCATATTTATACATGTGAATAAGATAACTGTGTTTTTCTCAATTTTTCAGTTATCTAAAATGAGTATTTCTAAACAGAAGGGCTTTTACTTACTTCTGAAAACAGAATGGCTGCTGAAGCCACTAGGGATACGAATAAATGCAAGAATTTTCAGGAAAGGCCAGAAATATTTGTTTTTCTTCTTGGGATAATTCATAAAATTTTAAAAATCATAGCTAGTTTTAGAAGAGAATAGGTCCTGCAATTATTATAATGTTACAAAATTTATTCTGTATAGTAATGGCAATTTACTTAGACTATTTTAGTTAGCTTGTAGAATACCATTTTGTATGATTTCTAAAAGAAAAGTGATTTTTTAAAATTTCTTTAATCATTATGTCAAGAATTATTGACTACCTCATTCTCCAAGTTTTGAGTATACCAAGGAGTAAAAGCTTTGAACTGAAAGCAGTAAAAACAAAATAGAAATGTTTTCTAAGCATATATTCTAACATATAATGGTAATAACACAAGTGAAAGTTTATGCTGGTGAAGATGTGGAGCAAGGGGAAGACTCTTCCATTGCTGGTGGCATTCAAATGTGTACAGTCACTTTGGAAATCAATATAGCAGCTTTGTAGAAAACTGAGAATCTATGTACCTCAAGATTCAGTTGTAATTCTCCTGGGCATATACTCAAACAAATCTCTATCTACCACAAACTTTTTCAGTTACATTCATTGCAGCTTTATTCATAATAGTCAGAAACTGGGAAACAATCCTAATGCCCCTCCACAGAATAACAGATGCAGAAATTGTGGTTCATTTATACAATGGAGTATTATTCAACTATTAAATATGCATATTTAAATTTGTAGGCAAATTAATGGAACCAGAAAAAAGTCATGCCAAATAAGATAACACAGAAACAAAAGATAAACATGATATGTACACACTTTAAGTGCATATTAAGTGTTAAGTAAAGGATGATCATGCTACAACCAACAGACTAAGAGAGGCTAAATAACAAGTAGGTCTTAAGGGAGAATTCATGGATCTCTCTGGGAAAGGGAAACAGAATAGATTTTGTGGGTGAAATGGAGGCACATAGTGAGAGGAACAGGAAGGATCAAGTTGGAGGAGAGGAAAGGAAGAGAGTTTTCTTTTACGTAAGTCTTTTTTTTTTTCTATATTCTTTGTTTACATTCTGAATGCTTTCCCCTTTCCCGGTTCCTCCCTCCCCATCAGTCTCATAAGCCCTCTTCCCTCTACCCATTTCTCAATCACCCCCTCCCATTTCCCTGTCCTGGTACTCCCTAGGAGTTGTAGGAATACTAATTTGAGTATTCCTATGTTATAAAAAAAATATCCCATCCCAATAAGTTTATGGATATGTCAGCCACATAAGTTCTTAACTTCCTTGTTTGCCCCTCTGATCCAACAGGGGATATCCTTTGCATACTTTGTCTTATTTGTGATAACTGACCAATTCCTATGAATTGTGTGTAAACCTTCTAAAGAAGCCAAATTTGATTTCAAGACTTTTGAGAAAGTATACGAACATCTGCTCCTGTAACCACCATTTTTTTATTTAAATACTATTTATTTGCAGCATTAATTTGGGTCTTTGACCATTAACCACTGCTTGCCAGATCACACTTTTTCCAGTTTTCCAAAAAGCTCCTATTCTTCCTACTGGGGTGGCCTTACCCTTGATATAAGAAAACAACAGCTGAGCAATTCAATTACCTGAAGTAATTTGCATCTTCTTTTTCACATAGACCACAATTTTAATTTCTTCTTTGCGATCATCATTAATATACCTGGATTCACAATAAATCCTTGAAATGTTGATCTACTTTGCAAGATGATTCCTACTGTCTCTGAAGGTAAAGAGTCACAAATACCAGTAGTTAAATTTTAACAGTCAATGTTTGGGGATAGTGTACAAGGTGTATCTGTGACCAGTCAAAGTGATGAACTCTCTTTGGTAGCATGTATAAGATCAGAAAATCTGAGCGTGCATTTTTTTTTTTTTGCCTGCATTGCACCTCCTGGCTAAGCAAAGGAAGATGGCTCATATTGTTTGCTGTGGAGCATCAAGATATGCAGCCCCTTGGTCTATTTCCCAATGCCAAGACGTTACCTTGTATGACTATTTTGGACCTCAGGCCATTTTTTTCACCCATTCCACAGCAGCTCCAATACCCTGGAAGACTTTGTGTTTCATAGCAGCCAGAATCTGCTGGCACTCTTCTGTGAATACCATATTTTCAATAGTTATTGTACCTTCTATTTTGAACCCCAAATCTTTTAGCCTTATAATTTCTTTTGAAATATCTAAATTCACTGAAATTAAAACATCAGCCATTTTGATTCCAGAGACTTCTAACAATAATTTTCCCTATGATATTTGCAAATGCTCTTGAGAGTCGATACCAGTTGTTTCTTTTAGTCATTTTTTTCATTTGGGGCTCCTTGTACTTTCAATGGTCTTATTGTACTCTTACATTCAGTATTTGCATTTTTAAAATGTAAAGATCTATATTAATGATTGTCTCATTTCAGGGTTTGGTATGGCTCTATGTACAGCTGAATTTAATCTCTGTAGGAAGTCACTAAAGGCTTCTGACAGACTTTGTAGCCTAAACCCTTGGAAAATGAGGTGGATATGCTCCCCTGGCAAATCAATCATTATTCCAAGATCTTAAAGCTGCAACACAACATTGTTCAATTACTACATCATCAGATCAGATTTGTTCTTCTAGGTCAGCCTAATGACCTTCATCAAGTCGTTTGTCTTTAGCAACATTTATCCCTCATGCTATATGTATTGTTCTATTTTTGTGGCTTCATGACTCCACCATGACAATGTAATTGTCGACCAGCTTATAGTATATTAACACCTTTGAATCTTGGGGAATAACTCTATGGTGTATAGCTTGGTTACTTAATATTTCTTTAATGAATGGAGAATGCAAGTCATACAACAGTTTCCTTAAAATGTTTTAAACATAGCATTTCTAATGGATGCCATGTTACATTATTATAAGTAGGGCCACCATCATTAGCAAGCATATCCTGCATAAAAACTGGGGAGGATGAAGATGCCTGTATACTAATCAAATCCTCTGGTAGTACACTTGGCTGAACACTAACCCATTGTCCTTATACCTCATGCTCTTCCCTGCACCTTGTTTAACAGAGGTGCTCTGGGAACTTGGCAGTGAAGGTGTGTGGACCAGGGCAGGGTGGCAGTTTGAATTCTATCTCATTTGCTTCCCTCTTTCAACAAACAATAAAATCCTGGTTTCAGATACCAAGCATAAAACTGGTTGTTCTTCTACTGCTACTTTTTGACTTCTAAGCACTTCATCCTATATTTGCAAACTCTCTAAGTGCATATCCAATTCTGAAATTCTTTCTAACACAAGAGAATTGAAATGGACCTTCTGTATTTTCAACTTTCCCCACAATCTTTTTCAAAATGGTATACATGAAGACCATGAAGCAAATTCAATGGTAGTACCCAATGGCAGTAGCCGCTCTTTTGCCAAACTTCTTAAACATCAACCAACCCAAACATGCTTTTTCTACTAGTACATTAGTAGTAATCTGTAACCTTGGATTTTTTTCTAAATCTACTTTATTAAAGGTTTTTGAAAGCTTCAACCTCCCTTCTAGGCCACTAACCAGAGGTAGGGGAAAAGAAGGTTTATAGGAAAGGGTGGCTGTAGATCTATTTAGAAGTAGTTCTTTGGGCAAATTCAACTCTTCATTGTTAAAATGAAGGCTAGGTCAAGAGCAAAAACCAAATATGAATCACTGACAGTGACTTGATCCATGAGAAACTGCAAGGTTCCTGAATCACCATGAGTTAGCAGAATCAGCTAATCAGCAGAAGTGGCAAGAATCAGCTAGAATATCAAGACAAGTTCTTTGGCACATTTTTCTCTATGAAATGAAGACCAGCAAAAATCAGCAAACTATTGCAGGGTCAGAGAAGACCAACAAAGCATGGCCAGAGATCAGCAAAGAGTTCCACAGCCAGTGAAGGAAGGCCAGTGATACATTCCACAGCCAGCACAACCAGCAAAGCACTGCAATGACCAATGAAGACATAACAAGAATTTCACTGTGTCACAATGCAAAGCAACTTTCATTGTTTATGGGGCTCCATTTATACTCTTTTCAAAAATTACATGCCCTCTCATGTATCTGCTTCAGCAGATTACCACATGTCCTTTCATGTACTTCTTCAGTGTACATCCTGTCACGTGTCTGCTTCAACTAAACATACTCTCACAAGACAGTTTCCAGAAAAAAGATCATGTGACACAACTGAGTTTCCAAAGAAACTAGAAATTTTCCCTTTATAAAGTGGAATGGCAAAGACGAAATTTGAAAGATCTTTTTAATCAAGTGATAAATATATACAAAGAAATCAAGAACTTAGACCCCAGGGAACCAAATAACCCTATTAAAAAATGGGGTACAAATCTAAACAAAGAATTTTCACCTGAAGAAATTTGGATGGCCGAGAAGCACCTTAAGAAATGCTCAACATCATTAGTCATTAGGGAAATGCAAATCAAAACAACACTGAGATTTCACCTCACACCAGTCAGAATGGCTAAGGTTAAAAACTCAGGAGATAGCAGGTGTTGGCGAGGATGTGGAGAAAGAGGAACACTCCTCCACTGCTAGTGGGATTGTAAGATGGTACAACCACTATGGAAATCAGTCTGGCGGTTCCTAAGAAAACTGGACATGACCCTTCTTGAGGACCCTGCTATACCTCTCCTGGGCATATACTCAGAGGATTCCCCAGCATGCAATAAGGACACATGCCCCACTATGTTCATAGCAGCCTTATTTATAATAGCCAGAAGCTGGAAAGAACCCAGATTTCCCTCAGTGGAGGAATGAATACAGAAAATGTGGTATATATGCACAATGGAGTACTATTCAGCAATTAAAAACAATTAATTCATGAATTTTTTTAGGCAAATGGTTGGAACTGGAAAATATCATCCTAAGCCGGGTAATGCAATCACAAAAGAATACACATGAAATGCAATCATTGATAAGTGGATATTAATTAACCCTGAAGCTCTGAATACTGAAGATACAATTAGCATATCAAATGATTCCCATGAAGAAGGAAGGACAGGGCCCTAATCCTGGAAAGGCTTGATCCAGCATTGTAGGGGAGTACTAGGACAGAGAAAAGGGAGGGGGAAAGATAGGAGATTGGATGGAGAGAAGAGGACTTATGGGACATATGAGGAGGGGGGAACTGGGAAAGGGAAAACCTTTTGAAATGTAAACAAAGAATATAGAAAATAAAAATATATAAAAAAGTAAGAAGAAACAGACAAAAAAATCAGAGAAAAGGGAGTGAAAGTTGTCTTAATGGTTAAGGGTCTTGTTGCATTTGCAGAAGATCAGAGTTTAGTTCCCAGAATCCAATTGATATGACTTATTGCCAACTCTAACTCCAGCCTCAGAACATCTAACACCCTCTTCAGAGTTTTTGAATGTTAAAATTTAACTATTGCTATTTATGGCTCTATACCTTCAGAGACAGTAGGAGACATTTTGCAAAGTAGATTAACATTTCAAGGATTCATTGTGAGTACTTGCACATGTACAATCCTTCATAGATATAATACAAATGGATATAATTTAAATATTTTAAAATTATTTAATAAAATAAAGCCAGTGATTAGATAAATTTAAGGCACACTCACATACAAGAGCACATACACGCACATGATGTACAGAAAACTACAAATTAGCCGTAAAAAAATGAAATACCATTATTTAGACAAAATGAGTGAACCTATAGGGCACTGAGCTAATATGACCTTAGTAAATGAAGGAAAGTTGGTCAACAGGTGGCAAGACCTACTTATTAGGAAGGACCCTTTTAAGTTCTCAATTTCAATGCAAACAAACATAGTCGACATAATATATATTTCAATGTAGCCTGGAAAGAGAACTGTTTTAATGATAAAGAAATGATATTTAATTAATAAAGTATTCTCAATATTCTAATGGGATCTTACATAATATATACTTGAAATAAAATTTTATATTTATATTGCAAGTAAAGCAAAAAGTAAAATGTACCAGTCTGTTCTCTTACACTGTCCCATAACTGCAGCACTTATAAGAGAAAGGTTATATGATCTAACATTCAAGTCAAGCCTGGGCTAAATAAAAGTTCACAGCCAGCCTGAGACAGTGATACTGTTACATATACCAATAGAAATGTAGCCTTGTCTAAAAGGTAGTTGCTTATAATGCTCAAGGCTCTGGGTCAGATACTCAGCACGGCATGAGTCAATGAAAGAAACATTCAATCATTCAATCAGTAATTGAATGAAGTAGCTAAAGAAATAAAAATATGAAAGGCACAAACACACATGAGAGAGAGAAACAGAGAGAGAAATAGAGAGAGACAGAAAGGAGGGAAACAGGTTGCTAAACACAAGCTATGGAGTAACGTTCTGAGTAAGGTTGACTAGGTGGTAAAATTACATACAGATTTGTAGGTTAGATAAAATATTTTGATTTGTATGTTTAATCACCACCACCATTGATTGTCATCACTGTCCTCATTGTTCTTGTCATCACCATGATCGTCTTCATCATCATTTTTTCTTTCTTCTTTCAAACTTTTTTATTAGATATTTTCTTTATTTACATGTCAAGTGTTATCCCCTTTCCCAGTCTCCCCTCTAAAAACACTCTATCCCATCCCTCCCACACCCTGCTCACCAACCCACCCACTCCCCCTTCCCTGCCCTGGAATTCCCCTATACTGGGGCATCAAGCCTTATCAGGACCAAGGGCCTCTCCTCCCATTGATGTCCGACAAGGCCATCCACTGCTACATACGCAGCTGGATGTCATGGGTCCCTCCATGTGTACTGTTTGGTTGGTAGTTAAGTCCCTGGGATCTTTGTTGGTATTGGTTGGTTCATATTGTTGTTTCTCCTGTGGGGCTTCAAGCTCATTATTTTAAAACAGGGCCTTGTGAAAGCTAAGATATCTCTGAACTATCTTATTATATACCTGGAGGAGACCATGAATCCAACTTTCTCCATACACATTACATATGTTGGTGTTCTAGAGGGAATTGCTATTTACACCTTTGAATTAGTTTTGTAAAATGTCATGAGATGACCTGAGGTTCTAGCTCAGAGATAGAATACTTTGTTGGCCCTTGATTTGATCCTCAAGACTTAGAAAGAAAATTAGAAGGAACAATACCATAACCACCAACAATAACAATAACAATAGCAACAGGCAAACAGGAAGTGTTTTTGTTTGATTGCTTGAAATAATCCATTGTTTACTATAGAGACAATCATAAACATCAGGAGTGAATGGCACAAAGGTAAAGATTGTTTAAGAAAGTGTTATGTACTCCTCCACTGCTGGTGGGGTTGCAAATTGGTACAACCACTCTGGAAATCAGTCTGGCGGTTCCTCCGAAAACTGGGCACCTCACTTCCAGAAGATCCTGCTATACCACTCCTGGGCATATACCCAGAGGATTCCCCACCATGTAATAAGGATACATGCTCTACTATGTTCATAGCAGCCCTATTTATAATTGCCAGATGCTGGAAAGAACCCAGGTATCCCTCAACAGAAGAGTGGATGCAAAAAATGTGGTATATCTACACAATGGAGTACTATTCAGCCATTAGAAACAATGAATTCATGAAAGTCTTAGGCAAATGGATGGAGCTAGAGAACATCATACTAAGTGAGGTAACCCAGGCTCAAAAGGTGAATCATGGTATGCACTCACTAATAAGTGGTTATTAACCTAGAAAACTGTAATACTCAAAACATAATCCACACATCAAATGAGGTACAAGAAGAAAGGAGGAGTGGCCCCTGGTTCTGGAAAGACTCAGTGAGACAGTATTCGGCAAAACCAGAACGGGGAAGTGGGAAGGGGTGGGAGGGAGGACAGGGGAAGAGAAGGGGGCTTACGGGACTTTCGGGGAGTGGGAGGCTAGAAAAGGGGAAATCATTTGAAATGTAAATAAATTATGTCGAATAAAAAAAAAAGAAGTTAATCTAAAATATAAATAAAGGAGACCAAAGAAAATTAAAAAAAGTGTTATGTAAGAAGTAAGACTTATATTCTAAAAAACATTTAGAAATTTACCTAAATAAGGAAGATATATGAACTGAACATTTCAAACTCTAAAGAAATTAAAGAGAGTCTTAGATGGAAAGATCCCCCTCTCCCACTCATCACAGAAGTTACAGGAAAATGTTATTATTTATCAAAAAGGATTAGCAAATTCCATACAACCCCATCCAAACAACAGAGAATTTCTTTACTATCATAAAACAATGATTCTAAAATTCAAATAGAAGTCCAAAGTCTCCAAGTAGTTTTGACATTTCTTATCAGTAAGAGTCATGTTGTATGTAGCACATTATTTAATATGAAATTGTACTATAGAGCTAAAGTAACAGAAGTATTATGATACTGACATGAAACGGACCGTCAGATCTATGTAATAGAATAAAAGCTCTAGAAATGAAAAAGCACATCTCTAGCTACTGAATTCTTAACTATTTAATTTTTAAGAATTACATGCATTAAGTTATTTGTCTGCACGTTTTGCTGTATGCATGTGGATATCAAAATACAATATGCAAGTTATTTATTTACTTATTTTTTTCTTTTACTATGTGACTCCCAGGGATCAAACTGAGGTTGTCAAGCATGGTGATACAGACTTTTACCTGCTGAGCCATCTCACTAAATTAAACCTTTGTCAAAGATGCCATAAACATATATTGCAGAAAAGACTTCTTTTACTATTAGTGCTGGGAGATTATCACATATAGAAGATGAATCTGTATCTGTGACCGTCATGCAGCAGCACAATCAGTTCTAACTAGAACAACAGCCTTAATGTGCAATGTAAAATTACTTAAAGTGTTAGAAGAACACAAAGGACAAGGCCCTCAGTTGGCAGCTTTCACAAAGACATCAACTACAACAGCACAGGGACAAGCCCTAAAAGTGACAATAAGATTTCCTGGATTTTAAACACTCCTACATTGCCAGTGTTAAGAGGCAGCTTTCTAGAATGTCAACTACACATAAGACAGTAAAATAACAGAATATATAAAAACCTAAAAATCTTTGATATTTCAAATCCAAATAATTCACTTAACTTGACTATGAACTGAACAAACAATTTTCCAAGGGAAAAATTTAAATGGCCAAAAACACTTCAGAAAGTTTTCAATAGCCTGTCATCTCAGATATGCAAATTTAAACTGCCTAGTTGGTCATGAGATTCAGTCCACAATCTCTAGTCACTTTGTGCAAATATAAAGGACACCAAATTCTGAGAAAGATATAGGGAAGAGGGTCCCTATTCAAAACTTTTAACTACTAGAGAAGGCAAGGTATAGTTCCTTATAAACTAAGATACAAACCATCATATGAGCCTTTATTATCTATGGGGAGCAGTTCTTCTTTCCTAGCTGCAAATATCTGTCAGGACAACATTCACACATATAGACATAGAAGCTGTAGATATCCCCAGGGTGCTCAGGCAGCAGGGACTCTGCAGCTGGACCCAGGAGACACTTATCTGCTTTACAATAATGTGGTTCAATCAAAATCTTTTCATGTAAATATTATGAGAAGAATAAAGTGCACATCTAATCAGCTGTTTGGGCCTAATTGGTAATAACCATGTAAGATAGGATAATTTCCGTCATTCTAGGTGCCAAGGCCTTAGTTTTAATTAGATGGTTGACAGGCACAACAAGGCAAACTGCAGCCTTATAAATGCTAATATTAGGGTTGTGTACATTTCATTCTTTGAAAAAAATTCTTAGACCTTCATACCTCTCTTGGAGTAAATCTGTAGGTTTTTTTTAAATACTCACTTTTGTTTAAAACTCTCTGCAGTGTACCCACTTGGCTTTTTATATAAACATATGTGCACAAATAGATATACTTTGCAAATATATAATAATCTTAGCCATATCTTTATGTGTAGACATTATTGTGAAAATATATATTATGATATTGACAAGATGGATTTTAATTGTTTATAGTATTCATTCTGAGAGAAATATTTTATAGTATAAATGAAAATAATGTTGGATTACTAACATTTACATTGATGGAAAGAAGATTATATATGTGTATCCAATATGTTGCCTCCTCCCCTCTGCTTACTAGTTAACACTAAAGCTGTTTAGAGAGATTTTTTAGAAATTGCACAATTGATATCCAATTTTTGGGTTGTTGTTTATTTAATATTTTTATTTATGTGTATTTAAAATGTATGAGGTTTCTACAGAAGAAAACAAAGCATGTTGGTCTTCATGTACTTCCCAACATCATTATAGTGTTAGCTGCTCAATATAGGTTTGGGGAACCAAACTCTAATCTTCTTCATTCTTTGGCTCTGTTTCCCTAAGTATAGAGACTTCTTACAGCACCATGAATAAATATTTTAATGGAACATTAAGTTAAACTATCATTCAATTACATGCTATACTCAAGGATGTAAAATAGTTCATAAAATAGCTTCAGTTTTACACTTTGGAAACATCCTTATTATTATTACTTTTTGGCCTTTATGGTCATAGATATTGTAATTGGTGTAAACTGATAAAAATATAGTCTTGATTTGAATTGCCTTAATAATCTATAAAGGTAAAAAAAATCTACAAAAGTAAGTATTTTTCCATACATCTCTTCATCTTTGAAATGTTGCTTAACATAAATATAAACAAAGTACTCACAAAATAGGCTTATTTCACAGATATAAAAACAATTCTAAAATTTACATGGAAGCACATACTCACTCAAATAGCTAATGCAATTCCAGGGAAAATACCAAAGCTATAATAAACATCAGAGTCCAACATTTCAAAACATAACCCAAAGATCCTGTAATCAAAACAGCACAGTACTGTAAAAATGCAGATACTGCAGCAGCCAGAAAGCAAGAGTTCTCACAAATGACTTCACACAATTCAAGTAAATAACGTATACAGAAGACAGGGAAAGCAAGCATTGACGTCTCAACACATCTTTTAAATGGTGCTGTGAGGCTCAGTATCCTGTGGAAAACAGAAGTTTGATTTCTATCCTACAATACACAAAATCAACATAAACGCTATATACCTTCAGTTTAAGACATAAAATCATGGCATAGCTAGGGAAGAATGTAAGAGAAACAGTTGACAAGACTGATAGAAGAGAAAATTGCATTGGAGAAAAGTATCAAAGACCAGGAAAGATAGCAGACTAGAAGAGAAATATCACCCCAAACTCAGAAACTTCCTTCACTGGAAAAGACAACCACATTGTTGATTATTTTTAATGGAATTCCCACAGTTCTTTAGAAGAAATGTAGAGCAGGCTCTTCTCTGTGTGTATATCTCTTCTTGGTCTCAGGATAAGGAGGCAGATCCAAACATGTCTCTACCATGATGCTCCTGAAGCACTTAGGACTACTCACTGAAGATGAGGTCTGCATACTCCCCCATCTAGAAAGATGTGAAATAGAATAATAATAATTTGACTTCAGGCATTGAAGTGACAAATGATATTTTAGATTCAACTCATTAAATTTTCATGTTTAGTTTCAAAAACTTTAAAAGCTATTTGGCTATAAATGAAATAGTCACTTAGTGTCTGGTCTTTGTACTGATCATTTATAATCTATCTTTTTTCTTTCTCATTTCCCTTGACTAATAGATGTATTCCATCCTGTCTTGTGATTATTGCTTTTAGTGCCTCTTTCTCATTCATTTACCTCTTTGTATAACTTTGTACTTTAGCAAACACTGAACAAAATTTTTCTCTTTTAATCATGACTCACTTAAACCCTGTGAAGTATTTTAGAGATGATTCATTAAAATTAATGAACACCAAAAGCAATTGAGAAATACCCACATGTGCAAAAGTAAATTTCCAAAGATGACCTTTATATATTATACAATAAAATCTGGAATCAGATCAGCTCTACCTCTGAGTTTCTTTGTATGACATCTTCTACAAAAACAATTGCTCTTAGCTACCAAACCACTTCTGCAGCTGATAAGGTCTTATTATTTTCTCTAAGAACCTTAATTCTATTCTATTAGTTTTTCTGCCTGTGTGAGTTTTCTATTGCTGTAATGAAACACCACAGCCAAAGAAAATTATGAGTGTAAGGTTTTAATCTGACTTAACCTTTGAGTCAGTAGCAGTGAAACTCATATCTTGATTTGCAAGCCCTAAGCACAGAAAGAATACTGGGAACAATGATCATGTTGTGAAATCTCAAAGCCTAACCTCAGGAAAACACCTTCTCAAATAACACTACATCTCCTAATCCTTCCCAAACAGTTTTACCAACTGGAAACCAAATATTGGAAAGGATGAGTTTATGCAGGTCATTCTCATTTAAAACATCACACTGACACATTTTTTCTTCTCTCCTCATTTATCAATATCAGTGTTAACTATTCATATTTTTAAGTCTTGAAGTTGTTCAATGTTTTATTATCACAATTTTCTGAATAGATGTTATGAATATTTTCCTTTATTGACTAGTTTAATAGCAAGCTTGCTAAAATTCTTAAGAACAGCCATTCTCCAACTGCAGGTCACAACTTTTTGGGGAACCTAAAGACAATTTCACAAGAGTCACATATTAGGTAGCATGCATATCAAATATTTATGTAATGATTCATAATAGCAGCACAGTTATGAAGTAGTAAGGAAAACAATGTTTTCATTGGGGAGGTCATCATAGCATGAGGAACTGTATGGGGTACAGCATTAAGAAGGTTGAGAACCAATGCTTTAGAGTAAAAGAACAGAGAGAATAAATCTCTACATATAGAAAGAGGATTCATTAAAAGATTTACAAGCAATGTCCAGTTAATCAAACAATGACTGAAGAGAAAAGCTCAATGGGAAAAAGAAAGCTCAAGAATCCAGTAGTTGCTCAGTCCATGAGGCTGGGTGGCTCAGTTGTTCTTCAGTATAAACTGGAATTCCAACGAAGTAGACCTTTATGCCAATGAAGGGATGAACTTTGCCAAGGAAATGATGAATAGGCAAAGAGCAAAGGCTTTATTATTCCTTAACATATTTAGGATTTTATTAGAAGGTGTGGGCCAGAATAAGGTATGGCTTCCTACCTCAAGATTTAGATTAAAGGCTTGTGTCTTCCGACCTCATAGGTTTGGAGTAGTTGTAGATCTACCTACTTCAAATTATGGAAAAATTGCTAGCAATGATGACCTTCATGTTTTTGGATTTTAGTTAACTCTCGATGTAGTCAAGTTGACAGGAAGAGGCACAATAGTGAGGTTTTGTGTTTTTTTTTTTATTTCATATTACTTTCCATGTTATTTCTCTGCTTTTAATATAAAACTCATCATGTTACTTTCTCTTTTCCCTTTAACCCATCATGTTCCCCCCACACACCTTCTGCTGAGTTTATTTAATGTTCATTGAATGCACATGATTTTAGGGATGTTCATTTGTACTGAATATCCCATTAGTGGGTTCACCCCCAGAGAAGACTAATTTTCCCTCTCTTAGCAGTCATTAAGTTCTTCTGGCTCTTTACTTAACATTGGGTGATTCTTCACTGAAGATATATTCAAAAGCTCAATTTTTGATTTAATAATTTATATGATAAACCATATTAAAATAAAAAATTCAGCCACTTCTTCCTACCGTTGACATGTAAATCAAGTCAAAGGATTTAGCTTTCCTTATTCACAAGACAGGTCATAGAAATTGGAACTGGTGTCCATGGAACCCTTTCTCCCCTTCCAAATGACTTTTTCAAAAAAATACCTGCCTTAGGAAGTCCTAGTAGAAATAATACTACATAGAGATGCCAGAAAGAATCTTAATTGATATAATTCCTTAGTCAATCACATTTCTACACAGCTCTTCATTCTGCATCAAAGCAACAAATGAAAATTCATTAAAATCATTAAATATTAACATGGTTGCTTGGCATGCTAGGAACACACCCTCCCTGGATTTGTAATACTGGAATGACGACATGCGGTTACATTTGTCTCCATGTTTTAAGAAATTTTGTCGGTGATTTTCCTGTTCTGCTTGTTTCATGAACTAGACTTCAACTTACTCAGTAAAGTAGATTTTTATGTTTTCTTGCTATGAGAAAATATCAACATTGGAATATATTATAAGTTGAAGTTAAAGTAAGAAGTGTACAGGGACATTCATGAAAATGTGGCTACTGTTTCTTCATTAAAATTTTTCGTTATATTCCAAATCTGTAATCTAGGTTTAGATTATATTTAAATATGTGTGATCTTACAATCCACCGAATTTCAAACTAATAAACTAATTAACAAAAGTATAATTTAATGTACTTTAGATATGCTTTTTAATTTTTTTTCCTGAAAGCTTTAATTAATTTATGGAGTTGATATCAGAGACTTTCTGTATAAGACCAGTATGTTTCAAGATTATTATAAGTTCACATGTCTTTAATAATAGTTATTGCTTCAAATCTATTCATATTTACTGAATATGAAAGTTAACTTAGAGTAATGTGCCACTTTTATTTATTTTGGGACTCTTTAAAAATTACTTTTTGTTCTTAATATTATAATATGAATAATTTAATTTTTCAGTGGAAAGCTCCCTATATGTGCCTTCTTGTTCATTTTCAAATTTATGGCTTTATCATTAATTGTGGCTATATACATAAATATATTTGCATAGAACATATACATTCCCAAATATAATCTACTTATTTGCATAACGTTATGTACATGTATGTTTTGGAGGATGAACGTACAAGAACTCCTCATTGTGCATAGCTTTTCCTGAAAATCTTTAATCACTTATTCACTTGCATGATATGTTATATTCTTATAAATAGATTCTTAATCACCATAAAGTTCCTGTAATCTCTCATCTCTCCCCCTTTTCTGCCTATCATCTTTCTTCCTCTCTTTTCCCTTCTCTCTTTCTCCTCTCTTGCATACTCCTTTAGAACAAGGTTTTTCAATTGCAGTGATGTTTCTCTGCAGCCTTGATTCTTTTTGATATGTGGGATAGACAAGTGATTGTAGGATGCTTAGTAGCATTCTTGGTTTTATCCAGTAGATGCCAGTCAAGACTCTGTCCACCAACTTCAAGTTGCAATTTCAAAATATCTCTAGACTTAGCCAAGATTTTCCAAGTTGAGAAGTGCTTAAATTTTAATATTTTAATATGTTGACCTTTTCCTTTCTTACATGTTTTTTAAAAAGTCAACTTCTTAAAATGTCATTATTATTGTGTTTTTTCATATGTATGTTTATGTGTTTATGCATGTGGATGATTCTGTGCATGTGGTCAGAGGATGTCTTGGTAAAATCAGTTCTCTTCTTTCATCTCAATGTGGACTCAGGGTTAGAACTAGGTCAGCAGGTTTGTGTGGTGAGCAATATTACCTACCCACCTGGCCATCACACTGCTTTGTTCCAGTATTCCATGTCCCACTGTCCTCTGTCTTCCTATTATTCATAGACATTATTAATATCTCATTATAGGCATTATATGGTATGTTTCACTATTTTAATGTTTAAGTCAAAAATGTAGTATTATTCCTTACCACATTTTATATCTATAGTAGGTCTGCAACTTTGTTTACCATCAGTGCAATACAATTAGTAGACAGTACTTTATGATCAACACATCTCCAATCACTGCTGTAATTGCTTGGTACTAGTTCTATCTTTCTAAACTAGTCAATTGGATACAATTGTATGCTCTTTCTTTTCTTGTGCTTGCTTCCTATTGCACATTTTCCTCATTTTGAATTCACAACTAGGGAAGGTATGGAGGAAATGATGGTGCTTTTCATAATAAAGACAGTGGTTGATGAAAAGGAACATAGCATTAGGCTTTGATCGCTGCAACAGAGTGGGTCCTTGCAGAAATCAATTTGGCAAGAACGCTGGTAGGAAATATATGTGACCAAAGCATTGTATCCTCTTAACCAAAATGAGGTTATGCACGAAAGAATACAGCAACAGGTATTCAAATCACTCGGTGACATCTCCTCATCATCCACTGGGTGGATTTCATCTGGGAAACTCTGACATCTGATGATGCTGGTTATTTTTATTTGCTTATTATTATCTGAAAATATTCTGAGGAAATGAGTGCTCATGTCTTTTTTTTCTGTAATTGGATTTTTCTGTAGAAAATTCTTTGTATGTTCTGGTTATAAGCATTTAATCAGACACAGAAAATCTTTTCTATGTCTAGAGTTGATCATACTTTACTATTGACTCAACCAAAATTCTAAGTTTGGCAGAACTCCAGTTACTGATGGTTTCAACAGTGGATTATATTTTTAGTATGAGAAATGTTTAAGATAGCTTTACCTAAATTTGATCAAAGAATTATTTTTATTTTCCCACAAAAATTGTTTTAGTTTAAAACTGATTAATTAGAGGAAAATATATGAAATTCTTAGCTATCCTACCTCATAGGTATCCAATTTTAGTAGGAACATTTATAGAAAAAAATCATATTACACAGTAATCATATGAAGGTTCATGTTTTGCTAAATATTAGAAAATGACTTGCTCAGTTTTGTATCTCCTTTCCAAAATGAATTCAGCTGCTCTGGGTTGTTTTTGCTTCTAATTC
Organism: Apodemus sylvaticus; assembly: GCF_947179515.1. Classification (NCBI taxonomy): domain Eukaryota; kingdom Metazoa; phylum Chordata; class Mammalia; order Rodentia; family Muridae; genus Apodemus; species Apodemus sylvaticus. The sequence goes on from NC_067484.1 coordinate 76,985,260, forward strand.
TAATATCTCTTTCTTTTGATGGGGTCTTCTGAGTGACAAGTTAGCCTTGCTTATACCTTGCAGTTCCTGGAGCTCTTTAGACAAGACAAAAACCTGTTCTGATTTAAGTTTAAGATTGGCCCAGTAGTCAGGCCTATAAATCAAAGTATTCAGACTTGAAATATAAGAATAACAATTTCAAGACCATTTTGAGTACTTAGCATGTGTGAGGTTCCAGGAGCAGCCACAAACGGAAAACCAAGAGCAGATGGCTGGCTTTCATCAACTCGTTTTGGCATTTTCTATCCTCTGGCATCCAGGTTCTTCGGTTGAGTCTGTCAAGCAAGTGACTTCTAGTTATTTTAGTTTTCAGTTCTACAGTAGTTGGTTCTTAATGTTTTCCCATCACTTCTCATTTGTCTAATATTTCTTTGGTGAACATTCTGATTTTTTTCTGACTTCATCTAATTATGTATAACATATTTAAAAAACGTTGAAATGTAAATACAATACATCATTCTCCCACTCCCTCCATGTCCCCAGTTCTTACTCTCTTTCAAATTCACGGCCTTATTTTTCTCATTTTATCTAATTATTGAAGATATATGCACATACAGGTATCTCTCTCTCTCTCTCTCTGTGTGTGTGTGTGTGTGTGTGTGTGTGTGTGTATGTATGTGTGTGTGTGTGTGTGTGTGTGTGTGTATTTCATATGCATTTGTGTATAGGATTTCAAGGCTGATAACTTGGTTTTAGAAAAACAGTGAAGGGTCTATTTGTCCTTCTTTCATCATTCATCATTTGCCTGTAGTTATTTGTCTAGGGACAAGGCCCTTGATACCTCTTTTCTATGTTAGCATCTCTATTGTTGTCAAGTTTGTTCACATCATAGCATAGAGTAAAGTTCTCGGGTCATATGTTCTGTGATCTTGGTATTCTTGTATATGGACTATCTTGAATTATTCTAGATAATATTTACTTGACATTCTCTACAATGAATGATTTTAAACTTTTTCTGGATATTTTGACAGTCATTCCATAAAAGTCTATTTTCTGGTAACATTTATTTGGATGCTCTCATTGAGTTTGACAATGTAGATCTGCATCTACATTAGATTCCTGCTATATGGTTGACATGGTAGTTTTCCACGAACCCTGGGGTTTACCCTGATTTGCTTCATATGTGCATCATGTAACCACTCATCAGAAGCAATGGTTATATCTCATGTCATTATTTTGTTGTCAAATTCCTTACCTGGTTTTTCTTTTTTTTTTTATTCGATATATTTTTTATTTACATTTCAAATGATTTCCCCTTTTCTAGTCCCCAACTCCCCAAAAGTCCTGTAAGTCCCCTTCTCTCCCCCTGTCCTCCCACCCACCCCTTCCCACTTCCCCGTTCTGGTTTTGCCTAATACTGCTTCACTGAGTCTTTCCAGAACAAGGGGCCACTCCTCCTTTCTTCTTGAACTGCATTTTATGTGTGGATTATGTTTTGGGTATTCCAGTTTTTTGGTTAATATCCACTTATTAGTGAGTACATACCATGATTTTTTTTCTTATAACTTTCTACACAGACTGGAAAGAGTACTCATTGTCTTATAGCCATCCCTTCCAAATTTTGTTGTTTTTACAGATGAAAAAGATAGATTCTATTACCTTTTGTGATTCATTGGGAGGCATGGGAATAATTAGCCCACAGGAATTTTTCAAGAAAGGAGGTACAACTTAAGCCATTTATTCAGAACTTCTGTCCTATGATTAATCTAACTTTTATTCTGTTTAAGTTTTGGTTTTATTTTATATGGAGAGGTCAACTGTCAATGTAATTGGTATGGCTTCTACAGCTCATCTATGTTAATCTATTACAAATTCTAGGATATTTTATTCATCTTTTATATTTCACAGGTTCTTTTTATTTCAATTTGGGGGCTAATGTGTCCAGTATTTTTCTTGTTGATGTGAAGATAATATTTTATTTATCAGTTGTGAGGAGTCTTCTAATTTCTCTTCAGACATATTTCAGTACCTCTCTCTGTCTTACCTTTTCTGATATATTGAAGACTTTTTATCACTTCACGTCAGATGTTGTTAAAACTTCATTTATTATTATTTTGTGTGCCTGTATAGGTGCATGATGGGTAAACAAACTTGTGTAGGTAAAGGGAACAACATTGCTGAACAGGTTCTTTTCCCTGTATATCAGTTCCAGGGATCAAAATGGTTGCCAGGATTGTATGGCAAGAGTGGTTCACCCACTGAGTTCTGTTATTAGCCAGCTCAAAATATTTTCTTGTTTATTTGGTTCTGTGTACTACAATGAGTGATATCCTATAGATGTATCATAAAGAAATTTAAGATCCCTGCATCCAGTATTCAGAAATAGTAAATTTATAATTATAAATGATTACTATACAACATGTAGATTTGACTAACATCACTGACAGAATGCCACACCACAGAAAATCAGAAGTATGCTGAGACTGTCATGCTATCATTGCCCAATTGCTGCCACCTGTGTCCCATGGGGCAAACTGTACTGTTGGAACAAACAACACTAGGAGAATGATATTGTAATCTGTAACCTGCACTCAGTCACTGTATATTAATGTCCACACACCTAAGGGTATCCTGGATCACCCTCATGAAAGCCCTCACTCATTCATGCTCCTTCACACACCTTACAAAGAACACTGGAATGTTGCTGGTTCTCACTGTTTACACTAATAAAATCAGTCCTATCAAGGTTGAGGTTAGGCTTGGCTGTCTTCTCTGCCCTTTGTTCCTGTGGTCTACATGTAAATCTAAGAATTACAATCCAACTTTTAAAGAAAAGTATGTCCATGCCATCATCTGTGTTATTCTAGAGGATTCATTAAACATGCTTAGTGTTCCTCATTTTTTCTTTCAGTGGAATATATTACACTCATGAGTATGATTTGTTTTGTTTTGCTTTGTTTTGTTTTGGCTAAGTCTAATGGCTTCTATCTTACTTGGAATTCTTGTTTTCCAGGATATTTACCTTTTATATTGTTTATTCTGGGGTGGTTATAATTTGTTTTATTTTTTAATTTCCAAGCCTTGTCATAACTCTACTTATAAGTCACAAGAAATATCGTGATTGACACAGGAAATGCTCTAGCACTTGGTACCATTCTAATGCTATCAGTTTGGTTTCCAAACATGGTAAAACTATTTTAGAGTATATGAAGAAGTACACAGGAATATACAAGTAATTGTTCTGGTTTCTCCAGAGGTTTTGAATTTAAAAAAATGTGCATGCCTGTGTCTGCGTATGGATTTGTGCATCAGTGTACAGGTGCCTACAGAGGTGTTAAGATGGTGTAGGACTCTCTAGAGCTGTAGTTATAGGCAGTTGTGAGCTGCCTGGTGGAGTAACTGAGAATGGAGCATGGGTTATCTGGAAATGAAGCACAGTCACTTACTGTGAAGCCTTGCTTCTAGCCCGTCTTTCATGTGTTCTTTAAAAAATAAAAGATTTTCTTCTTGCTTATGACAGCACATTGTAACAAGGAAAGCTTAACTGAGCATTTGTATGTTAATTTAAATAATATATGCATTTATATTAATTTCTTTGATCAATATTATGTAATTAGCCATCATTATATCATTCATTGATTTTTAAAGTAGTATATTAGATTATAGAATTGTAAAATTTACAAATATACAATGTAGAAGAATGTTAAGCAAAAACAGTGCTTAGCAATATTCTGAGTTTCCTCTTCATCTTGGAAAATCCCTTCTAACCTTTACTGATGGCGCTTTTATTGATTAGCCAACAATTGTGGTGATAAAAAGGGACCTAGGGTCAATTCTAGGCCCAAGCGTTTCAGAGGCCATGTGTCGTTTTCTATTTTTCTTTCCTTTAATCTGGAAAGAGATATGAGAATGAAGAAGCTACAATTCTGAAATATCCTGGAATGTGAACTAGCCTTGGAGAGATCAGATCTTTAAAAGTTCCTTTTTGTAACATATTGGAACTTAACTGGCACTGTGTTTGTGTTGTGTGTAGTTTTTAACAGCAAGTTCCTGCCTCATGAATATTTATTACATCTTCCCCTATGCTGTTCTTGTTCTTTCTTCCAAAAATAAATTCCCTTGGGCCAAAGATCCTTCTAAACCTTTTTATTTTTATGTTTCTCTGCATAGGTTTTTTTTTTTTTAAATCTAATGTATACATTCTTGAAAATAAAGACAATACTTTTTCTCATTTCACCAAGTTGGACTTCCCAATCTATTTAAAATATTTATTTTGAGATAAAATTTTATTCAAGAAAAAAACCATGTAACATCTACTTTTCACCACTTCCAAGAATGTGCACGCCCAGGGAGCCCACTAGAAGGTTAAAGTACAGTATGCAGAATTTGGCATCCTGCGAAATAATATGGAAATGTGTTAAAGTACAGCTATGACAATATATTTGTAAAACAAGTAATTTACAAGAAAAATAAATTATTTGGATTAAATGGCCCTTTAAAAATAATAATAAAAGCAGATTGTGCTCATTTGTTTGGCTATTCATTCTTTCACTTCCAAGTAATCCTGCCTGGTTTCAGTCCATACCCTAGAGCAATTGCACATGTTTTATAACAGATGTTTTATTGCCTGGAACTTTGCAAAACTCATCCATCCACAGTAGTATAATATGCCCCTGACACAACCAGGACCGAAGATAAAACAGCAAGATTGCAAAGCAGACCAAAAACAAACTCGGAAAAATCACTGGGGAAGTTAGCAAGTGAGGTAGGCTTGAGTTTCTCCACAGGATAGATTTCCTCTTTCTTAATTAAACCTTGCTTTCAAAACCCTAGAGCCATAAGGTCTTGCTTTTCTGGTTTGGTTCTTGTTCTGGGGTGTTGTTCTCATCAGATATAACAATGAAGGGCCACCATGCCTTACTTCTTTGACCTGAACTAATAGTTTATGATTTACTCATATTTTTCTGACATCAGAGAAGAAAATCTATTTTACTTACTGCAGACTGCAGCAAAGGTTACTTTTGACTTTCTCTCTGCCTAGCTGATGTTCATCTGTGATTTCTAAGGGCATAAGCTTCAGGGATCTAGACAAACAGATAATCTAGTCCTCATAAACGGGAGGACAGTACAGAGCATGCTAGCAGTGCAGTAGATACTTTGGGGAGTCCGTACTTACAAGACAGTCAACCCAATTTGTTTTGATGAAAGAACACTCTTTGTCCTGTGATTTTGCAAACCTGTTTTAGACAAAATGTAAATGGATACTGATTTGTATAACTATTCATACTGGAAAGTTCAGTTTTCATTCAAATCTTTGGTTTTTAGGATACCTGAAAATTAATGAGATAGTTCTGGACACCAGGACTTATTGTTAAGGGCCTTTAGCCCTACCTTCTGTAGTTTATGTCCTTATCATGAGACACCTTTCATATCTTATGTACTCATGTATGACGTTCTGTTTGCCTTCTTCCCTTCTATCACTACTTCCTCTAGCCAACATCCTTTTATTCAGGATGCTCATGTTGCAAAGGGAAGGACCTCTCAGTCTAGGTGCCCTACCCTGCCTGTATCTGCAGAAACAGTTTTCATAAGAAAATTCAGAAGACATTTCTCTGTGAAATTATAGTGAGCATGTATTTCTTGAGGACATACTAATAAGCAAATTTTCAGTATTGCTTGATAGAAGTTCCAAATGGTGCTGATATCATGATCTTGGCAAAATAGTGACTATAAAATTTACATTTGACACCAATTCTACTTCTATATTTTCCAAAATAAAGACTTTGGAAAGGCGAGTACAGAAAGAAGAAGACAGCGAGAAAGACAGAAAGATGCAGAGAGAGACAGAGACAGAGATGGAGAGATGAGCAGAAGAACTACTTGTTGCCATTCTAATCATGCTTGAAGAGGTATTTGTCATAGGCTCCAGCTCCAAGAGACTCAGTCTTTATTTGTAAAAAATGGTCTCACTGTATTCTTCAATAAACACATGTTTAAGAATCATTGACAAATCACCATCTACTAGTGATTCATCACATAAGTTGGGAAAAGATCTTTACCAATCCTACATCCTATCACAGTCTAATATCCAATATATACAAAGAACTCAAGAAGTGACACTCCAGAGAACCAAATAACAGTATTAAAAAATGAGATACAGAGCTAAACAAAGATTTCTCAACAGAAGAATATTGAATGACCAAGAAGCACCTAAGAAGGGTTCAACATCCTTAGTCATCCTGGAAATGTAAATAAAAACAACCCGGAGATTCCTCCTCACACTAGTCAGAATGGCTAAGACCAAAAACTCAGTGTGTAGGGGAATGGGATAGGGGATTTCTGGAGGGGAAGTCCAGAAAGGGGATAACATTTGAAATGTAAATATAGAAAATATCCAATAAAAGAAAAGAAAAAAAGAACCTGGATGACCTGTTATTTCTACAAAATTAAGTAGACTTCAATTATTTAATCTTATGTAATTTTTGAAGTGACTCTTCCTCCCTTTAAGATGGCAAAGGTCATTTTGAGCTGAGTGCCCCTGGAGCAAGATGTAATAGGAAAGGGATATCAGGAACTACATAATATACCTCACAGAGAACATTACATATTGGAAAATTTAGAAAAGTAAACACTTGGAATCATAACAAGAACTAAACATGACTCTCTTGGAAAGCCTATAATTGGAAACATTTTATATAATTTTATATTTTGGTTACACTGTGAACATTGAAATTTATCAACAAAGATTAAGTATACATCTTTAAAACTTTCCCCAAGATACCCTTGATTCCAGAAAAGCTCCAATGGTAGAATTACTTGAAGGGAAATTGGGACTGTAAGATATCTAACAAGAAATCTCCCACCAGTCTTAGCAACTATTCTGTTTTAACAATTATTGAGTTAAAGTTTCTAGAAGTTAGAAATTATTGCCTTTTTCTGTTTTCTTCTCAGAAAATCCACCTAAATTCTATTGCACATTTTAACAGAGTCACATTTTTCAAAGACATAATAGATAGAAGTCCAATGAGGTGCTTTTCAGTTGTCTATACTTTGGGTTTCTGCATTCTGGGTCTTCTCGTTACAGTCAAACAGTGTCTTGAGACCTAGAGACACACAAATATAAGACTTTCTACACTGTAAATTCTGAGAGAGAAAATAATCCATTGGAAGACCTCAGGATACCAGTCCATTCATCTTTGACAATAGTACCAGAAATCAAGTAATTATGTAATATATTTGAGATATTTCCTAGAAAAAGGCAAGAATTTCATCACTTTCCCAACAGGGGTGTGATGGATAATATTATCAACTTGACAGAATCTGGAGTCACCTGGAAGGCAAGTGTCCAAGCATGCCTGTGAAGGATTATCCTTATCAAATTAAAACCCATGTGAAGACCCATGATAAAATGAAAAAATGTACCAGCACCATTCTGTGAGCTTGTGTCCTGGACCGCATAAAATGGAGATGTTGACTTCCCTTTGAGGATGGAAAGTCCCCAGGAATTCTAAGCAAAAATAAATCCTTCCTTTCTGAAGTTGTTTTGTCATAGTGTTTTGTCACAAAAATGAGACAATAAAGTAATACAGATGGTAAATTCAAAAGAATGGGAATAAGTTATAATACTATGCAAGACAAAGGCAAAAATAGAATCAGAACAGATGAAAAAGGTGGGCTGCAGCTTGTGTTATTACACTTGTATAGAGTTTATACAATCTGGGTTTAGTCCTCTGTACTGGAAATAAAAGTGAGTATTTGTTACCTTTCTGAGTACTTTCTTGACCCTGACCACAAGGTCACTACCAGTTATTATAAGCATATCATAAGCATCCACTTTACTTTTTGTTCAGATACTATAGGTTGGAGACTTTGTGGGCTTTGAAAAGAAGCAAAATTTTAATCACATGTTTTCAGGCTGCTATGGGAGAGTTTGAGTTAAGTGTGATCCTGATGAGTGCAGGTTTGCAAACTCATCTGTGAACCTGCCATTCCTCCCAGACACCCTGGCCAGCCAACGTCTAACACCAGCTGATGAAAGGCTGCAAGATACACACTTGGAACCCAGGAATTACTTACACATTGTCATAACATGGTATGAAAACACACACAAAAAACAAAACCAAAACAACAACAACAACAACAACAAGAAAAACCCTTTCTTTTATGGCTGTCAAAAAAAATATCTACACAAATAGGCATGAAAAAACCTTTGCTACAATAAAAAGGCCAATTCAGGCCTAGATCACAGCCCCACTCAGCTAATTGTATTAATGTCTCATCAGAAGGAAGGATTCTGTTAGAGGTAGATGTAAGCTTAGCTCACTGTCCTATCACATTGCCCTTGGTGTGCTAGTGATTAGACCTATTTCTGTATGTTGCTATGGGATCAAACTATTTCGCCTTCATTTTTCTGCAAACTTGAGGTTTGCAGTTCAATTCTCATAAGCATTTCTCACACCTATTTTATATCAGAAATTTTTTATAATTAAGCAAGCACCATGCTTTACAGACATTTAAATGCAGCTTGAATCTCCCTTAGAGTTTCTTATAATAATATGGGACCACATTCTCAAAAGTATACAGTAATTAGAAATCTTTGTTCTGAATTTCTTCTAAATATGAGATTCTTGTATCATTTTTTCTTCTCTGAGTTGGACTCACCCACTCTCTGAACACATAAAAAATATTCTAATCCTTAGTTTATACTACCTCCTTTTCTTCCTTTCTGTCTCATTATTTTTCTGTCTCTCTCTCTTTTAGTTTCCTATCCATCCCTCTCACTCATTTCTCCCCTTCTCCCTTGGTAGCCCCCCCAAAAAACAGTACAGTTAAACATTATTTTAAGTCTTAGGTACTTTATTGAAACTTAAATGCTTTGAGGATTTAAATTCACACATCCAAATGAACTTACAAATAGACATATGTAACTGTAAGTGTCTGCAGCATATACATATGCCGATAAGATAATAGGCAATTTTGAGATTAGAATGAAAAGAAATCAGTTAAGCCCATTATCTTGTACCTTCAAATACATAACTATGCAAGTCATAAATGGTGGAAGCACTATTACAATTCCACAGACTATTATTCTCTATGTGAGTCTATCTATTTATCTATCTATCTATCTATCTATCTATCTATCTATCTATCTATCTATTTATCTATCTATCTATTATTCTCTATGTATGTTTATCTATCTATCTATTTATCTGTATCTATCCATTTATCTATCTATCTATCCATCTATCTATCATCTATATATTTGCAGAACAGAAGGATAAATTTTCTGTTTTATAGGAATTCTAAGATCTAGAAAGATGAGTGTGACTATTTTCCATAGAATCACAATAGTATAAACCAATCAGTCAATTATTTATCAGTCTGGGGAAATGGCGACAATTATTCAAAATTTTCTTGAAAAATATTATTAGACTCATTTCCTTTTCACATAACATTAAGAAAAAAGAAGAAATCTTTGTGGGATGAAGAACTGAGCTTTATATCATATAATTAAAACAATTATCTAAGGGTGTACAGTGATGACTTTGTGGACTTGTTTTGGTTTATCCTGATAATAGACAATATAAAAAGGGGGAAATGAGTGCATATAATGATTGTATTCACAGATGCAATGCAATATTGAAGTCCCAGCATACATTGTGAGAGATGGGGTCTATCTGCATTACTCTCCTAGCTGAAAGTCAAGAAAGATAAATGAAGGGTGAAAGGAGTCGGACTGGGAGCTGGTGAGACTGCAGCTTAGGACAGCTCTGAGGACAGAGCTGGGGCTTGAGTATTTATTTATTTTAATTACTTTTCTCTTTCTCCTATTAAATGCCTATGCCTTTGTTCTTGATTTGAAAGCAGTGCCATCTCTGTTTAATTACTGTGATTTTGATTGACAAGAATAGAGGACACCAAAGAAAGAAAGCTGTCTCCTTCATGTCCTGTTTGACACAATATAATGAATGGGAAATGGCTAGTTTATTTTTTCCTTGACAACTTAAATATTTGAAGATGAAATGTAGATTTTAAGAGCATAATGTAAGAGAGCTGAGAGGGAAGAAAAAGAAAGGAAGTTAATTGGACCAGGAATCAAATACAGCATTCATTTATGCATTTGCCTAATAGTTTAATCACTGCCAATTTGGCAAAGCCATTCTGTGTAATTGTAATAAGAATTTCATCTCAGCTCTTCCCAGTGAAAAAAGGGTCAGCAATTAGACCTAGTCCACTGAATGCCCCAGTCCTGTGTTGTAATATGTTTACTTTAGAATCCCAGCTTCCCTATGCCACTAGCGTGCTTGAGGGGGAAAAAAGGTAGTGTGGCTGCTCCCTCTTGGCCTCATGTCTTTCAGAGATACCCTAAGGTACTAAATAATGACAGTACAAAGAATATCTGTGTAGATGAGCCTGCAGATTTGGGGATTTGGATGTTGTAGACAGTGCTTCTTTTGCTAGACTTAATTCCTTTAGCAGGGTGAAATACCATCTGTGGGGATTCCTGTCATGTATACGGAAGTTAGTCATGCTTTCCTTGGAGCTGAGTTTCTTGAATTTTAATGAAACCTCTGTCATTCTGACTCCTACATATCCCAGTGTTAAAATCAGTGGTCAACAACCCATTACCACAGTGACTCTTGTAGATACACCAACCCGGAAAGACCTGAAGAATTTAAGTTATCTTCCCTCCCTGAACTCTTCTATACTTTAGACCCTGAGAATCTACAACATGTGCCATTTCTGCTTTAAAGAGAAAAGATTGGATTCTAAGGAGAATTCAAGATTTTTTAATGCCCTTCTTCATCGGATTCTTTTCTCTTCCATTTATATTTTTTAAAAGATCTCCCTTGGGTCCTGGGGCTGTTGTACAGGTTTTGTAGAGTGAAAGTGCATTTTTACAAAAAACCCATGAGTTAAGTGTGGATTCTGAGCAAAGAAAAGGAGCTGTCATGTAGAAATTAGGAGAGAATGACATGCTGCCATCTGAATATAAATTAAACAGGAGTATTTTAGCCTAGAGAAGCAGGTGACCCTTCTATTTGCAATATTTACAGTTAGCCTATACATCATTCTCCAAACTCTACACAGAAAATAGTGAATTCAAACTGGATCTCTGTGTGACTCTTTAACACTCCAGGGTATGTTGTCACTGCCTCAAAGCAGGGTAGTTATGCCGCAACTCTCTCTGTCACTTTCCCTGTACAAGTCAAATATGGTTTTAAAAGAACTGATAGTGCAAGTGGGACCTGGTAGTTCTTTTGGAAGAACTTTTCTGTGCCCTAAAAGGACTGTAGCTGTCTGCTTCACGGTGGCTCATGCAAACTCCTTAACTGCCTTGGTTTAGTGAGTGGTTGGCATCTCTGTCTGTGTCTACAGGCCTGCTTTCTCTCAGCTGTATATTGTGCTTCTCCTTGCTTTGTTGATGATAGAGCCCCACACAAGACTGGTCAAAGTTAACACTTCCCATTTAAATGAATTAATATTCTCATTGTACTGGCTTATCAGGATTAAATGGGTTGATGTGTCAGTATCTGAGCAAACTTACATTAAATCTACTTTTAAAATATGGCTTATCTTATTTTTATGTTAACATGCAAGCGTCTGTCAAGTCTCCTTTGTGTCGCCCAGTGTCTTTATCAATTCACGATGCATTTACTCTTAGATGTGTAAATGTGTCTAGAAATCCACTGATGTCAAACGCCTCAACACAGAGAAAAGGGATAGTGCTGATAGAAATATTTTGCTTGCTTTAGGAACAAAGGCACCTCGCTGCCTTTTAAAAAGAAACCTTCCTCTCTTTAGCTCTCAGTATTTACTTCTTTATCATGTCTCCTGCTTTTCTACTTCAGTCAGTGGAGAGCATAGAATAGACACTCATTGATGTTTTTGATTAATGATGAAATGTATTAGCTACCTTTTGAAAACCCATTGTTTTTCGGTTTGGTTGTAAACCTGCTTATATGGAAATCAACCGCATTCAAACTTCGAAGCCTGTGGAGGTCACAAATCACAAATGTTGACTGTTCAGTAGTCATTTATTAATGCATTCATTTTAATAAATATATCTAAATATTCATTCTTTGCCTACCATAAGGCTTTGCTCCAAGGCATGTGAAAAGATGGCAGATAAAAAGGACATACCTTTTCATTGTTAATAATTATACCTCAGAAGCACAATCACATCAAACTATAACAGGAATCATCTTTACAGCAGATCTCCATCATCCCTGCAGTTTGGGATTATACAGTGAGTCCTTCATGCCCAGAGACTTCCATGTGCTGAGTCTTCATTTTGCCCCCGTTTATTCCTCAGCTCTTGGTCCCATATTTAATGGATAAGTTAGAAATCAGCTCTTCTAAGCCGTGCAAATGGAGGTATGGGATTTTTTTTCTAAGGAGCTGCTTTTATCATTTGCATCCATCCCATAAACTTTGCTGATACTGGATGTTACTGACCACTAAGAAACATGTTGAGAATTTTATCTGAATTTTTGTTGTGTCTACTTTTCTGTTAATTTTCAAAATATCTAAGAATGAGGTTCATGATCAGATTAATGGAAGGAGATTTATAAAATTAGCATTTTATTAGCAGAACTCTTCCTACTACACTACAGTTTTTATTACCAGACTAAAGTTGTTACCTCCAAGATTCATCTCACAGCAAGTCTGTGAGCTGGGTCCTCATACAGATGGTGAAGAATGTTGTAGAGATCTTCCCACCTGGCTGGGCTTGGCAGCATTTCCTCAGCCACTTTCTCTCCGAAACTACAAGAATTTGGGAGAAAAAAAAGACTCCTCAGAACCTCTCATTTATCATGATATGCTTCTTTGATACTGTGATGCTTTTTTTGACATAGTTAGTAGTCACTGATTGATGAAGGTTAGAGTTCCCCCAAATGAGGCACTTCTAGACCATCAAACGCCATAGCAGTTTTGGAGTTATTCATGTGATTTTTATCACCAACATAATTATTTACCTCACTTCTTCTACCCACATTCATGAAGAATTCCTCAGAGAGGATTCCACAATAAATATCTTTATGTATACATTTTTACCTTCATGAAAGCCATTGTAATTACAATGAAGTATAGGCTGCATCTATTGAGTACAGACAGGAGGATGCCAGATCCGTTGTGGGGATGGGCATGGAATGAGTGGTATTTGAGGCCAGCAGAAAGCCTGGAAGAGCCAGTATCTGGCTCCCTAAGTGCTAGCCATCAAAGGAAACCACCTCTACTCTTCTGTGTCCACATTAAAGGGTTAGCTGAACTGCAGGTTCATTCTGTGAAGAACGTTCTTCCTTCTTCCGGGCTCTACCACTCATCTGTGTGTTTCCTATGCTAGAACAATGTCAGCAACCCCACCATGATAACACATTTGAATTATGGACTATGCAATATGCTTTTAATGCTCCATTATAATCTGTGTTATCTTTGTACACTAACAATTTCAATTTAGATTTCTTTGTTTTCTAACTCAGTTAGTTTTCCTTACTTCTATGAGAAATGGTGTATGTTGCTCTGATTTCATTTTTCTGTATTTTCTCCATTATGCACTGAGGCCACTATTTGTCAGTATGTAGAAAAATGCAGACTCTCTCAGGTTTAGGGAAACAAATTCAATGTATTCATTTCTACAAGCTTGGGAAATGTTGAGAGTTAATGACTTTATCTTCCTTGTTGGTCTTATGCAGCTAGAGCTTGCAGCATATACCTTCAAATGAGTTCTTTCAATCATACACTTTGAACCTGATTTCTAATATTGTCTATGAATAACAGCATTGGAATTTCAAAGCAAAGAACAGAAAGTCAAAGATGAATCAAAGCCATTGAGTGCATAATGCTAGACTGATTAATATACTATAAAGGAGAGATAAAAAATGACATAAAGTGATAGTTCAAATATTTTCTCCCTTTTATGAATATGACTTTGTCATCCACTCTCAGTGAAAAATAAGCTGGAGGTAATACTTCTTGAGGGTATTTTGCCTTTTTTTTTTTTAAACAGAGTGTGGGGCTCTGGACCAAGACATCTTCACACTGATGTGTGCTGCTACTGTTGCTGCAGGGTGCTAGCTGCTGTGGAGTTTCTCACTGGTTTCTGATGGCACAAAGAGGCTGGGGCACAGCAGGGTATGGAATAGATAAACACTAGGCATCTTTAGGAAGAAAATTTTGTTGATGCCAGGAATTAGTTTTAGTGGTTGGATAGAATGTGATTTGGTCAGTTACATGTAGCCATGAAAAACATGTTCTCTTCTGGTACAGAGAACAAGGGGATTTCTGTCTCGTTTTATTTTAGAAATCTTAATACAAATCAATCACGCATGATTTGCTAAGTGCAGTGGTTATATCTCAGAACTGATACATCCATTGCCCTTACTGACAAGCATGGGTTGGATAGGGTAGAAAGAATGTTGGTTTCTATGCATTAATGCACATAAAGAGGTGCTAAGAATTGCAGTTATATCATTTGCATCCTTGGCTTCATTTTTTAAAATCGAATTTGGTGCTCTGTGATTGCTTATTTATTATTCATAAAGTATGTTACTTTGATGTTGTATGTCAATGGTCTTTTTGACAGAAAAGGCATTACCTCTAAGCCATTCTCTGCATTGCTGCCGACATCCATGAAAGATGACTTTTGGATGTTTCCAGTTTTACAACTAAAATAAGAAAAAGAAAAGAAAAGAAAGAATAACAAAGATATAGTATCTTATAAAACGAACACAAACATTCATTTTCTTAAAAAGGAAAGATATACATAACTGCTTAGAATGTTTAAATATGAAAAAACAAGAAAAGCCAAGAATGGCTAAAATATAAACCCATTGGTTATCATAAGAAGATACTTGGAGTGATTGATTAAAGTAAGTTTTCAAGCCAATCACATTTTCAACCCTGCTTTTGTCTGGGATATTTGCTCTATCTTAATGGTAGCATCAGAACCTCTCTACCAAACCCAGATTTTTAAAACACCATCCTTTCTCTCCAAATGAAGTTGTTAATTATCAGTTCCTCAGAGTGAGAAATTGAATTCTATCCAATTGATACATTCTTGCTTCTGGATGTAGAAGAGACTGTGTGCTAATCACAGGCATAAGTAAATAAATGATATAAATATAGAATGATAACCTGTGTTTATGAATAAGACCTGTAATGCATAGTATTTTTACATTTTTCTTATTTTCCTTCAACCTCTTTTTTCTTAGATAAAATCTTCCACTTGTCTCCAGAGCAAGAGAGAGGAATCAAAAGGGAGGCAGATGAGATTTGGAGTTGGTTTCAGAGGAGAGACCAGGAAGGGAGACAGAATTTGAAATGTAAATAAAGTAACCAATTAATAAAAATAGAAAGAGGAACAGACTCTCCTGGATAGTTCTCTGATGTCTACTGCACAGGATCGGCCCTACTTGCCAAGTCATCCACATGTAATTATTACATAATCTCCAATATCTGCATCTGTGTCAGAAGAAACAAGGGCATTCCCTTCTGCCTGGGTCAGAGCTTTGCCATCTAGAGGTAAGCCACTTAATCTTCCTGACTTAACATTTGCAGAAATACAGATGCCATGATCATCATATGATGGTTTAACAATAGAAAGTCATTTCAAAAGAGTAACTGTCTTCTGGGAATTTTTAATCTCACATTGGAGATCACTTAAATACTCTAAGCATCTTTAATGTAACATGCAATGACATTTTCTGGCTTGTTTTCAGTACCTAATGTTTTCAGTTGACTGAGGTTAACACCCTGCCAATTATTTCTACTTGTGGAATTCAAGTGGAACCTCAGAAATATAAATGTACTTTCACGCATGTGTGTGTATATAAGGTGTGTGTGTTATATTAAATCTATATATATATTAATATATATATATATATAACTATATAACTATATATATAATTAGGAGTTATCTCAGGAATAAAACACAAAATCCTGTGTCATCTAGCATGTGAACTTTAGTGTTCTAATGATTCTGTTCAGAGAGGGTTGGGCAGCTACTGTTTATAAGTCTCTTCAGCATTCTCAACTTATTTACACAATTTTGCCTCCAAAGCACAGTGAATAGCCAAAGTAATTAACACCAGATTTTACTTCTGCTTCCTGACTTTATGCTTTTCTGGAAACAAGCAAAATAATATATGCTCTGAACTGGAGTTAATTTTTTCTTTCAAATTTGTCTCTATTTAAATGTTTCTTTATTATTTTTTACCTCATAATAATAATAAACTACCCAAAGCCTTGTATAAGGCAAAGAACTCAAATTTATATTTTGTTTACATCTTTTGGAAACACTATAGTACAAGTTTCACAGAGGCACTCTAACTTGGAGTTAAATGTAGGTTAATTAATATTCACATGTTAAAGGTATCTGAATTAAGAATTAAGGGAAAGCAGCTGAGGTAGCCTCTTCCCAAACACTCATGCACTATCGCCACTAAGTCCAGCTAGGTTCAAACTGAACACCAGTGTTGTGTTCTCCTTTTTACAGAGCAGGTTGAAAACATTGCATGGTTGTTTTAGGAAACCTAAATTGTTGATGGGTTCCATTTCCATTTCAAAAGAAGAATCCCACAAGCTAATATTTCCCCTCATTGTCAGTGAAAGTTAAAAAGCAAGCCAAATAAAACTACCAAAAACAAAACAAAACCCTAAAGTGCCAAGGAGCAATGTTTATAAGTTTTCAAATAGGAGCTGAAAAACACCAATAAAGTTTGGATTCAGCTCAAATGTACCATCAACCCAAGGCAGCTCCCCCTCCCCTGCCTCTTTTTAATGGTCCATTTGTCTGGTCCTCCTGGAAGATCTATAGAGAAAATTACCAGGGCAGAATGTGCATCCAATTGCACATCCTGCTACAGGAGAAACGATTCCTGTTCTCATCATTGGGATCAATAATTTGCTAACACAGTATTAGCAAGAGCAACAACTCCACCAGGTTAAAGGAGTTTTACACTGAATAATGACGGCCCAGCAAAGGGGAAAGCTGAGCGAGTAAATCCTGGCAGCCTTTTACTATTGAGATAGCAGGTGCTAGTGAATCAATAGTGGCTCTGGTGAGCCTGGACTGTAAAGATGCTTTATTGTTCTGCCTAAGTACATTGGCAGAGATGCTCCTCTTAATATCTGTACACAGGAGCCATTGGGATCCAGGCCTGCCCTATTAACAGAAACATTTCCTCTTCTGAGCAGGTGAAGGCCCATATGTGGCCCCAGAGCCAGGTTGTACAACACCTCCGTGAAAACACTAATAGAATCAGTGGAGCAAGGTGAGAGGGGGGGGTGAATGAAGCCACAGAGAGAACACTGGAAAGGCCACAACACATGAACTGACTGAAAGGATGCCTCAAGAGAACTTTCCTTGTACCATCATATCTAAATCATCTCTTCATAAGCAAAAAAGGTTTGAAACAATATCTTTACTCCAAGTTATAAAATGTGTCAAATCGGAGCAGTGAAGGACCACTCTGTGCTGTCCCAAAGATCATGTAAAATGTGTCCCATTTGTGGTTTTTACTTTTATTTTTATTTTGACTTATGTTGCTTTGATAAAATTCAGTATATAACTAGCTTGGGGGAAAAAGTTCTATGTTGCTTGCAGACCATAATGCATTTTCAAATGAAGCCAAAGAGAAAGGCAAGGCAAGAGCTAGAAGCAGGAACTTCAGAGGAAGGCTTCCTTTGGTTGGTTCAGATACTCTCACATGATTAACTGCACAGGGTTGGCACTTGCTGGCATGGATTTGGCTTTCCTTTGTTAACTGAAGTTAATAAAATTCTTCAATATATGCCTGGAGGCAAATCCAGAGGATACCATTCCTTAGTTGGGGCTTTTCCTTCAAAGGAGACACTGGTTTATGTCAAGTTGACCACTAAAGTTAAGTATTACAGCATTCTTACAAACTGTTAGCAAACAGTGAAGGAAGACAAAAAAGACATAATTGCCAATGTTTTCTGACTTTCATTTTCTCCAATAAGCATGGAGGCCATGTTTTCTGTTTTCAAGGGATGGTCATACTTTAAGAAATTTCTGTTTACCAACTGCGAGCTATTCCAGAAACAGATTGTTCTTGAAAGGGACATTGTTGCAGAATAAACAAGCATCATCAGTGTCTCATGCAAAAGATCTAAGAGGATAAGAACAGTCCATAATTGAGAGGAAAATAGATTTATACTTGCAGAGAAAAAAATCTAGGGTTGAGGGAAGTTATAGGTATGACTTTTGTTAGAGGAAGTCCACAGTTAAAATCTAGATGTGTGTGTGTGTGTGTGTGTGTGTGTGTGTGTGTGTGTGTGTTTGCACATACACACAAACGTGGACACATAAAGTTGATACTATGTGTCTTCCTTGATCACTCTTTACCTTATATTTTGGAGTAGCATTCCTAAAATTCAGCAGTCTTTGGACCTGTCTGGCTACCCAGCTTTCTCTAAAGAGTTTTGCCTCTGATGTCCAAGTTCTGGGATTATAGAGAAGCTGCTAGGACCATCTAACATTCACATATGTGTTGAGAATCAGAAATCCTGTCTTTACCCTTTAATGGAAATCATTTTATCCTGTTAGTCATCTAGTCAGTTCCTCCCCAGGATTTTTCATAATGGATTGTATGAGTGTTTTGAGTTGTTTCCATCTAGGATAAGTTTTTTCTCTGAGAGGCGAGTGGGCCACGAAAGCTTAATACTGAAGAGCTCAGTTCTAAACATGTGTAGAATCAATGCTCTTCACAAGTAATTTCTCTTCCACCTGGAGATTGTAGATGATGTCTACTAGGGTAGGGTGACATATCCATCAAGGTGCTCTGAGCTCTGAGATTCCCCTTCCACCTGAGCACAGTCGAGTAATAGCTGCATTTATTACTCAGTTCTCCTCAGAAATCTTTTGTTCTAAGGTACCTTTTGTAACCTGTGAGGAGAAAAAAACTACGCAGTGAAGTGTTATGAAGAAGACTCTATTCAACTAGTAGGCTATAGAGAAGCAAGAATAAACATATGTCGTATAAGCCTTTAAAACAATGTTAGTGTCTGCCCAAAATTACTCTGAGTGGGAAAATCTTGCCATTAATGTCTCTTTCCAAGGATCACATGAAAGCTATTATTACCATTAAAGCATGTGAAACACATGGAGGAAACTGACCAGTATACAAGAATTTGGTCCAATTTACAAATGACCACACTCTTCTCTGCATTTCTTTCCAGTGTTTATCCCCTTGTTATTTCTTCTATCTGAAAATCTGGATATTTATTCAAAAGTATGCAAACTGACACTTTAATGTTATAGAAAGTAATTGCTCCACAATCTGTAATACTTTGCACAAATTTTAGGTTATGGAATGACTATTAGCTACTCAAGAATTAAATGTTCAGGAGAAACCCACATGCTTTCTATAATGTTTGTTTCAGTGTAGCAAGGACCATCAGCTGGCTTTATTCTAAATTTTTCATCAAATATTTTAAAGAACGTTCTGACATACTAAAGTTATTTAATCTATGTTTAGACACATATTTGCATAACAATATGCTGATGCCAGTCATCTTATGTTCTTCATAGACTTGGTGATTCAATACTTGCTTCTTTTCAGGGTTACATGTTGATTTCTAACTGTGTATGTTCATTTGGAATTTATTTCATGTTAGAGCAATAGAGCAATTACTGGATACTCACTAGCATAGAAACCTATGATCTGGCGCTCTGTGAGAAAGCAAACTGCACTCTAAATGCAATGGAAATTCTTACGTGTAGGCAGACTCGATTTTTTTTGTGTAAAACAGTTTGGATTTTCATATATATATATATGTATATATATATATATTCATATATATATTCATTCTTCTATGTTTATATTATGCCATTATTTGCAAAAAAATAGTCATTTTCTAAAAATGAAAGTATTTCCCAATGTAATCCACTAGGACCCTGTCAATTTGCACATCTCAGAATCATTTAAATAAATGTTAACTTCTTCAAAATGTGCATTGCTGTTTAGGGGCCAGGAAACAAAAATTGTGCAGAGCTAATACAGCTCAGTGCTCTACGTTTATAACAAGACACAGAAATCAGGCAAAAGTCAATGGACTTGATTTTATGGGGAAATCTGGTTTTAATTCATTTCTATTCTGTTCCTATGGGGTTAAAGGATTTTAGAATTCTAAAGCCTCCAAAACCCAGCAAGAGTCATTATTGTCATATTCCTAACAAATGGGAAGATATTTTCTCAGGCATGGTCAATCCAGTCATCCAGAAGAGCAAAAGACCAAAGACGGTGTTTCAAGTATTGCCATGTTATATTAAAAGAACAGAGAGAAGTATGTAAAGTACTTCCCAATATTCCACAGAGATCAGCAGAATGATCGTGTTTTTACTAAATGGCCCTGATTTGCTTTCAATATTTCATGTAGAAAATCAAAATAGTATATAGTAAGGCTCCTTCAAAAGGACCTTAATGTTTTCCCCATGTGTCTCATTCACGTGGCTAAATCAGTAAGTAGAAAATGAAACCATATGCTGACTTCACTCACAAAATTTTTCCGAAATTATGTGCAAAGATGAAAATAAAGATAGCCCACACCATTTC
This sequence comes from Apodemus sylvaticus, assembly GCF_947179515.1. Classification (NCBI taxonomy): domain Eukaryota; kingdom Metazoa; phylum Chordata; class Mammalia; order Rodentia; family Muridae; genus Apodemus; species Apodemus sylvaticus. The sequence continues at coordinate 77,005,818 of NC_067484.1, forward strand.
TTTACATTGATCATCTAAGCCAATTGTTTGAGTGCCTTATCTGTGTTCCTACAAATGGATCTTAAGTTCTCTTAGGATAGCTCACTATCTGGGTAAGCAAAAAGAATATGTTGTTAGTAATTTTTAAGAAAAGTTTGTATTATTTATGAGCTCAAGCAGAAGTTGGAGTTATAAAGTCAAATTCAATAATTTTAAAAAGACACAAACTTAATCTGAAAATGGTGTTTCAAAATGAGGCATTTAGTGAGTGATGAAGAGTAAAGGATATCACGAAGGAAAACCACCATGCTCTGTGGCTGTTGCTAATAAAAGAAACCAGATATTTGTATACAGTCACATAATAACTCTGCCTTGTCCTTGATACTCTGTTTTGCCCTGAGACACTGCCAATAGTGCCATTTCAGAAAGTGAAGCAATGGTTTTGTCACTTAGGATTTAAATATGCTCAACCATGGGCACAAATGAACCTTTTTGTGAAGTTAGAAGTCTCTAATATTTTATTATCCTGACATTAACTAGCTAATGAAGGAGCCACAAAAATGCTCATCTATATAAAATAGAAACAGGAAGTGAACTAGGCTATGAAATAAAGCTAACAGCTCTCATGGAAACAACTATTCTAAAGAACGACAAAAGAAAGGGGTTATAGTTTGTGATCAGAATCACTTTCTCAGTTGTTCATTTTCTCCATAAAGATGAACTTTAGTGGTCCTAAATATTTTGAATAAGGAGATGCAGAATCAGATTTTAATTCCCAGTCTCCTAGGTCAAGTGTGTGATCACAGGTGTACTAGGGATCAGCGAGGGGTCTACGCCATAACCTTTAAATACTAATGAGTAGCTGTAGTTTGCATCAGAAGTATGTAATCTTTGAACTCTTAGCAATGTGTCATTTTTTACTGAACATACTTCCCTTACTTCATATGTGTTGGGTAACTGCAATGTGAACAGTTCTGAGTCATGTGATCCCAATCCTTTGTGTCTATCCGTGACTACATATGAAATGCATATCACATACTTACCCATTTTTCTTGCTCATGTTTGTAAATCAATTCTCTTAGGATATGGGTTTCTGTCAAAGAAAAGTGATATGCAAAATAGGCATTTGTAATGCTGGCAAAGAAGGAACTAAAATTAGCTGCCATCCCAGGTTACCTTAACCCACCCTCCTCCAGACTTCTGTGTGGAATGGTAAATTGAATCACTTTTGGCTGAATGGATGTAATATTTTCTTCCCCATGAAACAGACATACTCTTCACTACTAACAAGGGAATCAGGCTATCCAGGACAATTAAGCATATGAACCTGACAAAGCAATAAAAGAGCAGAAGAGAACCAAACATTCTTATGAGGGACACAGCTCAGTAATATGGACTAAAATAATAAAACATAAACTACTTCAGACTTCTTTTACTGTTACTCTATGTTTTTATATAAATGCTGGGATCATATTAGGATCAATAATTGACTTCTTCTCTAAAAACCTTTCCATAAGGATCCCAAAGAAGAAAAGAAGTAACTCCTGAACCGTATCTGTGTGTTCTTCCTGATAATGTGATTGTCTATCATCAGGTTCAACCCCCCCATCCCTGTTTATTATGTCCATATTTTCTGATCTTAAATAGATAAAAATAATTTGGCTTGTTCTTAGAAACAGAAGGAAAACCAGAGTGGCAGGAATTTGTTCTTCTTATCCCATGCCCACCTGCCTCACTCCATGGTGACATGCTTGTGGAGATACAGAAATGTGCTACTCAGATGCTGTATATGTGTCTCAACCTTTTTGCCATACAGTTTCATATTTTATATATCCTGCCACTGGAAAAAAACACCATGTTATTTAACATGTTCAATTCAAAATTAAAAGCATATATGCATTTACATACATTTGATTTATCTTTTATACATAACATGCCTTGGAGGTGTCCCAATGTTAGTATGCTTTTTCCATTTCTCTCTTTAGTGGCAGAATTATATTTCATAGTCTATTAGTCAGGACAGACCTGGTTCTGCTACATTAACAAACAATCTTAGTGACTTAAGCAAGTGAAACTCTATTTGTTAGCCATGATACATTTCTGTCTCTATGAAGCAGGAGACCTGCTTCACATTACCTTTGCTTCGAGGTTGACAGTAATAAAGGGAACTCCCTCTGGAACATTGCATGCCCCCTTGACACAGGAACAGCTATCACTTGCCATAAATTGTGTCTTTGAGGTACTTACCTGGAAGTAACATATTGGTATAACTCAATATTTTCTTAACCAAAGCCACGTCCCTGCTCTGTTTCATTTAAAGAAAATGGAGAAATATATTGGTATGGTGGTCCATGAGGAACCAAATGCAAAAGTTTCTCTGGTTGCTTATCACAATGAAGTTTGCATCCTAAGAAACTGTCTTTGACTTAAAGTGAGGATCCAGTAACCTGAAATCTCGCATCAGCCATCATGGCCAATTATCATGAGACCTTTTCAAAACAACCAGGGAACTCATTTCTAGGGTGGCTGTTTTGGGAATTATATGAGGACATTAACTAATTTGAAGACTTCTGTAGATTCAGATTCGACATGGGGACAAAGAATTTGAATCTGACACAGAAATATGACTCTCTTCTTTGACTTAGTGATCTAAATCTGTTGTTGAAACCACATGATTGATTAGTAATTGGTCTTTCTTACAATTTAGAGTAGCATCATGGGGAAATGAGGAAACTCTTAGAGGTGAGTCCTGGCTACAAGTTGACAAGCTGTGGCGTGCACACCCTTGCAGGGGACTGGGGCACCTTGGTCTCATCTTCTGGCTTACTCATCATCCACTGAGCAAGCAGTCTATTCTACTGCATCCTTGTTGCATAGTGCACTGCCTTGTCACAAACTCAAGACAAAGTAATCTATAAAGGAAAAGTGATCCTCTCTTTTTTTCTGAACTACTTAGCCAGATATTTTGTTCCTGTTATAGAGAGTTTAAAGATATCTCTGAGTTCAAGCAAGTCTGACCATTCCACTACAATGCCCAGACCTCTCTTGCCTGCTAACTAATGACCTCATTTGACTGAATTTCTGAGTTGGGTAAATGAAGACATCATAGCCAGTGATCACATGTCTTAAACTATCTGTGTTCAAAGACATGTTTCCATAGAACTTTTCAGGATTTTCCCTTACTTCCTTATCAGGGTATTTCTGTATATTGTGCTAAGAAGCATGTATTCCCCAGGCTTTCCAGTATTTGCAGAAAGAATACACAAAACACAAGCAAAAATCCATTCCAGAACTCCTCTCACCCCCAGCAAAGTCCTATTATATTCTATAGTACTTTTATAAGTTAACTTCACCTGATAAAGTGATTATAGCCCTAGCATTTAGAAAACATACACATTCAAAAGTATATAGCATGAGGTCTGTAGGAAGAAGAATCAAGGAAGAAGAAGGACAGTCAGACAGGTGGATCTTGAGAAGATTGACACACTACTGCAAGGTGATTGGCTATCCAGGCAAGGGATGATATGGACCATGTGCAAAGGAAACTAGTGTTCCTTATCTAGAAAGGATGTGTTGTCTTGATAGTTTCTGTTATGTTCTTACATCAGAGGGGTCTTTTCAAATGTATGCTTCTCAAGTCTTATTTCTTCAGTTCTTTGGCCATATTACTTTCAACACCAGCACTAACACTACCACCACCACCAACAAAACTGGCATTCCTATGATGCCCATGCATGCTTTAACTTAGCCATATGACCAAATATTCAGAAGATATCACAAACATTGACTTCAAACCCTAGGAAATGAATGATATTGCTATGGTAAACAACACAATTCACTGCTTTTCTGACTTTGTCCTGATCGTGTAACTGCTGCATTTGTCATTGTATTGTTTTCCTATATACTTCCAAATTCTATCTAATCTGAAGTCCCCATATTCATATAAAGTAGTGTTCTTCCATATTGGATAGTAACCTGATAGCAAAAACATTTCTTTTTTTGCAGTTGCTTGATACCACACAGCAGAATAAGGTAATTGGAATTATTCCTTCTTAATTTCCTACATCTGCAACTTCAAATTTGAACTGGTAGGCACCATTTCTGGGCGATAACCTTTGGGATTACCATTGGCAGAATCTGTCACCTTGCAGATGACTTTCCATGTCCACAGAAAGTTCCTTTCAGAGACCGTACATATGGAAGATTATACAACTGTCAGATGAGTCATGGGACCAGATTTCAAGAAACCTTTTGCCAATGATAGTTGAAGAACAGAAATTCTGATTTCAAAGAACCGTTGGAAAGTCACAGATGCATTAAGAACTCAAGGAATCATCTGCATAGTTGTCCATTTGTTAAAATTATAGGCATTTGCAAATAAGTTAGGTGTTATTCATTCTCACGTCATAAATTATTCTTTATTATATATTCCCCCAATAATCATGTGACTTTGCATTTTATACCAATGATATATAAAAGGCCACTATCAAGAGTGATGAGTTATTGAGCATAAAATTTTTTTAAAGTGTTAAAATTCATATTGTAGTTATTTCTATTAATTGTTGTGCTCTAACATATGAGTGTCTTTAATGGTGGCTGACATGTCTGGCATTTAGATTCCTTGTAATCCCTGAAAAGCTACCTTTTCTATGGATCAGACTCTCTTGAACTTAGTTTTTACAGTCACACAGCTTCTGAGAAAGCTAATAGAAAATAGAAAGAGATATATACATTTTTGTTTTTGAGGACTGATTCTGAGCCAACTGTATGAGTTGAGCATCATCTACAATCGCGGTTACCAGTTACATGCATAAAATACTAGCAGGCCGTGGTTCTGAAAGGACCTGCCAAATACGTCATTGAAAACCCTACAGATATTGATTTTACAGTCTCTCTACTGATTCTACATCATGCTGCTTTACTTTCTGGCAATCTTTATAACTTTTACACTGACATAAATTGCCATAAAATAAGCATCCAGCACACCCCTCCCTTTCCTCCTCTAGAAATGGTTAAGGACGCTCCATTATTCTATTAACATGTTTGACCATTAATTCTCCTGATATCCCTGGGAATGACGAGGTGACTCTAAAGTTGGAGGGCAATTTGTACTGCCTGCTAGATTTATTATTATCCTCTCTAGTGGAAAGCACATGAATTCATCTGAACATTTATTTTCCTTAGTGTGCTGCTATTTTTCTTTTTATGTTTTTTAACGTAGATTTAGTGGCAGAATATTAGCGGCTGAGGATATAGGAGCTATTGTCAACATGATAAGGCAAACAGCTCAGCTTTCAGATTTTGGTTTCTAATTCCTAGATGTCCCTTGATGGTAATGAAAGGAAGCCATATGGCAAATGGGAAGGTAGGCTCAGTGCTCCCTAATTGGTTGGAAATTAGCCAGTCTATATGTGAATTCAAAGGACTGTGGGTTGTAAATATAACACAGGAAATACTCTTGATCCCTCCTTAACTGTGCTGTGTGGGTTTTCTACTGCATTGTAACAAATTACCCAAGGTTTCATTGTTTAAACCATGAGAGTGTGCTTGTGGTTTTCTAGGCAAATTGCTCCATGTAAGTCTCACAGGGTTAAAACCAAGATCATTCAGCCATTTTGAAAGTCAATGGTGAGATCTAGTGTCATCCTGTGCCATGTTTTAGAGCTGACTATATTCCTTAGCAGCTTCTGGCCTACTACTGACATCTTCAAAGACAGCCATAGAGCTTGGATCCACAAAGCATTTAATTAAAGACAGACATAGTAGAGACACCCGGTACAACTATGTCACCTAGATACCTGAAGGATAGCTACTAGCACAACTGTGAGACTGAGCCAAGAACATTTGTGTAGAATTCTGGTACAGCAGTCAGTCATTAAATTGAGATATAATACTACCCTGAGCATCATCACATGATGAAGTCTTTCGTAGGATTCTGCCCATTGAGAATTGAAAATCTTAGTTTAACAAGACCAAATGCTTAAGAGAATATGGGTATTGGGAACCATTATGAATCTGAAGCCTGCTTCAGAGGTTGTACCTCTGTGTTGTCTGCTTTATCTTAAATGAAACATTTACATTCTAAGGACTTTATTTCCTGTGAACATCACACGTTTTATTATTATTTATGTAATTACTTTTCATCCTCTAAGCTATGGAAATGCATGGGTCTCTCACCGCATTTGACTCCATTTATTTTGGCATGTACATGTGACTCTGAACAAGGAAAAATATGATAACCTTCAAAAAAGTGAAGTTTAAATATAAGAATCTTTCATGAATTAATTTTAAATTATTGACTTTGAAATCGTTACAGATTTTGAAAATATGGGGCATGTAAAAATGTTTTGCTTTGTTTGTATCAATGACATTGATGGCATAAGATTGTCACTAAATACTAATGATGTTAGATTTGAAGAGCATATGTACTTTTTCTGCACTGGATTTACTTGTAGCTACTAATATTACACAGGTACTTAAAATTACAGCTGGGTCGTTAAAACCACATACACTTATAAGGACCTTTCCAATGCTCAATGATTATCCTAAATATTAATACTTTTCTAATTATATTTTTATGATTGAAAAACAAAGGTTGCCTTGAGTTAAAGAGATTTTAAATTAGTTCCTTTGATGGAATTGTGTGGTGGGAATGAGAAACTGAAGACAAGGAGACTAGGTAGTTAACAATAAGGCCAGATAGAGTTAATAATCTCTGAGAAAGGCATTCTGTGACCTGTGTGCCTGTACAGACATGGTATATAAATACATTGGTATGTAGAAAAGGAATGCTATCATCCATGCAACTCATCCAATGTTTCCCTCACTCCCACAGCTGATACTCACACATCTGTTGTGAATGCAGACACCATGTTCACCACTGCTTTTCAGTGACCTATACAGAGGGAAGGACAGATGTTGCACTGGGATCACCCCAGGCCTGTTCCTGTTGATGATCTATGATCTACTAATGGAAGGTTTTCCTGGACTGCGTAATGTAGAGGAGAGAGATTGAGAACATTCTAGCCTAAGAGAATCACATGAAAAACAATCCTTCCTGTAGAGTATAGACATCTGAGAACCCCAAGGAAAAAATTCATGTCTTGACTTAATCTTGGGGATAGAAGGCAGATTGGAATGTTTAGCTGTTACTCATTTCTGTATATTAAAGCATTTCCCTATCTAACCATCCATGCTCTCATTCTTTAGTGGTCAAGTGTCTTAGCTACTCTTAGCCAGCCTTACCCATTCTGTGGGGAGCAATGTTTGGTTTGACAATTTGTGAGTATGTTTATTTCTTGATTATAGGTATTTCAATACTAATAACGTCTTTATTCTCACTCAGCTTACTCTTATAAATCCCTTGGTGTTGTTATATTCTATATGAAATATCACACCAGCACAGGCCAGTCAGATACATCTTCAGCCTTATTTAGCTAGCTTCATCAGTGTACAGCAACTGAAACAATAATACACTCTTTTTCACCCTGAATTCTTCTAGAGGGTCAAATTAGTCATATAGCCACAGATCATCTGGTGACAGAAAGCCTCTGATAAATCCATTTAAAGCTCAAAAGTTACTACTTTATTGTTTATTTGATGTCTGATAGAAACTGAGGTATTGATATTATGAAAATGTGATGACAGAACATGGTGTCTCAGCCACCATTCCCAGAAAAACTGTAAGACTAGAAAACTGCACAATTTTTTGAGCCCCTTAAAACCAAAATGATCCCTCCTTGTGCCAGGTTCTGGTCTGTTTAATGGCAGAGTGTCACTGCACAGAGTGTCAATGAGTTCAGAACTTCCAGCTCAACTCTAATTATTTCAGGTATACATCAACCAACGCAACAAAATTACAAAAATATTTTCATACAAATCCACAAACGAGGGTTTAGCTAGGCGATGGAATGAATTGCCCTCTGTGATGAAAATCCAGCTACCTTTTCCTTCACTAGGTACATGTAACATCACAGGTGGAGTGCCTGTGCCTATCACAGAATGGATTTGTCCTCAGGACCCATGAACTTATCATGTTTCTGTTCTCCCTTTTCCCTGAACTAAACAGTCAGATTTTGCACTAAGATGTTGTGACTCCAAAGGAATTGCTGATGCTTCCTCTAAATCTCTAGCCTTTATTTTAATGTCTGGTGGTTCTGTTTTCTGGTTCTAAGCTGTCTTTATATATGATTACAGCTTGTTGATAGGCAACTTCAATGTGTATATTTTATAGGTGTGGAAGTTAACTTCTTAAAAGAACAGTTGATGTGATCTAATATTAATGGTACTCACCTAGAATATTTCTATGACTTGAGGGTTTGACTATATTTTTCTTTGAAACAACTAGATGCCAGAAAGGCATCCAGTATTGGCTCTTGATACAATAAAATTAAATGATGTTCAACCCATTCTCTAATCCCAGGAAGATAGAAAAAGCATCATATAGCCCCAACCTCCAATGGCAGTTCAGATCTGGAGTCATAAAATCCAGGTTAAGAAATTGGCTCTACACATTTCCGAGCAATCCAACCTTGTTCAGTTGCTTACTAGTGGTAATAATTTAATTACTAATTCACATGATATTCCTAGAAAGAGAAATATAGCCAGATAGATAGACACAGTCACATAGAACTGGTCTTACATGTGTGGGAAAACACAAGTGAGTTTACACACACAGCACTAAGAAACTTCACATACTGTAGTATCAGTTTATCAATTAATAATATGTTTCCTTCAAATATAGGAAGTATCTGTGTCTGGATAGGGGTCAGTCCGCCTATCTTTGGAGGATAATTCAGATCACTGTGCCCACCCTTACTTTCAAGACCTATTGCTTATCTTTTATCTTGATTGATAATAGTCAGCCAACCTCTCTAATGGTGTAATTTCCCAGGAACTGTGGAGGAATCGAGTCTCAGCAGGACACCACTAAGACAAAAGCTCTGAAAGCAGCCTTATCACCTGAAGCTCTCATTTGGAAACAGCTGAACCCTAATGTCCCAACTTGCCAGATCCTCATGATGTAAATTGGCTGCCAACAAGCAGAACTGTCAGAGAGAACTACCTGCCTGGTAGTTGCTAGCCAGGATTTATAATTGCCAGAGAAGTTAATGGAATTGTCAGACCATTGATAAAAGTGGATGCTGAAGAACTCGAGGTAGATTTAACGACCATTGCAGTGCGGCTCGCTTGCTCTCGAGTCCTGACACCCCTCCCTTTGTTCCACTGTTTTGTAACACATTTGACTTACCAAAGAGAAACTGGTCAGTTTTCCCAATAATTGCTTCCAAACTTATATATCTGATAAGCGCTTTCATTTAGAGTGCCTCACAAATTGCCCCTTTAAGGCTCATTCTAAGTGTGCTTCTTGGAGAATGTGCAGTGATTAGAATAGATGTGCTCCTTCAGGTAAGTTCTAACAAAACACACTGCATTTTCCCCAATAATAATGGAGCTGAATAATCTTTAATATAGAATTTTATTAAAAATAACTCCTATCTCTCTCCAGGTCAATATGCTGAAGTGCCTTGCCATTAAGCACATATTATGCCCTTTATTACATCTTGCAAGACTCATTATTCTGCATTTATCTGCATTGAATTTTCTATCTATTAGGCCAAGCATTTAAGTGAGCTAATTCTTCCCCTACCTTAGGATTGTTTTTCAGGGTTGACCTTTCCTCCCAATTTAGCATCTTCTACTTTCCAGAACACTGTGTTGTAAGTGATGCACGTGCTGTTATTTAACTTGTTAATAGCAGCTCCGTTGATATCATTTCTAGTCCAAGGTAGCTCGTTAACAAGTATAGCTGAGATGTGATTATATCTTTATCTTTGGTTTCATAATACAGAAGTCTTGACTGCAATAAAAGCAAAAAGGAAAACATATCTTGATTAAAACAAAACCTGAATGTCAGTAGAAGTTTCTTGGACTCTATTTCTTTGGAACATGAGGGGCTCCAGAGAGATTACCACTTGTATCCTGGCAGGTAACTATTCATTCTGCAACCCTGGGTCACCAAGACAGACATCACTTAGACCCAGAAAATTGGTGCAATTAATTCCAGGTTTCTACTTCAGGAGTCCCTGAACTGGTAACTGTGGGTCAGTGACTGAAGGAGGTGACAATAAGGGAATGAAATCTGACTCTACAGCTGCCCAGGTACCTTCACTGACAGCAAGGAGAGACTTCCTTCCATGTTCCCACATAAAAAAAAAAAATCTCAGTTTTCAAATTCCTAATACTATGACCTGCTCAAACAAAGATACCATGACAAGAATGATGTGAATTTTTTTTAGGGTGAATAATATTGCTTTGAAACATAGCATACACCTGAAAGAAGACACATTGCCTAGAGGACCTTGTAAAGTTACAGCCTTTATGAATTAGAAGATCAAGCAACCACAGAGGAAAGTAGCCGCAAGTTATGGATGTAAACATGTTAGCTGTCACTTCAAACCACAACAATAATGATATATACCACTTATTAGAGGCCTGAATTAGTTATCTACAGCTGCTACATCACACATTTAGAGATTTACAAAAATGCATGACTCATGATTGTGCTGCCATCTCGACCTCTTCAGTTTCCCCAGTGTATTGCTTCTGGAGAGAGCAGAGACTTATCAGACCACACACATCCTATGTAAGGCTACATGATTAGGCAGAATAACATTCTTCCTAGATTGTAACCATTCTATGTCCAATAGCCATTGTACTTTTTAAAATATTACACAGAATAAACAAAAGAAGGTAGAATTAAATTGATTTATCTTCATCAAGGTGAGATAGAGATAGTATCCTGCAAATGTGAAAATACTAAATTATATCCAACCAGACTTAAATATGAAAATGCAACATAAGCATCAAGTAACCTTTGCTGCTCTGGAGACAGAAAGGGGTTCACTAATCTAGGAATGGAGGAAATCCCCATAACAATAAAGGGAGGTGAATGGAGTCTACTATAGGGTCACCAGAGGAATAAAACCTCACTGACAGTTATTTTAGCCCAGTGATAGCTTCAGAGTCATGTTATTTAGCAACTGAATCAAGACTTAGGGTTAATGACTCAGCTCTCATGATGAGATAATTTGTTACAATAGCCATTGACTAATGCTAGACTAATGAAACCAACATCAGCCCTTGTAGTTGAACAAGGTCTATATGTAGCAAAATATTTTCATAATTGCTAGCCTAAGACAACAATTGTACATAACAGTTTAAATATTTAGAGGTTAGCATAGTCTTTAGTAAATATCTTTAACACTTTAAATAAATATCTTTAATGAACAAGATACATTAAAAGAATAGAAATATTAAGGGATGCAAGATATAACATAATATATATGCAATTTTTCTATGTTCCTCTATTTTATCATCTGTAAAGCTAACAGGACCAGCTTGTGTATTGTATCAAACAACAGAGCTATTAATCATTGATTCTGTAAGGTAATCCTAAAGACTAGATAATAGATCCTGATTCAGTTGCTACACAATATTTTAGACATTTTATAAAATAATCCTTTAAATAAGGCATTGCAATTTTAATTGTTAAAATACTGAGTTTTATTTACTGATCACTTTAATGTGAAGTAAAATGTTCCCTGTATTAGAAGCAAGACCTGTCTTTCAACATTTTACTAGTTTTAGAGAATTTATGAGGCCAGAAGAGGGTACTGAATACCCTTGAACAGGAGTTACTGGCAGTTATAAGCCACCTGATGAGGATGTAGAAAAATAAAACCCAAACTGAGCATTCTGCAAGACAAACAGCATCTCTTAAACTTTGAAGCATTTTAGAGACTGAACCACCTTGCTTGAATGTTTCAGAGTTAAAGTGTGAAATGTTGAGGTAAACCACATCATTTATAAAGTCTCTTCACAATTCGCAGCTAGCAATCTACCAAAGAGGTTAGCTCTTGGAACATAAAATAGGGGTTCCCTGCATGAAAATCTCTTCTTATACCTCATTTGTAAAGATGCTGTAGATACCTCATGTGATGCTTGGTATATAAACCAAACAAACCAAGACACACTCTCATTTACCAAGAAAAACTTATCTAGAAAAACTTATCTAGAAAAACTTATCTAGAAAAACTTATCTAGAAAAACTCACATTATACTGATGAACTTACTCATCACTTCAGTCTAAGACCTTGCATTATTCCTGGACAAATTGCTTAATTACATATTTTTAGTTTCATTGTTAACTATCTTATAATACATTGTAGTCTCTTAAGAGGGTTGAATCATTTTAAGGTAACCAAAACAAATAGAAATAGACCACAAGTACATCTTTGCTCTCCTCTGACATATTCTATTATGGTAAACATATATAAAACAGAAAACTAAAACCAGTTTCTCCAGTGTATGTCTTGATATGTAGCTCTCTTTGATGGGAAGAGATTCATTTCTGTTTGGTTTCTAATTCCACATTTGCAGCAGACCACAACACTTAACTTTACAATAAGCTACAGCTATTATGATAATTCACTGTTGGCTTGAGTTCTCTGATAAGAAAGATTGCCACACATTTTAGCCTCTCTGGGCAACTGTGCCTCATAGGCTGTGAGTATGATCCTCCTCTTATGACATAGGTAATGGAAATATGTGGAGCTTATGGATGCTCCTTTCTGAAAGGTAAAGAAGAAAGAGCATGCAAGTAGAAGAGAATAATAACTATTTCACATATTACTCTCAATAACTCAAGAGAAAATACCAGTTTGTCCCATTTACTGAATGAGAAGACCAGCCCTGAACAGACATGATGCCAACTAGAAAATAGAAGATCTTCAAGACCTGAGTTCTTCTTTCCAAGAGCTCCTGATGTCTCCAATAGCCATCCTACCACTATGGTATAGTGCAGACATCCTGGAGTTGAGAATAGGCAACTCATCTATTCTATCTAGTAAAATGTAATGAAAATTAGATGTCTGAGAAGGTGAGGATAATCTTGGAGGAGATGAAATAGAGGAAATTGTAACTGAACATATTTTATAAAAAATTACAATAAAAAGAAATTTCAATGTGAAAAAAGAGATGATCCAAATCCAGTCATTTCTACATCATAAACATGTCTCTCTATTTTGTCCAGAAGTACAAAAGGCCAAAATGCCCAGAAAATAACCACTTGTTGCCTCTTGGTGAGACCACTCATAATGGTCTACATGCTTAAACATTCCCCTCTCTCCTTTCTCTTCTCACAAACATACCTTTGGATTTTATTTATTTTTTGAATAATCTAATTGGAAGAGTGAAAGCCATTTTGTTTTCTGTTACTTAAAAAAAATCATCTTCTCTGATGTCCCAACAAAATGAACAGCAGGAAAAAGCATGATCCAGTGTTCTTTGGTATTGCAAAGATGAACTCAGTAGAAAAATGTGATGATTGTCCACATTTTGTGTGACTCTGTAATACCTTTTTATCTTCTTTTGATACTTACAATAAGGTACTATGCAGCAAAATAAATAAGAAAGACAGGCAGGAGCAATTTTAGTTACCTGGATCTAAGTTGAAGAAGGCAAGAAAGATTTAAAGGTACAACAGTACAGAATAAGACAAAGAGATAAATAAAATAATTTGCAGACGGTTCTTGTGTGAAAGTAGAAGATGAACACAGCCCCTTTCCAAGGTCCTAAATAATTTAAATTCTATCAAACACATATTTTCCCCATAACAGGTTCACACCGGTTTCAGGACAGCTTAAGCCTTGTTTTCTTTGGCTTAGCTTTTCTGTGTTCCCCGAGGATGTTCTCTGATGATTATTTCTTTCTGTCTTTATTTTGTTTGGTTCTATTTTTTTCAGTCCCCGTCTGTTCCCTGAGGACGTATGCAGCCATAATGCCGAAGTGCTGCTAAATGCAATAAGGCAAAAATCATCACTGTTTGATGGCACCAGCGTGCCTGCACTTTGGATAAAGAATGATTCTACTATAACAGCGTGAGCCAGCCAAAAGGAAAATGAAGAAAACAATCCCCAAACCCATGATGTATTTGTTTTTTATGATTCTAAAAACCTTTATTTAAAAAAAGATAAAATGGGAATCAGTGGATGAATGTGTCTGATGGTGGAGATCTCAGAGGTACTCAGACCAGCGCAGCTGCGAGCTGCTGTGCAGTCAGGTTTTCTGAGCCAGGCGAGCACACTGTGCACAAGCTTCAAGGAGACTGCAAAGACCCTTGCTTGACTTTCTTCTTACCACTGAAGCTGGGATTTCAAAATAAGTGTTGGGGGTAGAAATTTATAATGAACGAAGGAAGCCGGACAGGCTACGGGTTAAAATGTAAGGGAACTGTGCTTTTATTCTTGGAATAGGGTAGCAGTTATTATCAATATTAAAATATGCTGTGCATTATATAATAATCTTTAGTTTCTGTTTCTCTTCAGCTTAGAACTTTCCTTCTTTAATGCTCTCGTATTTTCCCCTTTCTTCTTTCTCCCTTTGTCTACTTATTTCTTTGTTCTATCTACTTCCACCTCTGTATGTTTCAGATTCTCTCCCTCTCTCTCTCCCTCCCTCCCACTCTCTCTCTCCTTCTCCCTCCCCCTCCTCTCTCTCTTTCTCTCTCTCTCTCCATCACTCTTTGTGTCTTTGTGTGTGTGTATCTGTCTTTGTTCTGTCTCTATTCCTTTCTGCATTTCTCTGTATACTTCCGTTTGTGTGTGTATATATATGTGTTCCTATCTTTCTACAGTGATGCATTCAAAATTATGTCTACTAACTTATCTCTATGGACTTGAGTTTTTCTCACTAGTAACTATTCTGAAGGATTTTAGGTGACTGTTGCCGGGGCTAAGTTGCTTTTTTGTCCCCTTTAACGTGAATTATTTGCCCACTTTAACATCATCATCATCGCCACAATCATCATTATGTTAGTCACCATTCTTTGGTTTCCCATTTAATGTTTCTTAATTTTATTTTAGCTAGCCAGCAAGTCCCACAGCCTCCTTATAATCAGATAACCTGAGGGGACTAGTGTAAATTTAGGTACTTTTACAGCATGATTTCAAAGTGAAAAGTCTAATTCCTTGCAACAAGTACCGTATTTTCCTAACACATTGCTAAGAATTTTCCACATATTATGGGCCTTTTTCAGTTGTGTTACTTCTGGATGTTTTATTTGGGTACTAATAGGATTCTTTTTTTGATTTGGTTTTTTCACGACAGGGTTTTTCTCTGTAGCCCTGCCTGTCCTGGAACTCATACTGGAGACCAGGCTGGCCTGGAACTCAGAAATCTGCCTGCCTCTGCCTCCCAAGTGCTGGGATTAAAGGCATGCGCCACCACTGCCACCTAATAGGATTTTAATGATGATATTACTAATAGTGATAGGTGACAAGGCCCACAAAGGAACTGGGCTTTTAGATATTTGTCTTTTTGTGTTGCTTCTGGCTGCACTATCTTCCATGTTTTTTCTTCTTCTTTAAAAATCTGAGGTAAGTATAATCATGGGACCACGTTGAGAGAACCGAATAATTAGTATCTTCTGCAGCAATGTTCTTCTGCAGTTTTTAATATTAAACCTTCTATAGTCATGTTATGCTCTACACAAAGATTCCTTAAAAGAGATTTTCATTTCAAAATGAGAGAAAATATTGGAAAATGTTATATTTTATGTAATAACTTTCAATTGTTCATTTTTTAAAATAAATCTTTGTTTTAAAGCTTGTGATTTGATCATGAAATTATCACTATAGCCTAACTGCTCTCTGATATGAACAGAGGGGTAAAACTGTTGCATTCGGAGCAACATGAGTTAGGAAATTCACTTTAGAATATAAACTCCAATTTGAACCACAGAAAAAGTCTATATCATGTGTGTGTTAAATAGATATACTATTTACTCATGTTAATTGACTTACTCACTTTCAATTTGTCTTATCTGCTATTTCTCCACAATAATCAAGTAACAGACATTAATTTATATTAGTATCTTTTTTTTTCATATAACAAATTGTAGAGCTTGACGCTCGGGTTTATTCCACTTGGCAGAGATAAGGAAATTGTCACAGGCCCCCTGGAGACCGAGCTAGCTTACACTTAGCAGTCCCCTGTACCGTTGGACTAATTTTTTAGGAAAAGGAAAGTAGGTAGCTCTGAGTCTGTTTCAAAGCTTACCAATAATGTAACGTGGGATGTCCCGAATAAACATGTGATGACACCTTTCATCAAGGAAAGTTCTCTTTGAAATAGAAAGAACCTCCCCGCCCTCCCCAAATTTCACAACCAATTAAAATGTCTTCTTGTACATCCCAGTGCCAATATGACATCTATAAAACACTCATACATCGGTATGTTGGTTTTCAGAGTTGACTGCTTGGAATACTCTAGAAGATGGGTGGAAACTGGAAGATCCAGAGGATCAGGGGGTTTGCAAGAAGATTATTTCTCCCAATAATATCAAAAGCTGTTGTCATAAAATGTCACCAGCATGACTGGCCACATATGAGTTGAAAAGACAGAACATGCAGGCCCGTGTCAAAATGAACAGCAAAAATTCCGTATATAGGCAACTGAGGAAAGGTGGTTTTCCCCAAGGGAATCCAGAAGAGTTGGTTTTCCCCAAGGAACAACAGTTGGTTGTCTAATGACAAGGAGTCAATTCTGAAAACATACATCCCAGTAATATACGGACTGAGCACACTGTACTAAGAAATATATATATGTATATACATATGCATGGGCGTATTCAGTGCCAATCAATTGAAAAAGGAAGCCAGGAATTTGAGGGATAGTGGGTATGAATATATGAGATGATTTAGAGTGATGGAAGATGAGGGAGAATTGGAATTATATTATAACCTCAAAAATACTTTAAAACATTCACAAAAAATAAACAAACAAAAATAACATAGAGTTACATTTGTCAGTCTTATATACTCTCCTGACCCATAGAATGTTCAAAGTTATTTTGAGTAGATTGGTAAAAAAGTAGACCCCCAAATGAATAAACTTGTACTTACTCAGCACATGTTTCTAGAAATACACATTTAATCAGTCAGGTCCACTGTTATAAGGAGTTTGAGAACTCCTCCTTTAGTCCAGTATACAACAGATTTTTGGGCATGTAGCCCCAAAATTCTAAGCGGTTTACCCTCTCAAACATCATAGCTTTGCCTCTGGCCATATACCCAAATGAAGACAGGCCCATTCTCTTGCAATCATTGGACTGCCTTATGTCCATCTCTCTGTAGGTATTATCATATATACATGGGCATTTCATCTTGCCTATTTTCTCTATTAGACTAAGAGGAAATCCAGCTACTCTCTACCCATTACTCAAAAATATTTCAGATATCTTTTAATAAAAGAGGCTTTCCCTAACTCTGTCTCTGTCCCTCACTGCATGGCAAGGACCAACACTCGCTGCTACTCCATTTCTGTTACCATTGAGTATTCCCCTTATAAACATGGAACATGTGTTATCATGTTTCTCTGATTTCCAAGTTGCCTTTTGGATCTACTCTCTCCTTCCCTAACCCTTCTAAGATTTACAGGGACACATTGCACAGTATTTTTCCATTTCATGTTTTCAGTTGCTAATCATGACTTAAATAATAATGGATTTAAGAATTGTTTGACTATGTCATAAAGCATTAAAGGTAGATGATTACAAAAACTAAAGTTAAGTAAAAGGTGCTGAATTTTCTCATAAGCAAGTAATGACATATTAACAGTCTTTTGAATTACGGGGAAGAACAGCATGGTCACAATGAGAGAGAGTGATATTAATAATCCTTTTAACAATTTATTTTTTATTATTTTATGTTCTCAAAAAGGAAAGAGTTTCATTTCTAGAAGTTCTTGTTCTTGGACAAAAAAACATTATACAAATAATTGAAGTCTGACCCTCCCCTGAACCCATTCTAAAGGAGGATGTCCAATACAGGGTGGTCTCACAGCCAAGCCTGGAGAAGCCACCCTTCTTCCTGTAAAACCCCCGAGTTTGTTCTCCATCCATATTAGCCTGTGCACAGCCAGTCTTGAGGTTCACAGTAGAACAAGTGTGTGGCAGCTGTGGCTTCACAGCTCTCCATGTGCTCAGTACCTTGATGGGAACAGCTCTGCAGGAGCAGGAGGAAGGCTTTTCTCAGAGTGTTTCTTTGTCAACACAGCTGGGAACTTATCAGTTGAAATAAATTAGTATTGAAGGGAAGGGAATGGTCACCATACCTCAAAGGACAACCACATTCTTTGTCTTCCCTTCCTTCAGTCTCAGGTATAAAATATCAAAGAAAATGGATATTATGGGCTTAACTATGATGGAGAAACACTTTTTTGTTTCCAAAACACTCATGCCAGTCCCTCTTTAAGCAGTTATCTGTCTGGATACACATTTTCAAGCTTGGTTGTAGAATGGAAACTCCAGATTTCAAGGGAATAATGAACAGTTCAGAATGTGAGTTTGAGGATAGACTTAAACATGAAGATAAGAGTCTTGGCTTCTGCATTCTGCAAGTACATGACAATTTGAGGTTACTATGTCTGGGAATGATTTTATAGGAAAACTACAGAGTATTTTTTAATGAAGTAGAACACAAAACCTGTGTGACTTTTTCAAAATATGTAAACCAGCAGATATTCTCAAGAATCCAAAGCATTTATTGTACATATATTTAATGTATTTCTGCTATTATTTGTATTTTACCTCATTTCATAGCATGCCATTGCAATTTACTGCACAGACTTCCAAAACCGATTGAGCAATTTTTCTTAGTGATACAAGTTATGTCCTTTTAATAATTTATAACTCATCTAGAGAATCCCACTCAAGCATATTCTTAAACCAAAGTTGCCCCGTATTTGGACCATTGGACTTATTTCTTTTCACTTAACCATAGAATTTAAAAATATAATAATGTGATTGTTATTCTATACCTTCTAGAAAGACAGAGTGAGTGAGACAGAGACAGAGACAGAGAGACAGAAACAGAGACAGAGAGCTCAATGTATCCATTGCTTTTGAGAGGTTATTAATTGATATTCTTTGACTCAAACATAAAAGTTTTTCATGTAACCTTTGTATTAGTATTGCAGTTTTAAATTCATATATTGAAGCTGCTTTTTGACAGAGGTCAATTAATGACAAAGGCAAATAAAACTCTTTATTCCTAATTCCAACTAAAGCAATGACCTAGATATTAAATAAACCTCTGGTCTCTAATTCTTGTAGTGCAATAATGATGTAGAATTACATTGTTCATGTGCAAGATTCAGACCAAAAGGCACTCATGTTCTTCAAAAGCAGCCCAGTAGAAGAACCCATGTGTTTCTCTCAGTTGTCAATTATCTAGCACTCGAAAGGACGTGTACAGCATTTTTCATCATCTATCCACCATTTATTTCCATATTATCTA
Source organism: Apodemus sylvaticus (assembly GCF_947179515.1). NCBI lineage: Eukaryota > Metazoa > Chordata > Mammalia > Rodentia > Muridae > Apodemus > Apodemus sylvaticus. The sequence continues at coordinate 77,025,155 of NC_067484.1, forward strand.
TCAGATATCTATCTACATATCATATATGTATAAAATCATCAAAATCTATCATCTACGTCCAATCTATGAATATTATTATCACCCATTATGTGCCTGTCATTTGTCTGTTATCCATCTGCCACTCATATCTGTCATCTATGTATCTTTCTGTATATCTACCATCAGTATATCTATCATCTATCTATCATCTGCTTATCTATCTACTGTATACCTCTCACTTACCTAGTTTAAATAGGAAGCTATAATCATGAGTCACGAATCTGTATGTGAAGGCAGTGATTCTTCTAAGGGGGTCTAGAGTATATGACTGGCATGTGCAACCTTCACAGTCCTCTCAGATGACTAAGGAGTGTTTCTTGACATAGATTACAGCTATAGCAAATTCTTGCAGTTTCAGTTGTATAGTCATGTGCTATTAAATGGAAGAGATGCACCCTATAATCTCAGTATCAGGCAATTAGACATTGTGTATTTACATAAATGAAAAGAGTACATGTCATTTATTTAATATGGTGCATCATGCAATCAAGATACCCAGTAAACAGAGGGTATATGAGCTTTCTGCAATGCAGGGAAGCAGAAGGATTACAGTAAATATGTCATCTTTCTCCACAAATAACAGTAAAAAGGTAGGATGCAGTAAATACAAAAATAAGTAGCACAGTCAATAATTATCCTTTTCAAGTATTATACGAACTGTTCTACATTGTTTAGATTTCTTTCAACACATTTTTAAACAGGATTCAGATCCCCTTCCTCTCAGAAATGATCCTTGAGACTTTGCTTAAATTCAGATGAGCAGCCAACATGACTTCATAGAGATGCAATTGGAGTGGTGTTTGACTTCAAATGTCAGCTAATGGCAAGGAATATGGTCCCACATGGTTAACTTGTGTCCTCTGTGTGACAAAATATTTCCTTTGGTATCATGTTGTTAGGACACAAGAACCATGAGATATAGGGGGAGGTGCTGATACTAAGATCGTGTTCCCTAATTGCTTCTTAATTTTGTCAATAAAGAATGCCTGAAGTCAATTGTGGGACTGAAAGTACAGGTGGGAATCTTGGGACCCAGGAGGAAAAGACAGACACAGGGGAAAAGAGAAGGTTTGTTTTTTGGTTTGGTTTTGTATTTTTTTTGCAGCCAGGCATGGAATGAGAAGCATACAGCGATCATGTAAAATCTCTGGGAAGCTAGAACCAGTGGCCTCCACCCCCTGCAGATGTCCAAGCAGGTCTGCAGGAGCTAGCTGATGTGAACAATTAAGCTTAGGACAGAAGGAGAGAAAGAGATGACAAGTTTTTAAGGAAGGGCATGCATTTCCAGACCAGAGGTATCTGTGCCCAGCAATTGTACTAGCAGGCAAATTCTAAAGTAATAAAGCAGAGTGTATGTGTGTGTTTATCTATGGGTCATGACTCACAGGTTGAGAACCCATTCTAGAGACGAGAAGTTCCTTCATAATTCCCAGATTGGTGCTTCCAGTTGTTAAGGCACTGATGCGGCAGACATGTCCTGGAGAACCCTATCCTGTGCCTGTTTGTCCCTACTCAACTGTGAGTGAACCAGTCTAGAATTTTCTATAACAGTTGCCCACTTTAGCCTACTCCAGCCACAACTCGGAGGCTGTTTCAAATCACCTGAAGCTGCCCTACTTTGCTTTGTTCTACAATGAATTGTGTACTTTTTCTTAACTTCTAAAATTAAATCTTGTATCTAGGGAGCTGTTGTTTTGCATGCAGACTACTACTGACTTATTTTGACTCTTTATGCACCCATATCTCAATTACTTTTGTTCACATGAAACCACATTATCTGCCTAGATTATAAATGTAATCCTGCACAATGCTTACACCCTTCCCTCTTGATCTGATATCCCAGGCTCAAAATTGGCCCTTTGACACTTCCCTGCCTACTTTCAATGACTTCATCACTGAACTTTCCCACACCTTTCATACAAAACTGTATTCCAGCTTTTAAGAATGAACATTTAATACAGTTTTCTGTCTCTCGGCTGATTGTTGTCCTTATATTGTCCCAATCCCGTTCTGAACTAGAAAGCATCATTTTCAAATTGAAGTATATGTGTTTCTCTTAGCCTTTCCTGTGAGACTTAAGTTGAGTTTTAGGGAATTCTTGGAATGCTTTAATTATTTTGTACATAACTTACTGTTATTATTTATATTTTATTACTGCTATTCCTAAACCATTTCAATTCTTTCATTTACATATACACACACCCACATACATACACACATGTATGCATGCAGACATGTTGTCTTTATCTTTAGCTACTGAAGCCCAAACAATGTTTATTGAATGGTAAAATGAAAGAGTGAATTGAAAACATCAGTGAACAGCAAGTCGAAGAATTAGGAGGAGATTCTTCATTAAGAATCTTTTGGGAAACAGCACAACCAATCTAAAGAAAATAAGTAATCCAGTCCACCCAAATAATACGGTTTTTTTTTTTTTGTATTTGGCAGGGCATTATAGCCCCATCTATATGAAGATAGGAACTGGGTGTTTTATGTTCTGTATCTATGAAAGAACTAGTAGATTCATTTGCCTTTCTTGATCTTCTCAGTAATACTTAAAATCATTGCTGGAGATTTAATCTACAGCTCATCCTAAGTTCCATAGAAAAATGCTCACCATGCACCTCACCTGTAAAAGCCCTGTTGAGAAGAATCCACAAATGCACATTTTTGTGTGTCTTGAAGGTATTTTAGTGGCCAATTTAGTTTGTAGCATGGATGAGTCAACCAGCTGAGCCGTAAGGCAGCTGTGAATTTGTATCATGCACAGAAACGCTCAATTTGAGGGCCATATGTAGTCATAAGCTTTGAGATGAGTCAGCAAAATAAGAGCAAGTTTTTCCTCCATGGGGGAGTGCACAGGCATGTTGATGAGCCAAAGGACCCATCTTCTGCTGATTCCATCAAGCAGAAACAGAAGCTCCAAAATCTATGTTTGATAAAATAGACATCATACAAGCTTCAGCCGAGTTGCATTTACTTAAGGACTTAATTTATGCATACCTGTGAGGACACCAGAGCCATTGTCTATTGATGGCTGAGATCTGTATGTTTATTACTAAAGATTTGTCCATGGAGAATGTGTTCAGGGAAACAATTCACTGCCGCAGGTCAATCGGACACATTAAAGTCTGATCCACTAAAGCATGAAGGATCATTTTAAGGCTCTCATTACTGTTTGTAGTTAAATAGCCAGGTAAATGTTAAAAGGCCAAACAAATTTCATTGCCCCGGGCATCAGCTAATGGCCAAAGGGATCAGGAAGTCAGCCTCATTTCCTGCTCATCTATCTCAAGCTGGCTGACTTCTGTTCTAAGAAAAGCAGGTTAAAGTACCGTCTAGCAGTCTTTGATAGAGGTGGCCTTGGCCCTTGGCTGACACAGTGAATGCCAAGCTTCCTGGGGCAGGCTGTTTCCACTGAGCTACAGCCCAGACCACAGTCCTATTATAGAGTTAGGCAGCATTTAAAGTGAGGAAACTGTAATATTTTTTTTAACTCTATTAATTCCATTTTCATATTTCTTGTTAGATATCATGACATTTTTGTTACTTCTCCTGTTCAGTACTACCCATTTTCCTTAGAAGTTCATCTAAAAGATCTCTCAGGGTTGGTTTAAGTTTGTGACCTTTCTTTGTATCTCTCTATGTCCCAATGAAAGATCTGAGTCCCTTCCCCCTGAAAAGAAGAGGACTCCAGAGGAATAACCTATCATACTGTATGCCTGTCCCCCACACTTGCAATAACACACACACACACACACACACACACACATACACACACATAGGCACACACACAGGCACACACAGGCACACACACACATACCCACACAGGCACACACACACACACACACACACACACACCTTCAATACACATAATAATTGATTTATGAAAAAATATCATACCTAGAAGCTTCTGGTTATTTTAGTATATAGAAAAATGGTTCTGCAATGTCAGATACTGTTGTCATGTGTGAATAAATTTATCCTGGCCAAGAGGTTTGTGAAGGCTAAGCCTCTCATAGATGGTGACATTTGACACTGAAATTTGCTGTCAAAAAAATTGGGAAAAACACAATGGCATAAAGCTTTTGTTAAACTTTTCAATTCTTTTTTCTTTGGCAAAAAGTGTTCTCTATGTATTTCTGCTAATAGAAGACCCTCCATAGAGATTGAAAAGAAAAGAATACAGTCTCATCTTTGGCATGAGGGAGGTGCTCTGACTTCTCTGCAGTTTACAATAAATCAGCTCAGTCAAGGTTTCCACCCATGTTTGACTTTTAGAATATTTTTCAGGTAGGAATCTCCTAATTGGGAACCATTTCTCCAGTCCAGTGTTCTTACTTTCAATGTTGTCATTTGAATAAAATACAGAAGCTAAGCCACCAAAGGTATCTTGGTTTCCAGAAAGCCAGATATTGGCTCCAGAGCTTGCAAACAGGATGGGGGGTGTATCACCTTGTGTCCTTGAAACCCATCCAACTTTGGCTAATAGTGCCCAAAAGTCATTTCCTGGCTTCCTCACATGGCTGGATGTGGATAGCTCAATGGCACCAGTTTCAGACAGCCACCTCCCAGATGAGCATGGCCATATGGACGCAGGGCTGGAAGGGAGGCTGTGATGGGCTTGGAGCAGTGAATATGAATGAAGAAAGAAGCAATATGAGCCAGGCTGCGAGAGAGAGCAGTGCACAAATGAGGACAAATGGCTGAGGTGAAGCAGTCTGTGGCTGGGAAGAGGGAAAGAGTTTCTGGGGCTCTACCTTGCTTTAGTCAAGTCAAATGACCTTGGAGAACTTATTCACCTTATCTAAGATAATTTTTAAATGTATTTAATGAAGTAATTTTACCCTTTATTTTAACCCTTGCATTTGCAGGTTTATTGGGTTTGGAGGAATCTGGCAATATTTTATTACTAGATAAGTATACTATACATTATAGATGATAAACATAAACACATATCAAGGACAATCACTGACAGGTGAAATACAAAGAACTCTGAACTGCCTGATCGAGTTCACAAAATAGTCTAACTGATAATAGTGTTAAACTTAATATAGATTATACAATTTCACTTATGAATTTATCCAGCCTTCTTGAGAATTAAATTGTATATGCAATGGCTGTTTGCATGCTTCAGAGAATACAGACCTGGTCGCTTTATAATCTATGAGTACAAAGACCTTAGCTGGGCCAATATAGTACTGAAGGCCTAAGAGTTTCTGGATAGCCACTGACTTTTGCTCACCATAAAAGGATGGAGAATCTGGATTCTGACATCATCAGCCTCAACAACAGAGTAGATGAACTCAACCTCTAAAAATGAAAGAGAAACAGACAAAAAAGCCAAAAGCTTTTCCCTCAAACGGCTTTATCTCCCAGTCACTCTAAAATGGCACCAAACACAATTAATTGATGGTCAATTAATCTTACCAAGAAAACATTCATAGGTGTGCCCAAAGATTTCTCTGAATGAATGAACCTCATCAAGGTGACACTTAATACTAAAGTTAAGAGTCATAGAGATAAATGGTGCAGAAAAAGACTCACATGACCCAGCCTGCTTTTATAGTAGAGCAAAAGTAATTGAGTGGAAGAAAATGGATCACATAGACATCCAAAGTCAAGAAGAAGAAAGACCAGAAGGAGGAAGGAAAGAGAATAGAAAAATGAAAGAAAGTGAGAAAAAGAAAGATAGAAATAATGAAAGGAAAACAGAACAGAGAGGAGAATGAAAAGAGTGGAAGGAAGGGGAGAGGGGAAAGAAGGGAGAGAGTGAAGGGGAGTAGAGATGATAGGAGAGAAGGGGGAGAACAGGGAAGAGAAGGAAGCAAAGATGAAAAGGAAGATATGAGGAAGGAAGAGGAGGAGATGCATGTAAGGAATGGGAAGGGAGGGAAAAGGAGCACAGGGGAGGGAGCAGAAAGGAGGATGGAAGGAAAGAAGCCAAGGAGGAATAACAGAAGGAAGGGGGATGAAGTGGTAGGGGAAAGGTAGGAGGGAGGGAAGAGGAGAGAGAAGAAGGGAGGAAGGGAGGAAGGGAGGGAGAAAGCCAGGGAGGAAGGAAGGGAGAGAGGAAGGGAGGAAGGGAGGAAGCCAGGGAGGGAGGAAGAGAGGGAGAAAGGGAGGGAGGAAGGGTTGGTTGGAGGTTAGGCAGCATAATCCTTCCACCTAATAAGAAATAGAAGTGACTCAAACAAGGGCATTAATTTAAATGCAAACATAAATCAATAAAGCCTTTTGAATAAATCCTAGAACAGACTATTCATGAGATACTAAAGGTAAATGATTCTTAGATAGAAAACCTAAAGGATATTTATTCCATAATAGGAAAATTTAATGTGGTGAATCTTAACAAATTTATTTGCTCAAGGAAAGATCTCTCTTTCTTTGATGACGATGAAGAAAAATCTCTCTAAGGTAAGTTTGGAAAGTGAAATTACAAGTCTTTTCCATAACCAAATATTTGTGTCTAGTAAGTATTAAAAAATACCTAAAAATTAATGATTAATTCACAAAAAAACAACCAAAAGATATAAAATTTTATGAAATGGATATGTGAGTTGTGAATGATTCCATTGAAGGGTATTCAGTACCACTGTCTGTCAGAAACATATTTTAGTTTTATCCATGATGAGGAACTCCAGCATACTTAGGAGAACACAGAACAATCATCAAGTGAGAAAGAAAAAGAAAATAACGTAAAATTAACAAAATGTAGTCAGTAAAAATCTTAAAACCTACTGAATGTGAGGATAAACTTGATCATTCTGTTTTTTTGGGAATTGATCTTCAGCTAATTGGAATGAAAAATGTCTCATCTGTTCTGAAGAACAAGTCAGCACTTTCTTGTAAAACTAAACTTCCAATAAGCAGCTGCCCCTGTAATTGTGTTGTTACTCCCTACAGACAGATAAAACCAAACTTCTTCACAAAGGTAAAAACTGATACACAAATTTGTTAAAACAAATGTATGTGGTAAAGGCCACATGGTATTTAAAAGTCCTTTGTTGGGTCTATGCTTAAGCAAGCTGATATGTCCATAACCACAGAATACTACAAAGAATGGCAAATGAGCATGATTTCATACACCAAGCAACTTTTGTGAATTTCAAGGTGTGTTAGGTGTTATATGATATATAAAGATTACACTATAGGACTTGCTTTTGTTTTGAAACTGATCAGGACTGCCATGGTTTAAGGAAACTGAGAGAAAAGGGGTGTGATGTTTATAGAAGGACATGAAAGTAATTACTGAGATGTGTTTGCTCTATATTTTGTCTATGTAGAGAGTTTCACACAACATGTGAACTGTATAGAGATTAAGTAACAGACTTGTGTGTGAGTGCACACAAACATGCAAACACAGGATTATGGTTAAGATTTTAAAATCTAATAAGAAATAAACTAGACTTGTATTGTTTTCCTCTTTCTCTTATTTAAAGATGTTCCATAAAGATGATCTCATCATTTGAGAGTGACAAATATCTAAGTGTAGTTGTATAATTATTTCATGATAAGAAGTTCAAGTAAAAATAATCAAGACCCAGCTATACCACTCCTGGGCATATGCCCAGAAGATACTCCAACAAGCAATAAGGACACATGCTTCATTATGTTCACAGCAGCCCAATTTATAATAGCCAGAAGCTGGAAAGAACCCATATGTCCCTCAACAGAGGAATGGGTACAGAAAAAGTGGTATATATATACACAATGGAGTACTATTCAGCCATTAAAAAACAAAGAGTGCATGAAATTCTTAGGCAAATGGATGGAATTGAAAAATATCATCCTGAGGTAATCCAATCACAAAAGAACATACATGGTGTGCACTCACTGATAAGTGGATATTAGCCCAGAAGCTTGGAATACCTAAAACACATTTCACATATCAAATGATGTGACTTATCTTTATTTTTCTGCTTTGTAATACAGAGAGAGAGAGAGAGAGAGAGAGAGAGAGAGAGAGAGAGAGAGAGAGAGAGAGAGAGAGAGAGAGAGAGAGAGAATAATCAAGAAAACTAAAGAAATTGAAAATTCTTGAAATAATTGGTATCTTTGCCTGCAAAAGGTAGTGTCTTCAGGAAACAGCCACTGTAGCCACTCTTCACCAGAGTTTGCTTTGTGTCCAAAACTATGAGTGTCCTGACTACTTGACTTCAGAACTTTCTGTCTTTTCTATCCCCAGGCAAGAGTTGTGAAGCTTTTCTGGCTGGGAAAGAGTGTGTATTTTTTGATTGGTAAGCATCTCTTCTTCATGGTCTGATACAGACCAACAACGAGTCATTGCTTCTTCCTCTTATTACATAAATGGGACCTGGGAGGCATGCGCATATATCCCAAATGTTACATATTAGGATTGATTACACCAACACACCTATTAGGCTTTAAAAAGCATAATGTTTTAAGCCTGCTCAACTAAAAATACTCTAGCCCATGCACATCAAACCTCTCTGAGGGGATTAAGCAGAAACCATTTTAATTTATCTCTTCTGCAGCATGGTGTCAAGAGCGCTACAAAGAAACAAAGCAATGGCTGAGTGAGCAATTTTTAATCCAAAGCAGAAGCAGGTTTGCTCAGGAACAAGGAATGCCATCTCCGGTGCACTCCATACACTGGAACACTCTGAGACTTCTCTCATCTATTTCTTAGTGATTCCTGATAAACTCAACATTTCAAAGAGCTTGCATTCCTTCCATTTCTTTGTTTATAACATGGTCTTCTTTAGACAAGATGTGTCTCACCAGAGCTCTGACCAACCATGGCTGACTACTGATGTATTTCCCAAAGACCAGACTATTGTTACGGTGTTGCTTTTGGTTTTACGAATGGATTTTGTACATGGAAAAGTGATCAAAGTATACTGTAAGGAGTGCTTTAAAATTGAGTAGAGTGCACGCCTTCAGCTACTTAGTCTTCAGGGATGTATCACTACAGTGAACATTACTTTGGTGAAGGATCCTACAAAGACCAAACAAAGAATGTAGAAAAAGTCGACTGGAAGGCTATTCAGGGAGACTTCTTATCTTACCTCATGATCATCACAGGACAGTCATAATCTAAAGAGCTCCTAGTTAGATAGAGTACAAAGGGGGAAAAAACTGGAAAAATAAAGTAAATTTCACATGAAGTCTAGAGTGCTGACATACTTGAGGAAAAACTTGGATACAACAGGAGATATTTGTGATATGTAGGTTTTTAAGGCAATGTAGATATTTGATACTCTCAACACTTGTCTTGTTCAAAGAAGTTTTTCTCTCAAGAGTGAAGGTTTACCTCAGCAGCCACTGTATATTTTTCTTTGTTTTCCTTTTCAAATATTCCATTGACTCTCTTTGAACACAGAACTGGAATCCCCTGCTACCATTCATGTCTTTTTTCATAAAAACTATAGCCCTGATCTGGAAAATATCATTCTAAGTGAGGTAACCCAATCACAAAAGAATACACATGGAATGCAATCTCTGATAAGTGGATATTAATTAGCCCAGAAGCCCTGAATACCCAAGGCACAAATCGCATAACAAATGACTCCCATGAAGAAGTATGGAGAGGGTCCTGATCCTGGAAAGGATTGATCTAGCATTAGAGGGGAATATAAGGACAGAGAAAAGGAGGGACGTGATTGGAGAATGGATGGAGAGAAGAAGGTTTATGGGACATATGGGGAAGGGGGATCTGGGAAAGGGGAAATCATTTGGAATGTAAACAAAGAATATAGAAAATAAAAATATTAAAAAAAACTATAGCCCTTGCCTCCATGGGTGAGAGCATTAAGTAAGCCTCAAAGCCACACTGCTATCCTTTTGCTTGGAAGAGGATGAGTCTTTGCAACCTCCATCACAACTGGCTCTACCCATGTGAAAGCTTGAACCGTGCTGATACATTCATTGACATACACATAAGTGATGCTTAGTCAGAAATTCATAGGAGCACTGATAGTACTTGTGTTCCAGGATGTATATGAGCCAACAACTGCACACTTTGCCACCATCTCAGCTTAAAACTCAGCTCCACTCATTCATTCATGCCCTTTCTGCACCTGCTCTCCCATAAACCTGTATAATTGTGAAAGAGATCACATGATGCACAATAATTACTGTCCCTCCACATACAGAATACAATATCTCCTGTTATATAGAGAGGCTGTGTAGACATAGAGACATCACAGCTTGGCCAAATCAACTTAATGAAGCTCAAAAGCTTGAGTGGTTTAAAAGAAAAGAAATGAAAATAGAAGAAAGCAAAAGAAAAGGAAAGAAAAGAAAAAAAAAAGAAAAAAAACAACAAACTACAGCGTTTTACTTATGCATAAAACTGCAGTAAACTGGCTGAATCAATCAGCAGATTCCCACAATCATTGTCTGCTTCTGACCTTTCCTTTCTGGTTTCTGCTTCATCCGTCTATATTTCTCTCCTTTGCCTACTACTGAAATCCTAAGACCATTTGTTTGTCAAACATAATTGGTCTTCAGGCAACTACTTCCAGAATCACAGTGTGGGTGTGTTCACACTGAACTTCTTTTAAAAAATTAGAAATAAGCCTTGTACAAAACCCTATCTGGAATCTTTCTCTTAAATTTCATTGTGAAGAATCCAGCTCCCTTTTTCTTCTCCCTTCTCAAATATAATAAAGTCAATTTACATGTGAGAGAGATGATGTCCAGTTATGAAAAGAAATGGTTCATTGTTAGAAAAAAAGGAAGTTGGAGATTTCTCATCAAATTGGAGATGTTCTCATCAAAGCATCTAGAACTCAGGCACACTGTGGACTCCTGTTCACCCAGGGGCAAGAAGGGATATTTTCACTTCTTCATCTTTAATGGATGCTTTGGTATGTTTTAAAATACAATTCTGAGAATATTGTATTTTCTCAAGCCAAATAAAATCTCATGTTAGATTATTGTGAGGATACTTAGCATCCTAATACTGCAATTTCAGAGTAGGGCCATAAACATTGAAAGCATTCCTATTGAAATCTTTGATTTTTATTTTTTATCATGCAAAATGAATGTCCAAAGATACCAGGTGTATTAAAATAATTGCATATACCCAATCATTTCTGACTCGTTTTTTACTGTTTATACTTATCAAATACACAAGAAAATGTGCTTAATGTTTTCAAAATAAAACAAATGATTGATTACCAGTCTTCCTATACACCTAATTTTTTACTTGTAGCAATAGGCCTTATAACATATTAACATAATAAAGAAAAATAACAGAAGTCAATAATTTGTTAAACTGCTTCTTAAATTGAAGATTTCTCAAATGAACTTGCATATAATTTGCAGTATGTTGAATATAGAGATAAACTTTTTCATGTATATATGCATGGCTGTAGCCACAGGTATAAAGGTCAGAACACAGTTCTTAGAAGTTTATTCTTTGTTCCCAACATTAGTAATAGGACTGAACTCAGGTTTTCAGGCCTGTGCCTGAAGACCATCTACCTCTGAGGCATCCTACCTGGTTCCATTCTATTTCCTTACATGCATTCATTAAAATTATAGTAAACAACAGTAAAGTGAAAATTAATAAACAAATACATTTTTAAAAATATATTTTAAAATTAGTTTCTGAAGAAAAAAATTCTGAAAAAAATTCTTCTAGAAAAATTAGTACAAGTAAAATAATCCTATCTTCTCTAAAATCTCTTACAAATTTTAATTTGGTTTGTGTAGCCCAGAAGCAGGCGAATGTTTTGACCAGATAAAATTCTTTTATGATTATATTCAATGTGAGATCGGAGCTCCATCTCTTTGACCTTTACCTTTTCCTTTTCTTCTTCCTGCCTTAAATAACAAAATACTATTCACATGAGGATTGTAGAAAAGAGACTTTGAAACGGCAGCAGTGGGTCCTTGCTGGATTTTAACTTGGATAATTTTATAGCTTCCTTGAAGATGGCTATAGTTCTTTCAACCTTCTATGGCTTTCACTATTTCCTTCTTTGCTGTTTTTAAAAGTAGTTCTGTAAACTAAAGTATTTATTAAAATAATTTCACCATTCAGTTATTTTTTGTAGCATTCCATGCATGAGTACAGTGCAGTTCGGTCATATGTCCCCTTTCCTACTCCTATAACTCTTCCATTGCAATTCCCCTCAGTGTTCATAATCTTTAAAACAAGGCTGAACACAAGTATTAGTGGTACTCTCCTTGCTTTGTTTTCCTTCCTTGTTCTTTTATTCGTTTTCTGGAGGAGGGGGTGAGATAAAATTATTTGTTTGTTTTATATCCAAGGGAATGCCCCCCAGTACTCACACCACACCAGGCCTCCCCACTCACTGGGGCCTCAAGTCTCTCTAGGGTTAGGTATATCTTCTCTCACTGAGGCAAGGCCAGGCAGTCCTCTGGGGTATTTGTGTCAGGGGCCTCATATCAGCTAGTGTATACTGCCAGGTTGATGACTCAGTGTCTGAGAATCTTGGGGATCCTGTTTGGATGAGACTGCTGGTTTTCCTATGGGATCGTCCTCTTCAACTCCTTCTAGCCTTTTCTCAATTTGATCACAGGGATCCTGACTTCATTCCATTGGTTGGGCGTACATATTTGTATCTGTCTTAGTTAGCTTCTTGTGGGCCCTCTAGAAGGACAACCATGATAGGCTCCTGTCTGTAAGCACACCATAGCATCAATAATAATATCAGGCCTTGGAGCCTCCCCTTGAGATGGATCCCTAGTTGGGCCTGTCATTGCACCTTCTTTCCCTAAGTCTCTTCTCCTCCACTTTTGTCCCTGCAGTTCTTCTACACAGAATCAATGCTGGGTCAGAGTTTTTGACTGTGGGATGGCAAGCCAACCCTCTACTTGATGCCCTGTCTTTCTACTGGAGGTGGATTCCACAAGTTCCATTTTCATACCTCAGGACATTTCATCTTAGGTCCTTCACTTTGAGTCCTGAAAGTCTATAGCCTTCCATGTCTCTGGTATGTTTTAGAGGGTCTCCCCCACCTCCCACCCTTTGAGGTTGAATGAACCCATTCATTCCGCTAGACCTCAGGGCTTTTCTCCTGTCTCCCCAATACCTGATCATGTTCCTCCTTCCTCCTCCCGTTCTCCTCTCCCACCTCTCCCTCTGACTCTTGTGATTGCTTTCTTCTCCCTCCCAAGTGGGACTGAAGCATCTTCATCCTCTTCAAAACAAGGTTGAACACAACTGTTAGTGGCACTACCCTTGCCTTGTTTTCCTTCTTTGAAATGAAACACTGAGGTCAGTATGAAAATAATATTTTTTTGTATCTGTCATTTTTTACTGATATATTTTTTACTTACATTTCAAATGATTTCCTCTTTTCTGGGTCTCTACTCCCCGCAAGTCCCATAAGCCCTCTCCCCTCCCCCTGTTCCTCCATCTACCCCTTCTCACTTCCCTGTTCTGGAATTCCCCTATACTCTTGCACTGAGTCTTTCCAGAACCAGGGGCCATTCCTCCATTCTTTTTGGACATCATTTAATTTGCAGATTATGTCTTGGGTATTCAAAGTTTCTAGGCTAATATCCACTTATCAGTGAGTGCATACCATGATTGATCTTCTGAGATTGGGTTACCTCACTTAGTATGATGTTCTCCAGCTCCATCCATTTGTCTAAGAATTTCACAAATTCATTGTTTCTAATGGCTGGATAGCACTCCATTGTGTAAATATACCACATTTTTTGTATCCATTCCTCCGTTGAAGGACATCTGGGTTCTTTCCAGCTTCTGGCTACTACAAATAGGGCTGCTATGAACATAGTAGAGCATGTGTCCTTATTGCATGCTGAAGAATCCTCTGGGTATATGCCCAGGAGTGGTATAACAGGGTCCTCAGGAAGTGTCATGCCCAGTTTTCTGAGGAACCGTCAAACTGATTTCCAAAGTGGTTGTACCATCTTGCAATCCCACCAGCAGTGGAGGAGTGTTCCTCTTTCTCCACATCCTTGTCAACACCTGCTGTCTCCTGAGTTTTTGACCTTAGCCATTCTAACTGGTGTGAGGTGAAATTTCGGGGTTGTTTTGATTTGCATTTCCTTAATGATTAATGATGTTCAAGATTTCTTAAGGTGTTACTCAGCCCTCTGAAGTTCTTCATGTGAAAATTCTTTGTTTAGCTCTGTACCCCACTTTTTAATAGGGTTATTTGGTTCTCTGGGATCTACCTTCTTGAGTTCCTTGTATATATTAGATATTAGCCCTCTGTCAGATTTAGGGTTGGTGAAGACCCTTTCCCAATCTGTTGGTTGACGTTTTGTCCTTTTGACAGTGTCCTTTGCCTTACAGAAACTTTGTAGTTTTATGAGGTCCCATTTGTCAATTCTTGATCTTAAAGCTTAAGCTATTGGTTTTCTAATTCAGGAACTTTTCCCCTGTGCCCATGTCCTCAAGGGGCTTCCCCAGTTTCTTTTCTTTTTTTTTTAATTTTTTTATTTGATATAATTTATTTACATTTCAAATGATTTCCCCTTTTCTAGCCCCCCACTCCCTGTAAGTCCCGTAAGACCCCTTCTCTTCCCCTGTCCTCCCACCCACCCTTTCCCAATTCCCAGTTCTGGTTTTGTCGAATACTGCTTCACTGAGTCTTTCCAGAACCAGGGGTCACTCCTCCTTTCTTCTTGTACCTCATTTGATGTGTGGATTATGTTTTGGGTATTCCAGTTTTCTAGGTTAATATCCACTTATTAGTGAGTGCATACCATGATTCACCTTTTGAGTCTGGGTTACCTCACTTAGTATGATGTTCTCTAGCTCCATCCATTTGCCTAAGAATTTCATGAATTCATTGTTTCTAATGGCTGAATAGTACTCCATTGTGTAGATATACCACATTTTTTGCATCCACTCTTCTGTTGAGGGATACCTGGGTTCTTTTCAGCATCTGGCAATTATAAATAGGGCTGCTATGAACATAGTAGAGCATGTATCCTTATTACATGGTGGGGAATCCTCTGGGTATATGCCCAGGAGTGGTATAGCAGGATCTTCTGGAAGTGAGGTGCCCAGTTTTCGGAGGAACCGCCAGACTGATTTCCAGAGTGGTTGTACCAATTTGCAACCCCACCAGCAGTGGAGGAGTGTTCCTCTTTCTCCACACCCTCTCCAACACCTGCTGTCTCCTGAATTTTTAATCTTAGCCATTCTGACTGGTGTAAGATGAAATCTCAGGGTTGTTTTGATTTGCATTTCCCTAATGACTAATGAAGTTGAGCATTTTTTAAGATGCTTCTCCGCCATCCGAAGTTCTTCAGGTGAGAATTCTTTGTTTAACTCTGTACCCCATTTTTAATAGGGTTGTTCGGTTTTCTGGAGTCTAACTTCTTGAGTTCTTTATATATATTGGATATTAGCCCTCTATCTGATGTAGAATTGGTGAAGATCTTTTCCCAATTTGTTGGTTGCCGATCTGTCCTCTTGATGGTGTCCTTTGCCTTACAGAAACTTTGTAATTTTATGAGGTCCCATTTGTCAATTCTTGCTCTTAGAGCATACGCTATTGGTGTTCTATTCAGAAACTTTCTCCCTGTACCGATGTCCTCAAGGGTCTTCCCCAGTTTCTTTTCTATTAGTTACAGTGTGTCAGGTTTTATGTGGAGGTCCTTGATCCATTTGGAGTTGAGCTTAGTACAAGGAGATAAGAATGCATCGATTCACATTCTTCTGCATGCTGACCTCCAATTGATCCAGCACCATTTGTTGAAAAGACTATCTTTTTTCCACTGGATGCTTTCAGCTCCTTTGTCGAAGATCAAGTGACTATAGGTGTGTTGGTTCATTTCTGGGTCTTCAATCCTATTCCATTGATCCGCTTGCCTGTCATTGTACCAATACCATGCAGTTTTTATTACTATTGCTCTGTAGTAAAGTTTAAAGTCTGGGATACTGAATCCCCCTGAAGTTCTTTTACTGTTGAGAATAGTTTTAGCTATCCTGGGGTTTTTGTTATTCCAGATGAATTTGAGAATTGCCCTTTCTAGCTCTATGAAGAACTGGGTTGGGATTTTGATGGGGATTGCATTGAATCTGTAGATTGCCTTTGGCAAGATGGCCATTTTAACTATATTAATCCTGCCAATCCACGAGCATGGAAGATTTTTCGATTTTCCGAGATCTTCCTCGATTTCCTTCTTCAGAGATCTGAAGTTCTTGTCATATAGGTCTTTCACTTGTTTGGTAAGAGTCACCCCAAGATGCTTTATGCTGTTTGTAGCTATTGTGAAGGGAGTCATTTCCCTAATTTCTTTCTCAGTCTGCTTATCCTTTGAATATATCAAGGCTACTGATTTGCTTGCGTTGATGTTGTAGTCAGCCACTTTGCTGAAGTTGTTTATCAGCTGTAGGAGTTCTCTAGTAGAGTTTTAGGGTCATTTAATTATACGATCATATCATCTGCAAATAGTGATAGTTTGACTTCTTCCTTTCCAATTTGTATCCCTCTGACTTCCTTATGTTGTCTAATTGCTCTAGCTAGGACTTCAAGAACTATATTGAAAAGATATGGAGAGAGGGGCAGCCTTGTTTAGTCCCTGATTTTAGTGGGATTGCTTCAAGTTTCTCTCCATTTAGTTTGATGTTGGCTACCGGTTTGCTATATATTGCTTTTATTATGTTTAGATATGGGCCTGAATTCCTGTCCTTTCCAAGACTTTTAGCATGAAAGGATGCTGAATTTTGTCAAATGCTTTTTCAGCATCTAATGAAATGATCATGTGGGTTTTTTCTTTGAGTTAGTTTATGTAGTGGATAGAATTTATGGATTTCCTTATATTGAACCATCCCTGCACCCCTGGGATGAAGCCTACTTGATCATGGTGGATGATCGTTTTGATGTGTTCTTGGATTTGGTGGGCAAGAATTTTATTTAGTATTTTTGCATTGATATTCATAAGGGAAATTGGCCTGAAATTCTCTTTCTTAGTTGGATCTTTGTGTGGTTTTGGTATCAGCGTAATAGTGGCTTCGAAGAAGGAGTTGCGTAGTGTTGCTTCTGTTTCTATTTGGTGGAAAAGTTTGAAGAGTATTGCTGTTAAGTCTTCTTTGAAGGTCTGATAGAATTCTGCACTGAAACCATCTGCTCCTGTGCTTTCTTTGGTCGGAAGCCTATCTATGACCCCTTCTATTTCTTTAGGGATTATGGGTCTGTTTAGATGGTCTATTTGATCCTGTTTTAATTTTGGTAATTGGTATCTGTCTAAGAAAATGTCCATTTCCTCCAGATTCTCCAGTTGTGTTGAGTACAGGTTTTTGTAGTAGGATCTGATGATTTTTTGAGTTTCCTCGCCTTCTGTTGTAATATCTCTGTTTTCATTTCTAATTTTGTTAATTTGGATACTTTCTCTGAGCCCTTTGGTTAGTCTGGCTAAGGGTTTATCTATCTTGTTGATTTTTTCAAAAACCCAGCTTTTGGTTTTGTTGATTCTTTGTATGGTTTTCTTGGTTTCTACTTGATTTATTTTATCCCTGAGTTTGATGATTTCCTGACTTCTTCTCCTCCTGGGTGAATTAACTTCTTTTTGTTCCAGGGCTTTCAGTTGTTCCGTTAATCTTCTAGTGTATGCTCTCTCAAATTTCTTTTTGGATGCACTCAAAGCTATGAGTTTTCCTCTTAGCACTGTTTTCATTGTGTCCCATAGATTTGTGTATGTTGAGCCTTCATTTTCATTAAATTCTAAGAAATCTTTGATTTATTTCTTTATTTCTACCTTGACCAAGGTATCATTGAGTAGTGTACTGTTCAGTTTCCATGTGTATGTGGACTTTCTGTTGTTTATATTGTTATTAAAGACCACTTTTACTCCATAGTGATCTGATAGGAGGCATGGGATTATTTCAATCTTCTTATATTTGTTGAGGTCTGTTCTGTGACCAACTATATGATCTAAATAATATTTTTATATTTTATCATTTGTATGTAGGAGATGGACAGCAGTTATTGTACATTAAAGTGATGTGCCCCTAGAGGCCTGAAGTAGGCATTACATTCTTTGAAACCAGAGTTACAGATGATTTGGAAACAAACTCAGATCCTCTTCAAGAATAGCACGTGCTTTTACTATTATAATGTTATATTTTAATTTAGTTTAATTATTTTTAATTTATTTTATTGAATATATTTTAAATTAAAATATAATTACATCACTTCCCCTTTCCCATTTCTTCCCATGTTCCTTTTCTCTAACCATTCCATGTTTCCTTCATCTTCCTTTCATATTGATAGCCTATTCTTCTTTTATTATTATTGTTAAACACACACACACACACACACAAAGCAAAATACATAAATATAATCTGATGAGTCCATTTCTGATGTTGTGAATATAATTCCAGAGCTGATCATTTGGAATTGAAGGACCAGCTAGAGTATTCTGCCCTTGAAGAGATGAATTCTCACTCTTTCAGACATCTTTAGTTACCTATAGTTCTTTGTCAAGGGGTGGGAATATGTGAGATTTTTCCCCCTTCAATATTAGTATGTCTATTCATATTATAGATGTTCAGGTATTACTTAGCAGTCTTTATAGAACCACAGTCTCACAAAATTCTTTATACTCCTCTGTGTCTCACATCATTCTATCTCCTTTCTTCTGCTGTTTTCTAAAGATCAGGTACAGAGTTGTGTTGAAGATACATTATCTGGGGCTTGTTTGATTCCCATAATATACTGATCTCTACAGGGTTGGTCATGTTTGTGGATTTTCTGTGATAGTATCCAAAGAGAAGCTTCTTTGGAAAGGGGTAAGTGATATACTTGTCTTTAGTTATAAGGCATGATAAACCTATATTCAAGTTAGTCAGTATAGTCTAAGTGACTCTCAAACAAAATAGACTATTGTAGCCTTTGGTTGTCTCTCAATGGTTGGACATTTAATTCCCTATTGCTGACAACATTGCCTATTTAGCACAGGAATTCGGATGATCCAAGTTATATCTAACCTTAATAATTCTCTTCTGTGGAATACCTTTCACAATATCAGAAACTACTATGCAGGCTGCCAGGTGAAGAAAACAACCAAGAATCCTATCCAGGTGTGATGCCTGTGAACTACAACACTGGACAGCCCAACAAGATGTTCATAAAGGTACAACGTGGCACTTGCATGTTGGCTTAAACCAGCAGGTGTCTGATTGTGCTTCAGGTGTACTCAATGGGAGGGAGCCAATGCTGGCTAGTATAAGCCTGGGGCAAGTGAGTAAGGTCATGGATCTTTTTTCTTTTGCATTTTTTTATTGAAAAGGGAAGTGAAACCACTGTAGGATAAAATTAAAGATTTACATGGAAAATATTTCAGATAAACATGTTAAATTGACAATTTTCATGAAAAATTAAAGAGTAAAGTGGTAGACATGTAAAACATTACTAAATTAATTGAAATATGGAATAGAAACATATTATGATAGAATTGAACATTTAAGTGGAAAACATTTCTGATAAAATTGTAGAAAATGTAGAAAAACATGTCAGATTTTACAATTATCATGGAAAATTTTATATAGATATAATGATGGTAGGTATAAAATTATTCAGAAGTTGATTGAAAGTGGAATTATAAACATTTTCTGATAAACTTTAAGATTTACATAGAAAGTATTTCTGGTAAAATTCAAGAAATATATAGACAAACATGTTAAAATTGACTATTTCATGGAAAATTTTGCACATACAATGGTAGATATAAAAACTCTTTCTGAATTAATTGAAGTTGGAATTCAGAAACATTTGTGATAAAATCAAAGATTTACATTGAAAACATTTCTGATAAAATAGAGGAAATATATAGAAAGACATTACAATTGAAGATTATCATGAAAAATAATGCAGAGAAATGGTAGACATAAAAATCATTACTAAATTAATTAAAAGGGTGATTACAAACATTTTCTGATAAAATTGAAGATTTACATGAGAAATATTTCATTAATCTATGTCTTTTTATTGGGGAGTTGAGTCCATTGTTGTTAAGAGATATTAAGAAATAGTGATTGGTGCTTCCTGTTATTTTTGATGTTATTTTTACATTTGTGTGGGCATCTTCTTTTGAGTTTATTGGAAGATTACTTTCTTGCTTTTTCTAGTATGTAGTTTCCCTCCTTGGGTTGGCATTTTCCATCAATTATCCTTTATAGGGCTGGATTTGTGGAGAGATATTATGTAAATTTGGTTTTTATCATAGACTATCTTGGTTTCTCCATCTATGATGATTGAGAGTTTTGCTGGGTATAGTAGCCATAATAATCAAAACACCAAATTCACTAAACAAAGAAAAAATATTAAAAGCAGTAAGGAAAAAAGGGCAAGTAACTTATAAAGGCAAACCTATCAGAATTACACCAGACTTCTCACCAGAGATGATGAGAGGTCATGGATCTTAAAGAAACAGATCACTACTACTTTACAAGAAGAGCAGTGTGCATTCTTAGCTGCTCAGCCATCTCTCCAGCCCCACAATTACTGCATATAATGAAGTTTTTTTTTTTATCAGATTGAGGTTATTTTTTATCAGATTGAAAAAGATACCCAAAGAAGTAAATGTTAATTAGAGATATATTGAAATATTTGATTTCTCCAATTATTAAAATAAAAATTAATGTAGAGCTTATTAGAAAACCAAAGGGTCATAAAACACAAGTTGTTTCACATCCATTTGGGAAGAAACTAAAACTTATGTAGGGCAGTTTTCCAATAATATAAAGCAAAAGTACCTGGAATCCTGGAATCCTATACGCTACATTTCACCAGGTTGAATTTTAGAGATTCATTCCATAGCTTGAGACAAAATTCTTTCTTTGAAAATGCTAACATTATCTATCAAATTTCCCTGCATTTGTAAAAAGTAACATGAATAATTATTTTTAGGTTTCAAGGATCTTCCATCTTCCATGACAGTAGAAGGGGAATTGGAGGTAGGGTGTGAGCACCATACCTGATCTCATTGTCCTTTTTTGTCCAGAAAGGCCACATCTCCTAAAACGTCTATAACCTGCAAAACAATACCATCAATTAGGAACTGAGCATTCAAATATCCAAACCTAATGAGAACATTACCATTCATTAAACAGTGAATGTTTGAAGAAATCAGACAACATTCTAATTACTAACAAATGTGAAATCTCCAAACATTTTTGCTTTCCCCCTGCAACTGTGGTTAGAAAGTGTAAGTTCAGAGAGTAAATAAAAGCCCATAAAGAGTCTGCTACGTTGCCAGTAACCTTGTACATGAATCTTAGATAAGAGATATGACTCTGAAAATAGGTGAGACTGCAAATTAAGCAGAAATGTGGAAAGCCTTGGACCAGGAGGAGCACAGATTCCGGGAAGGGACCAAGGAAAAAAAGGAGTTCACTGCTTAGCTGAGCTTGTTACAAAGAAACAAACCTAGGGTGAGGTACATTTGTGGGCAAGAGAGACGAAAGTGCTTGAGAGGGCCAGCTTCTTGGCTTTTGTGCACTCCCTACTAACTCAAATATGGCTTTGCTCAAACTGGTCAGATCCCTGAACTTCTAAAAGCATGGTGTTAAATTCCTTGCACCCTTTGGCACACGGGTTATTGCTTTATTACACTCCAGTCATATGATAGCAAAGATAAGTTTTCACTGGAAAATGAATTCAGCTCTGAGTGAACCCCCTGGAAACTCTAAAAACGCAAAAAAAAAAAAATAGTATTTGAGAAAGAAAATACACTTTTTGGGTTGAAATGGAATAATTCAATCACAAAGAACTCCTGTTCTTTGACAGGTCAATTTGATTTGCCCCTCAGCCTGACAGTGGGGACATGAACGAAGAGCACACATTTCCTTCAGAGCACCCCAAGCTTAAAACACCCCATACTTGGCTGTACTTTATTAACACTGAAAGAATTGGACCAACTGGGAGAAAAAACCCATTGGCAACTGTACAGTGTTCTTAGGAGAAAGAAGTATCCCTATGTATTTGCTCTTGGAATATTTTATGCAAATGTGTTGATGTATATGCACATGTTGGTGGAAAAATAAATGCAGAAGGATGAAGGTTCCAACAAATGAATATGTCGAAATGCTAAGAGCAACATATTGCAGCTTCTGTTCTGAGAGCTCTTTTCTCACCCTGAAATCCCTGAGCTGAATGGATTCAGAAGAAATGCAATAAGGTATGGAATGGTTCCAGGTTCAGATGTGAACACAGATATAAACAGAGAATGCTAAAATGTGTGTTTGATGCCATCGCACAATGTTGAGAAAATAAATTGGATGTTGTTCATGTTGCTAACACAGAGACAGAACAAATGTGGAAACGTAGCGATCTGCTGACTTGGAATCTCATTTATCCCCTGCTGACTCATGTCATCTGTTTTTGCGAGTCATATGATACAAGCATTCTATTTGCAAATTCTACCTCTAAGTCTCCAACAACTATATTTAACCCTGCTTTTGAAAGTTATCTCTAGCTCAAACACCCAAAGCATGAAGAAATTGATTTCAAGATGCTTGAGTATTTTCTAAGTTTGGCATCAAACTGTGGACATGGGAGTTTTAATTATTTTATTAAAGAGAAGGTTTAAAAAAGGAATGTGCATCTCACAAAGAGTCGGCATGCTGGAATAATTGTAAAATATCAAATAAGCTTTTTGGACCTACAAAGCTCTAAAGGAAGATGAAAGGAAGAATAGGTATTAAAATCCTGGCATTAACTAAAACAAATAGCATTCACACTACCATATAAATCAGCAACTGATTAGCTGCTGGGGACACTACACTAAGCTGCTACAGCAGGCTGATGGTGAATATCATGGGCCAGATATTGTGAGGAAGGTTCACAAAGAACTTTTTGATCAGCCCTAGAATTAGGTTATAGGAGCAAACTGTAAGTAAATTAAATGTGCGGAGAAAGCTATTTCTACTGGTTCCCAAGAAAAGAGCAAATAGAGGGCTAGATCAGTATGTACTGTGAACTCAGAAGAGTCTAAGCTCCTTACTTCAGTCTCCTCCCATGTGTGCTTGCTTTAAAACCAAAAGCTCCTGTGGAGCTCAAGTCTGGTGTGTGAAAATATGCACACTTGCCTTTTCTCTAAAATGTACAACAAAATGATTGAAATCTTCAGGCCTAATCTTATTATTGACAATTTTAACAAATTGACTCTATACTAGAGTTAACAGGAGATTTTCTTCTCTGAAATGTACACAGTGTACATATAAGCTTGAAGAAAATATTGCCTTGTTGCACCTCTTTGAATTTTCTGGTGATTTTGATTGAGTAAATGTAGTTATTTAATGTCCTATTAATTAAATTGAGTATGTAGTCAACAACAGAGTTTGTCACTCTTAAGCCAAAGTATAATAAATGTAATTTACTATAACAAACATCTGTTGGCATTGATGGACAGATTATAGAAAAGCTGATACTAAAATTTCATGAGTTTTTACTTCCTTACATTCTTGCGGTATTTGTCCTGTAATCACGTCACAGACCATGTCTGCAGCAGTAGATTTTGTCTGGGAATCCATGTTGTCTGTCCAGCTTTCTGATGATATCCAGAAACTGGATTTTCATGCTCACAAACACCAAGATTTGCCCATGTGGAAAACTAGGCTTTGATAAGAGAAATCTCTCTACACCCCAAACAAAGATATACTGAATTAAACTATAGAAAGAGAATAGGAAATGGGATTAGGGTTAGTGAGAGATGAAACTGAAAAAGCCAAACCTAACATGTCCTAGGAAGTAGGCTCTTTCAACTCAAAGGCTTAAGTCAAACCTGGGTGATGTAGGAGACAAACAAGAATTGCCGCCTTTACACACAGGTGGAATCACAGAGGGTTCTAATGTTCAGTCTTATTTTTTTATTAAGAAATCTTAGGGGCTGATCATATTTTATGTGCTAGGCACTTCTATTGTGAAGGAAGACACAGAGAGTAGAAGGTGAGAAGAAAGAAAACTAGAGAATAGGTGTGAAGCAACCACCCTGGTGAAACCATTTTCTGATGTTTAAAGAAGAGAAAGAGGTAAATCAATCTGTAGTAGATTATAGCTTATGGGAATTATAAACATACAAAAAAAAGTTGAGTTAGAGTATGAGTATTTCTAGAAAGCATGTAGCTGTCGGGTCCTCATTGGAAGTAGGTAGGCATAGATATGAGACATAGGAAGTAAAGGAAACAACACGCATGTGTATTCCAAGAGAAGAAGCCAGAATAAATTCTCCCATCCAGGGCAAGAGAATAATGAGCAAGCCCAAGGATAGCAGACTGAGGTATCAAGGAGCTGCAAGACCAGAGTACTCTCTAGTCTTGAGTGAATACTGCTATCTATCATTTACTGAGCATCCTGGTTGGACACCAGGGTGTATAAACCCAGAGTTGTGGGGCCAAGGAGCTATGGGACAGAAGGAGCAGACCTGGAGCTAGAGTGGGGTAGAAGCTTGTCCTAACTCCATAAATCTCACAGTAAGATTAGATGAAGTAGGAATGCTTCCCCTCTGTCTTCATCCTACATGTCCCAGTGCACATTGCTGTGTAACCCACCCTCGTCTCACCAGAGGAGGCCATGCACCCATTAGCCAGGTTAAACTTCCATTCCCTTTATTCTGGCTTCTTCTCTTGGAATACACATGCGTGTTGTTTCCTTTACTTCCTATGTCTCATATCTATGCCTACCTACTTCCAATGAGGACCTGACAGCTACATGCTTTCTAGAAATACACATGTCTAACAGGATCTGGAATTCCTCCTCATACAAATGAGGCATCCCTAACTTCCTGGCCCCAATCAATGATGTACACTCTCCATGATAGCACCTACCAATGATCCCCCAAAGTTTCAAATAGTCTTTGTTGCCACCCCCTAATAAACTACTAAACCAGTTTTTCAAAACTGCTCCTATGTGTGTGTTCTTTGCCCACACACATACTACTGACCAAAATTCCACCAGCTCCCAGATAAGCTTCTTGCCTTTCAGTCTACTTGGTGGGCAGTGGGAGGTGAAGAAGTGGACTCAGGCCACCATAGAGTGACCTTGAACATAAGATGCCAAGATGCACAAACTGAGTTTGACCACCACTAGACTAGATCAACAGATGGAGTATGTGAGAAATTAGCTTCAAAGATGGCTCTATACCTGTATTGCCTGATAATAAAAAAAAAAAAATGAAGAAGATTCCTGGGAATGGATTCTTAACAGAAAGGCTAGAACTCAGTCATGAGTTAGGCAAAGGTGAACAAGCATATTAGAAAGCAAGAGTAATGATTGCATCTACAGACAGATATCTGAGCCCAGAACTAATAGGAACACTGAGTTAATGGTGTAAGCTTGCTAAGCATCTGGGTGGAGAGGCTGCTAAAATCCACCAGACGTAGTGTAAACTCCAAAATAGAAAGTCTGGATAGATTCATGGTTACTCACTGTTCATTAGTTTTTTCATAGTCAGCATACAAAGGAATTGGCTTAATTATTCATTTTCAGACATACTATTTCATAGGTTTTTTCCTTAATTTCCCTTCCCCCCCCCTTTTTTTTTTTGTTTTGTTTTGTTTTGATTTGATTTGATTTCCCTTCCTAATTCATTTTTATACTCAGGCAGTAACATTTCACCATTATCTTGCATTTTGTTACTCTCTTCTATTTCTAAATCTTCCTTTCACCTATCTCATACCTATGCAAAAACACACATAATCTACAAACCAGAATCCACACACTAGCTGAGGCTGGGTTACTTCTATATAATAATTACACCTCCATCCATATACTTGAAAGGTGATTTTGTACTTTGTGTTAGGTAATTCTTGATGCTCGTATGTTATAAATACTTCCATTGCAGGTCACAATAAGTGTGCCATATATTTGTATATCCAATTCATTCTCTATGCTTGGGAAATGCTTGATTATAGTTTTATTGAATAAATAGTTAAGTAGACTTTCCTTTTTTTTTCTTTTATCAGGTAGATTTTTAGCTTTAGTTTCTTAAACATGGACAAAATTTCTTGTATGCTTTGGTCATATTTTTTGTTTTCTTTGTTTTAATATGTGTGTGTGTGTTGGTGACTTCAACCTCTACTATTGATATGTGTCTTCTGTTTTGACTCTCTATTGTTGTTGCGATCTTCTGTGATTGTTTTTGATTGAATGGTTCACTTTCTTCCAAAACTTCTGTCAAAAGATTCTCTTTCAGCACCTCAAGTTCCTTGATGAAACTGTTCTCAAAGTCTGATTTCTGTTTCCCTTCCACCTCTTTAAGTGTTTAATCTTCATAACTAAAGTTCTTGTACAGGTTCTGGAATGATGTCTTTACTTCACTGATCTGTTTTTTGCGAGTTTCCTGGTGATCACTGATCTTTTTAAAAATCCATTCTCTGAAGATTTCTCTCTTTTGAGGTATTATATTTTCTTTACTTTCTAATACTAGGAAGTTATAGGTGTGAGAAGAATGCTGGCTTTTTTTCTTTCAACATGACACAAACTTAGACTTACCTGTGAAAAGGAATCTTAAATAGGAAACTTTTTCCATCAGATTGCCTGAAAGCAAGCCTGTAGAGGAAAGCAAGCATGGCCCAGCACATTGTGGGTAGTACTACATGTGGCCACGTGCTCCTAAATTTCATATGAAAAAAACCTGAATTTTGTCAAATGCTTTCTTAGCATGTAATGAGATGATCATATGGATTTTTTTGAGTTTGCTTATATAGTTGATAACATTGATGGATTTCCCTATATTGAACCATCCCTGCATCCCTGGGATGAAGCCTACTTGATCACAATGGATGGTTGCTTTGATGTGTTCTTGGAATATGTTTGTGAGAATATTATTGAGTATTTTTAAATCAACATCCATAAGCTAAATTGGTATGAAGTTCTTTTTTGTTGGGTCTTTTTGTGGTTTAGGTATAAGCTTAATTGTGGCATCAGAAAACTTAATTGCATAGTATTCCTTCTGTTTCTATTTTGAAAAATAGTTTGAAGAGTATTGATAATAGATCTTCTTTGAAGATCTGATAGAATTCTGTACTAAAACCATCTGGTCCTGGGCTTTTTTGGTTGGGAGATTTTAATGACTGCTTCAATTTCTTTAGGGGTTATAGGACTGTTTAGATGTTTTTTCTGATCCTAATTTAATTTTTGTACCTGGTATCTGTCTTGAAATTTGTCCATTTCATACAGATTTTCCAGTTTTGTTGAGAATAGGCTTTTGTAGTAAGATCTGATTTTATTTTAATTTCCTTGGTTTCTGTTGTAAGGTCTCTCTTTTTATTTCAGATTTTGTTAATTTGGATGATTTCTCTGTGCCTTCTGGTTAGTCTAGCTAAGGGTGTATCTATCGTCTTGATTTTCTCAAAGAAGTAGCTCTAGGTTTTGTTGATTCTTTGTATAGTTCTCTTTGTTTCAACTTAGTTGATTCCAGCCCAGAGCTCGATTACTTCCTGCCTTCTACTCCTCTTGGGTGTGTTTCCTTATTTTTGATCTAGAGATTTCAGATGTGCTGTAAAGCTGCTAGTGTATGTTCTCTCCAGCTTCTCTTTGGAGGCACTCGGAGCTATGAGTTTTCCTCTTAGCACGGCTTTCATTGAATCCCATAAGATTGGGTGTATTGCGCCTCCATACAGCAAACCAGTAGCCAACATCAAACTATTAAATAGAGAGAAACTTGAAGCAATCCCACAAAAATCATGGACTAGACAAGGCTGCCCATTCTCTTCCTTCATATTTAATATAGTACTCAAAGTTCTAGCCATAGCAGTTAGACAACAAAAGGAGGTCAAAGGGATACAAATCTGAAGGTCAAACTATCACTACTTGTTGATGATATGATAGTATCCTTAAGCAACCTAAAAAAATCCACTAGAGAACTCCTAAATCTGATAAACAATTTCAGCAAAGTGGCTGGATATTAAATTAACTCATGCAAATCAGTAGCTTTCCTCTGCTCAAAGGACAAACAGGCTGAGAAAGAAATTAGGGAAATGACATGGTTCACAATAGTCACAAATAATATAAAATACCTTGGTGTGACTTTAACCAAGCAAGGGAAAGATCTGCATGACAGGAACTTCAAACCTCTGAAGAAAGAAATCGAAGAAGATATTAGAAGATGAAAAGATCTCCCATGCTCAAGGACTGGCAGGATTCATATATTAAAAATGGCTGTCTTGATGAAAGCAATTGACTGATTCAATGCAATCACCATCAAAATTCCAACTCAAGAGTTAGAAAGGGTAATTTGCAAATTCATATTGAATAACAAAAAACAAAACAAAAACAAAACAGGATAGCAAAACATACTCTTAGCAATAAAAAAAAAATCCTTGGGGAATCATCATCGCTGTCCTCAAGCTGTACTACAGAGCAGTAAGGCAAAAGACACAGTCAATAGGACAAAATGGCAACCAACAGATTGGGAAAAGATCTTTACCAATCGTACATTCCAAAGAGGGCTAATATCTAATATATACAAAGAACTCAAGAAATTAGATTCCAAACAAGCAAATAACCCTATTAAAAATGGGGAACAGAGCTAAAGAAAGAATTCTCAGCTGAGGAATATCGAATGGGCAAGAAGGACCTAAATGTTGTGTGGGAATGTGGGAAAAACGCTTAGAGCAGTGACATTGGAGGTCTGAGCTGTGAAGTTTCAAAGGGGAGCAAAGACTATCACGGTGGTGTCTTTCCTGTTTGTGCATGCATGCCTGGGTGCATACTTTACATGCTTGTGTGTGTGTGCATGTGTTTCCTGTGTGTGTGTGTGTGTTATTAAAAATTTTAGGTATCTGAATGTCTTTGACTAATGAATTAGCTCTGATTACCAAGAGACTACCATCAGTGAAATAGTCTTCATTTGTGGGTCGAATTGACTGTGGTCAGCTGGGTCTAAGAAATCAGAAGAGAATATAATCACTGGAGTGAAATATTCAGGGAGTATTTCCTCAGGTTCTGCATATAGACACTGTGGCAAGAAGAATATGGTACCTGGGCTGCAGCTCATGCAGAATACAAGGCAGTTGAGAGAGTAGAAGCACCTCTTCCAGAGCCACTCTTTGTATAGTTCCACTTCTTTTTCAGTGAGACATAGTCACACGTGGCTCAGGCTGGTTCTCATCTCACTATGTAGGTGAGAAGCACCTTGATAATGTCCTCTACCTATCTCTCAGGTGTTAGATGACAGCTGTGTAACACAACAGTGGGATTCCAAAGCCTCACTTTTATGTTCATGTTTTACTAAGAGCCAGCTTGAGCAATAAAATACAACAGAATAAAGTGATAAACAAAGCAGATTTTCAAGATGAGTTGACTAGAAATCTGGTTGTGCAGCAGTGAACACTAAAAACAGACAGAACAACTGCATTATCATTTCTGAACCTCAGCCTTTAGACACAGCACTGCTCATCTCTAAACTTGCTGCTAAGTCTTCTGCAGAGACTAATAATTGATGCTTCTGAAGCCTTACAGCTGCAAGCAGGAAGTCGAAAGTCTAATTAAGCAAACTTGTTCAATAGCAAGTGTATCTATTAGCCAATGATACCAGTGTCATGAACTTGATGAATGTAGGAATCTTTCATAAAATATGTGAATGTGGCTCTGACAGTCATTTGTCCCTAGATGAACATAGTTATTCCTGCTTGGATATGAGATTAAGGCATTTAAAAAAAAAACAACATTTGTTTTCTCTGGGAGATAGGCTGAGAGATCATAAACCCGAGAAAGAAGTCCAATAAATTATAATGAAGCAAACACACATTTAAGTCAGCTGAGAGAAGGAGTGTAAGCATGTTCCAAGACCCCATGAGTATTCTCGAGACAAATCCCTCTATCATTTACCTTCTTTCTCTACTATTTTTGGCTGAAGGGTGAGATACCTCAATGGTAATTTCTCTCATTTTATTATATTTTACTGTGTGACTGTCACATTCATTCCACTGACATGGATATCAAGGTTATATCCAATTTGGGGCTATTTAAAACCATACTCTTCGAAGCATGTTGTTAGGACTCTGACTCTCCTATCTACCTATTCAGCTTTCAGGGTCCACCTGAACTTGCCCTTTGTAATTTATTACGTGTGTATTTTATTTTAGTGATGAGCAATAAAGACCTCTACAAAGGAGAGTTTGATTTCCCCTGAGCGCCTTATAAAATTATCACGGTTTGGTTCACTGTCTGGCATGTAACTCCCAGTCATTCTGACTTACACACTAATGCTGTTTCTTTCTTCTACTGATGGAAGAAGGTTTATAAAGCTTTGTGTTTTTACTTGGGCTTTGTATATTGTCAGTGAGAAAGTATGTTAAATTCTTGCTACTTTTTCTAATGAATTATCATTTTTTCTATGTATAGGGCCTTTTTCATTATCTATATTATATTTTATTTCACTCATCTCCTCTGGCTTGGATTCCTTCGTGTTAGTTTGGACATACAGTACAATTTTAAATGGTTGTATTGTTATAGACACTGTTGTGTCATTTTATGCCCCAGCAGAAACATGCCCTGGGCTTACTCAGTTTCTGCTGTTCTTATCTTCAACGACCTGTAACAATTGAAAGTGTTTGTTATAGTCTTTTTTTTCCTAGTCAAAAGTACTGTTTTTCCAAACATATTTCTGAAAATACAGTTAGAATAATAGTAAGCACTTCTTTCATCTGTTAAACGTTAAATTTGGTGAATTTTATTTACCAGATTTTGTATGCTAAATTGTGTTTATATTGATGGAATAAATATAATTTGATTCATATTTTCTTTTCAGGTTATATTTAGAAGCACTTGGGAAACATTTTACTTAGGATTTTAAAATCTGTTTTCAGGTTTTATTGTTATTTTTTTTCTTGAAAATCACCTAGATCACCAAAACCCAACAAGTATTAAGAAATATGCAGACCACACTATTGAGAAATAGAGAAATCAAGACAGCTAACTATAGCAGTTGGGACTATTTTGCCCAAAACATTCTCCCCTGGTTTTCTACCCATAGGTTAAGGAGCTCCTGGGTCATAATTAACAGGAATATATTCACAAGCTTGAGTTTGAGTTTAAGCATCAAGAGGTTTGACAAACAGTAAAATAGCTAATTTTGGTAGATTTACTGTTTCCTTAAGGTACTTACTGGGCAGAACTTCCTATGCAAATCAACCTCAGGGCATTGCAAAGAATTCAGGTGGAAACTGTTGGAATCATGAGCAACGTTTTATATGTTCTGCCCTGTAGGCTCAAACCCTCTTAAGACAGTTCTCTCTGACTTTTGAATAGTACAAAACAAACCTCTTATTTAAATAAAAATCGTACACAAGATAATTATGGCTTTTGGTATCTCCTATTTCCAAAACTGATATAAAAGGATAAAGACTTTTAAGAACATAGGGCTTCATAAATGCAAATAAACCACATCTTTTGAACAGAAAAGACCCATGCCACTTTGTGATGTATGCCTGTAAAATGAAACACTGAAGAAAATCATGATGGTAGTTTTAAACTTCTACTTATTTTTTTCTGTAGAAGATTCTTGAAAGAGTAAGCAGATAATTAAAAGGAAGTATGAGCTAAATCTGTCCAGCAAGGACTGGTTCCTAGAAAGATGACAGGAAAGAAAAGATATTTTTTGTGTTCCTGACTCTCTCATTAAATATAGTTAAAAGTCTGAGAATACCACATTATTTATTTTGGATCATCAGTGTGTGTCCTGTTTTACCATTTTGTGTTTTCTGCTGCAGAACACTGGCAGAAATCCCAGAGAACTCTGCTTTCACTCGGACACTATTACAGGAATCTTATGCACTTTAAACACTGTTAGATTGCCCTTTGTGTCATCAATGAACCCATTATTAAAACACTCCCATTGGTGTTTATGTTCCTTTTAATAAAGGATCTACAGAAGTTTGGCACAGTCCTCTCTGGTGTCCAGTTACCTCAAAGGAACGACAACTGAACAGGCAGCCAGCCAGATGCTTCCTGTGAGCATCTGCTGGCTTGAGAAGATGTCTTGAGGAACATCCATGATAATCCTGGCTGTTTACTATTGAAACTGGTTTCTGCCTCCTGAAGATACTTAGTTGAGACTATTTCCATCAGTTCTTGGTTAATCATTTACTGTACAAGTTACTGTGTTACTTGAGTCTCTGCCATTTCTACAAGGGCTGAGGAGGGACACTTCCCCTAATTAACTACACAAAAGGCCTATGACAGGTAAACACCTAGATGCTTGTTACTATGATGGACTGCCAATGGTCAGAGAAAGTCCAGCCCTTCCTTTATGCGAAGCTCTGCCATGATAGTGGCAGACTTCCTTTCTAGGTGGAGTAAGATCTTTTACTTTTTCCTCATTCTTTCTGACCATGTATGCACCTCCCTAGTATGACTCAGATGCTGCAATGTTGCATCTTATAACTGTATTATCAAGTGTTCTTTGCTTGCCCATGTTTGATCTGTATTTTAGTAGAATGGACTGAGATGAATGCACAGTGAATAGAAGGTGGCAACTGTGCTATGGGTAGAAGTAGCTGTGATTGAGTAGTGGTAGTCAAGGGGAATAAGTTAAGGAGAGATACAGAGAAATGAAGAAACATACTGTGGGTCTTGATCATGGGAAGATTTTCAAAATCTGCCTCTAGATGAAGTTGTCAGACACTTCAGATCTGAGAGCTGCAACATGGCCATGGCTCAAGACACAGGTCGTGATGTTCTATATCTAAGAGCTCCTGCTTGTTCTTGTAGGCTGAGTAACAATCCATAAGGGAGTTGCAACACTTGAAGGTACTACCTGATGTTGCTGACTGCTCTCTAATGCTGTTCACCTCTGCCTGCTCCCTCCCACTTCCACCTGCTGCTGCTCACTGCTACCTGTAGCTCACTGGCATATTATCACTGTAACAAGCCTATAGTTGCACTGTGCTAATTGTCGCCTATATGACATCACAGGTCTCGGTACTAAAAATTAGATCAGTCAGGAATGATATGTTTTGGGGTGGAGAAGGCAGGTGACACAATGGTATTCCTGTAGCTGTTGTATCTTTCATTATGGATGACTATATCAAAAACACTTAAGGACATTTAAGCTTGTATTTATATATTTAATATAGTTTCTTCCTCTAACTAGTACATTGTCTTTTCTGCCTTAGTATGAATGTATTCACCAACATTATAAAGTGTGCCAATGGTCAAGAAGAAGCAAGGGTCAAGACGATAATATGTACAGAGCACCACATCACCATTGTTCTCATGAAAATGATATTTCTGCTTTGTCCTCTTTAGGAAATACCTGCAGAGACTCCTTTACCACTGGGCTTCGACTGCTTTCAGAAATTGTTTGTATTTGACCTGCTCCAGATCTATGATTGTACAAAGCCCAATTTTCCTTTACAATGAAAATGTTCTGACAGTTGACCGTTTTCACACCTTTGCTATCTCTTGGCACTTGATGTCCTTAGTCTTTGTGACTTCAGTATAATTTGTTCACATCGGCATAATTTTAGTGCTCCCTGACTGACTTTCTCACATATATGACAAGCCTAGACCTCTCAACTTACTGTTGACAATGACAATGTCCTAATATTGACATAAAAGCAAAAGTGAGGACCTCCCAGAGGAAGAAATTAAAAAAAAAAGGATGAAGGAAGTCTTTATAGTTATAAATTTTCTATATTGTGTCTCATTAAGGAGCTACTGAGGATAAAATCAATTGAATGTGTACCCTCCACTTGCTCCACTGTAGCTAAAATTGATACTACAGAAGGTTTGTGCTATTTAGAAGAGCAAAAAGGATAGGGATTAAATGAATACTGTCACCATAAAGTTATGTTATTTCTTTTTCCTGTTGGTACGAAACAAAGCTCGCTGGCTTTTCTGAAAGTGTCCTGGGAAGTCAGTCTGTATCCCCCAAACAGAAACATTCCTTTCCATGTCGGTGTGAAAAATTACTCCTGTTCCCTAGTCATGATTTCCTTTCAATCATCCCCAGGGCACTCGCTCTCAGTGTCTCCCTAGCTTCCCTTGGAGACTTGATTCTTTTAGCTCATGGCTGGGATCCTGAATGCCTATTATCTCTCATCTTGAAAAAAAATGCCAATAAGATAAAGCAAATTATATTTGTTTTCTATGATGTTTGCTACTAACCATGACGGATGAATGTTACAGGTGATGCACACTGGAACAGTAATCAAAGTGATGTTGCTATTGATTTTACAGTGTTGACGTCTCTTTGATATATTGCTCTATCAACTGCCACAATGACAAAATTTGCACATGAAATTAATCCTAATTAATTTTACCACTTGTAGACAGCATTGGCTCTTTTATATTATAAAATAAATAATAATTTGGTGACGTTTTTGTCATTTTGTGAGGACTATTTAGTTAAAGGAGGTGACTTCTATTGATTGGGGTGCTGAAATAGACAAGAGAGATGAGAAAAGGATTCTGAAAGCTAATGGAAACACCTGGGAGTGATTCCAGATTTCATGCATTCCAGCACCATTTTATTTAAGTTTTACTACTTAACCTTGAATTCATGTTTCTAGGAAAAATTGTTCATTCCTACACGACCTGTATTTAATATTGACTTTCACTCCCATACAATTTTATTGTACTTTTCTGCTTACCCTATGGCCTTGCCACTGCTCCTTATTGCCTTTGTAGCCTTCACCGTAGTGGGGAAAATAAAGAAATCAACAACAGCCTTTTGAACACGGTTGAAATGGGCAGTGACAGCTCCTGAGCTCCTTGTGGCTTGCCAGGCTGTCTTTTGTGTCTCCTTTTGATGCCAAGTCTCACTGTGTAGTCCTAGCTGTAGTAGAATCTCAATGTAGACCAGGCTGTCCTCATCCTCACAATGTTCAACCTCCCTTTGCCTCCAAGTGCTGAGACTAAAGGATTGCAGCAGCACACTGTGAAGACATGGCTGAGGAAGAAGCGTAGTTCTTTTATGGATATGTAATACTGATACAGCACGTGCTCAGGTAACTAGAGTTTATTCACCATTTTGGATAAATGAGTATGCACAGGAATTAAAATAGAAATCTCTTGCACTGCAGAACCCCCAAATGTGACTGAGGATCAGATACATAGGTGTTAGTGACTTTTGTATAAATAGCGCATGAATTTAAGATAGAAGACATTTAGTAGGAGTTTATGGCCACATCAACTAGTACTTGCAAACTTTATCATTCTAGCACTTTCTATGAATTCTTACAGTGCAGAGTTCCTCTCCAAAGATTCTGATATATTGACTAATTTCACATTTAATTGCCTACTTGAGATAGGATTTTCCACACATTACTAAAGACTTATAAATTTTTATAGTTCCATTTCTGAGCACTCAGAAACCAACGTTAACATCTGAATATGTGGTCAGATTCTAGATGACTGCGTTTATTGAGGATCTTGCCTTGGGAATTAATATCAACACCTTTCTAGGTTGACTTTAATGGACCCTTCCAGCATGCTAACAATCATAGCTCCAAATTTCAATGGATTTGATCTGCAGCACTGACACTAAAATTGGTAGGAGATAGAACACATGCATCTAGTGAAATTTTGTTTTCTGTATTTTATCCAATTCATTTCTTAACAAGGAAAATGCCATATATAATATTACTACAAAAAATTAATGATTATCATTTATTATATTAAAAGTCTCACTGATTGAATTGGAGACATGACTCACTGGGGAAAGAGCTTACTCTGTGAACAGAGCCTAATTTATTCCCTACATTCACATAAAAGCCATGCAAGATATTTAGGTCTCTGAGCCTTGCTTGACAGCAATATAATGAAATACATTGATTCAAAAGAGTTAAGAGGCATAGTCTTTGAAAAAGACCATGTCAAGCTCTAGCATATTCACTGTTAGAAGTGACTGTCTTCTGAGCATAGCAACTACCATCTTGGGAAAGTCATCGGTGACCCCTAACAAAATGATTATATCATTGTGGTGGTTTGAATAGGTATGACCCCCAGAAACTCATGTACTTGAATATGCTTTGCCATAGGAGTGGCACTATTAGGAGCTGTGGCCTTATTGGAGGAGTTGTGGCCTCTCCACTGCATCACTGTGGAGAGGGGGCTTTGATGCTATATATGCTCAACTTCTAGCCAGGGTGAGACACATCATTCTCCTCCTGGCTGCATTCAGATCAAGATGTAGGCTCCTTCAGCCCAATATCTGCCTGTACACTGCCATTCTTCCCACCATGATGATAATGGACTATATCTCTAAAATCTGTAAGCTAGTTTCAATGAAATATTTGCTTTTTTAAGAGTTGCCTTGGCCAATGACCTTTGCAGCAATAAGACCCTATGGCAATCACCTTTTTCTTGTTTACTCTTTATAACCTCTCAAGGAGGAATGTGGAAAGTTCCCTCATCAGGGAAGTCTACCATTCACTATTATCTCTTGTATTTAACTCTACCTTAATTGCATATGGCCTCAGGGAGGACCTTGCATATATAGGCCAGAGAAAGCAAGTGAGGACACCCTTATCTATTCAGCTATGGGGAACCCCTTTCAGATGCTGGGGAAAAGCTTTGTTGGTACTGCCTACTGTAGGAAAATCACCACTCACCTGCTAGCAAACTGTAATCTATAAGGAAGAATGATGATCTCATTGCTTCCCTGGAGTGAACACTGATGGAATCAAGCCTTGGTTTGTTTTGTTACCTTACAATAAGGGGTAGATACTGTTTACATTGTCCCTTTGGAAGGCATTTTACAACATGCATTCACACAAAAAGATGTTCAAATTCACATATAAGTATACACATACAGACACATACAGGAACACACATGCACACACACACACACACACACACACAAACACACTTACAACTAAATGCTTGCTCACATGTGGTCAGGAGTTAAATAGGTGCTCGCAACCACTCCCCCCTCCATGACAAAGGCAGTGAGCAGGCATTTGGCTTCAACCTGTGAAACTCAAAAGTCTGAAATCAGATAAAATTTATATTCACTATACATGCCCTTAGATTATGTATATATGGTGACTCTCTTTCTCACTCTTTTTTGGCTTATATGGTTCTTGGGCTCCCACACAGAGATCTGCACATGCTGGGCCAGTGCTGTACCTCACTGACCTCTCTGCCTTGTCTCTGATGTTAAGAAGCAGGGTCTCTAAGAAACTTGGGCTTGCCTTAACTTCACTGTGTTGCTCAGACAGGCTTCTAAGAACTAATGTTTCCACATATATCTCCCAAATATTTGAATTCCAAATGAAGTCATGCAGTTTTTTTTACACATTATCCAAAGTATGTAATGAAGAACTGATAGGTGAAACTATTTCAGCCATGATATTGCTATAATTGCAAGCATTAATGAGTTGTCACTGAAGTTTTATAAAGTCCTATTAAGTTATATCTAGTCACCACAATGGCTCTAAAAATTCCATTGCTTAGGTTATGATAGTATCAAGTATTGAGGGGCCATGTTAGCCAAGACCCAC
The DNA here is from genome assembly GCF_947179515.1 of Apodemus sylvaticus. NCBI lineage: Eukaryota > Metazoa > Chordata > Mammalia > Rodentia > Muridae > Apodemus > Apodemus sylvaticus. Next base: position 77,062,569 of record NC_067484.1, read on the forward strand.
TCTTGGTAAATTAATGATGTAGAATTCAGGGTTTCAGGTTCCAGCATAGGTACTTCCCACAAGGGAGTGAAGAGGTATCTATAATTCTCTTACTCATAGCAGGACATTTAGAAGCAAAGCCAGCCCCATCAATTTGGTGAGCTAGAGCCCTGAGTATGGGCTCATATAGAAGGCATTCATAAAGGCTTGCTAGCATACCGGAGGCCAGTCTTATACACAGACAGAATAGGAACAGTGATAACTGGCATCCAACAGACAAGCCTCCCTGACTGTGTGGTATTCAGAAGTTGATCTAGCTGAACTGCTTTCGTGAAGGTCTTAAAAGCAAAGAAAGACTGCTGAACAATGGGCCCAGCCTCTGTAACTAGAAAATATCATCCTGAGTGAGGTAACCCACTCACAAAAGAACACACACAGTATGCACTCACTGATAAGTGGATGTTAGTCTAGAAGTCTAGACTACCCAAGATACAATTCACAGGTCAAATGAAGTTCAAGGAGAAGGAAGACTAAAGTATGGATATGTTTGTCCTTCCTAGAAGCAGAACAAAATACCCATGGGAGGAGATACAAAGATAACTTTTGGATCAGAGACTGAAGGAAAGACCATCCAGAGACTGCCCCATGTGGGGATCCATCCCATATAGTCACCAAACCCAGACAGTATTGTGGCTCCCAACAAGCACTTGCTGACAGGAGCCTAATATAGATATCTCCTGAGAGGCTCTGCCAGTGCCTGACAAATACAGAGGGGGATGTTCTCAGCTAACCGTTGAACTGAGAAGAGGGTCTCCAATGGAGGAGCCAGACAAAGGACATAAGTACCTGAAGTTGTTTACAACCCCACAGGCGGAACAACAACCAGTACCTCCAGAACTCTCAAGGACTAAACCATCAACCAAAGAATACACATGGAGGGACCTGTGGGCCTGGGTACCGTTGGAGGAGACTTGTCTGGGGGTTCTCTTGTTCCCATTGCTCCAGCATCAGGATTTTAGATGAAAAGAGACAGCCTATGGTTTTTCAGCTTTATTGTAAAAGAGTAGAGTGAGAGAGGGGAGGTAGAGTGGTAGAAGCCATTCATGGCCATGTGGAAAGCAGGGGGAGAGAATGAGGAGAGAGGGGTAGCAAGGGACAAGAGACAGAAGAGAGCCAAGAAAGTAAGAGAGTAAGAGAGAGAGAAGGGGCTAAGCAGTCCCTTTTATAGCGGGCCAGGCTGGCAGGCTGTAGCCAGGTAACTGTGGGGGTGGAGTACCAGGGTGTTGGGACAGGCACTACCCTATATAACTGATGGTCACAGGGTTATGTCTGACAGGGACCCATGGCTTCAGCAGCATATGAAGCAGAGGATGGCCTTGCTGGACATCAGTATGAGGTGAGGCCCTTGGTCCTGTGAAGGCTCAATGCCCCAGTGTAGGCATTGACAGAAAAGGGAAGCAGGAGTGGGTGGGTGGGTGAGCAGGGGGAGGGGGAAGGGATAGAGGATTTTCAGAGGGGAAACTAGAAAAGGGAATAATGTTTGAAATGTAAATAAAGAAAATATCTAATAAAAAATATATTCACACAAAAAATTTTCTCCTTGCATTTGATTTAGTCTCACTTCTTTTATGACCTTGACTGATCAGTTAATTATATGTCACAGGAAGGTATTCATGTAAGTTCTTCACTCAGTCAGGCATTGTCTCTGATAGATTCCCTCCCAATCCCTTCTAATGTTTGAGTTACTGCCCACCAGACAGAGTTCCTCCCTATTGTCTTCTAGATCTACTACGATGTAAATACTGGTATCAAAAAACAGAACCAAGGATTCCTGATCTCTTGCTACAGAGGGGCTGGGTGAGGGCTTTTTCTTTTCTTGTTTCCACTGTCAAAACACATAACCAAATGTCCCTAAAGAAAGTCTTTACAACTTATACAGTGAACATTAGCCAAATCAAAAAACTTAGCCCCTGTTTTAATAGATCTAATGAAACACTGGTGGATGGTGTGGATTGGGTGAAGGTGCTTTGTGCACCCCAAACTGTGCCAATTGTAAAAAGCTTCCCTTTGGTTGACACACATTGGTCTATTCAACAAATATGAGCCCCTTCATTTGCATATGAATGTGAAATAATTTTATGAATGTGCATGTGGGACTTAATTGTTTTTTAAACAATATACTCTTATCTTTTGGAAGCAATTCAGTCCATCAAAGGGTTGTCAGTGTGGAGCTTGCTAATTGCTTTCCAAAGCTCAGCCTCATGCCTCTCTCCATTCGTGCTCTGCTCCCTCTAGTTCTGCATTTACTATCAGAAAGTTCATTTAGAAACCAGTCAGTCTTCCAGTGCTAATTCTGTACTTTTATTCAACAAGGACACAATGGGAATACTATTTATCGCTGCCAAGGAGAAGCATATAAACTTCTCTCTACATTGTATAAACGTTCATTGGAAACATAATTCAAAAACAGAATAAGTGCACAGTTATTCAGCCTTAAGAAGAGGGGCTGTCTGCTCTTCTGGGCTAGTGACAAACAAAACCATGGTTAAATTTGTACCTTTCAATAACAATGAGTCAAATAGTTAAGCTTCACTCACTTCTGCATTTGTTTCAACGTCTTTGATGGCAGCCAATAGATTAAGGGGTACTTAATCTAGCAGTACTGTCCAACAGGGGTGTTTCTGAGGTTTGTTACTGATTTCCTTTTATTTTTGTTTTGTTTAATGAGACAGAGCTTCTCATCAATGTATATAAAAATATTTATACCAGATTGCAAAAACAGGCATCCAAACTTTTCACATCACAAATTATAGAATTTTTCCCCAAAATTCCTGGACTTTGAACCTCTAATTGATAAAACATCTGGATAGTTGCTCATCGCAGGATTCAACTTTATAGCACTGTAGTTACTACATCTATGTTTAACTCTTCCTCAGGATCAGAAAGCAGTCATGCTCAAATGATTGAACATTTCGCTTCTCCCCCATTGTGAGGTAGGTAGCCAAGCCCTCCCAAGGCTCAAAGTGCTGAGAGTTTTACAAATACTGATGTATACATTTAAATCACAGAAAAACTTTTCACATCTTGAAAGCTTGTCAGATCAGGTGGAAATGATCAGGGCAAGCAAACAGAGATGATGGCCATGTGGACAGTTCATTAGAAAGATGATTATAGACAAACAGCAGCCAATCTGTTGCATGTTCACAGTTCTGATGAGGTGCAGGCTTGTGTGATATTGAAAATGAAACACTCGAGCTATGCGAGAGCTTATAGGAAGAGGATGCCCAGTGAGAGGGAACACACTTAGATCTTTTAATGAAATAGATGTGTTTAGTGGGCACAGAAGAGGAATACTTGAACTATTGAGAAATGAGACACTCACAATATACTTTGAACTGAGATAGAGCACTGGAAAATGTGTGCAAGTATGGAATCGTGTACTGGAGTTTGGATACAAGTGAGGGAGACTGATACACTATGTTCTAAATGTAACTCAAGGTGTTTCTCCTTATAGATACCTATCTTTGTGCAACGGTTTCATGGGGACTCTGTCCACCTTGATGAAACTTCCAAGCCAACTCAATGTTAAACCTTCATTCTGTCTCAGTTGTCATGTACCACAAGTGAAAAAAATACCTCATCTGACTTACTACCTAAGCAGAGTCCACAAGACCTAAATGAGTCCTTCCTCTGATGCAGATCCCTGGCTATGTTGAGTTCATGACAACTTTTGTTTGATGCATACGGTTTACTTGCATTGACTGACGGAAGGACAAACCTTGTCCAGATCATTCACAATTTCAATTACTCTATGTAATCAATGTACAAGGTAGCAAACATTTTATTTACAACTTCTGTGATTTATTTTTATTTTATTATTATGTGTGTGAATTGGACTTTTTGTGAGTCCAGGCATGTGTTATGGAGTGCATGTGGAGGTTAAAGGTAAGTTCTTTCCTTTAAGAGTAGGTTTTGGATTTCAATTAAGCATATCAAGCTTGTGGGGCAGGTGATTTTACCAGCTGAGAACCTCAAATTTCCATTGATAGCCAGCCATTGTGAGCTAGACCACAGACTTTTAAGTGATTTGAATATGTCACCTTCATGTATAATATTGAGATTCATTCTATAAATTCTCTTATTCTAGACAACCATGTCTAACATACCTCTCATATTCTATATCAGCTTCGGCAGTATTAATCAAATGGAGGCCCACTGAACACATTGTTTTGAATAAATGTTATACATGCAGACAATATAAGAGTAATCACAGTTGTTCAGAAATTGTCAAAACACTTATTTTGTAAAATTTAAAATTCAACACTTATTAATGCCCTTTGTAATCATATTCTTCTGGTGACCATACAATTTTTAAAAATACATTAATGAAAAGAATATATTCACTGAAAGAAACACGAAAAAGAAAGCCTCAGATCTCAGGCTAAGCCATCTTAAACAAAGTGTTAAACTTGTTTCTTCTGCTTAAGTTGCAAGAAACAACCTTTGCCCTCCTTACCCCAGAAGTTTGTCATGGGAATAAAACAGAAAAAAAATAATCATAAGCAATTAGACAGCACTTGACTGTGTTCATGCCAATACTATTATATTTGTAAAATACCAACTTTCTTTTTAATTGGATTGGTAGAAAAATCTGAAAAGAAGATGAAGTAATTTTAATGCAAGTGTTTTGATCTGATATAAATTACTATCTGCCAAATGCACATCATCCCAGGAGATCTACCCTCTCTCATGTGCTACTGCAGGTTCATGAGTTTGTGAAAGAGCTAAATGGAGGAGAAAAATAACTTTAATGGCACACACACAAAACATTTTTGCCTTAGTTTTCCCTTTATCTTTTGATAGTTAAGTAAAAAGAAATGTGTCTCTACCTTCTGAGGACTCTAACAAATAATGAATCATAAACCTAAGTAATAGGAATTGTTGACTTAAAGGTACATGATTTTTTAAAAGTTTAAAGAATTGTAAGACTCCTTTTTATTTTGTAGGCTTGAAGACATGTCTCCTACTTGTACATTTACTTGATAACATATTTAAATATAATTTGAAAGTTGTTTTCACATTTTGTCACAATTTGAATTAACCCTTTGCTTAATTTATTTAACATAAATATTATTAACTCTTTGAATTACGAAATTTTAGGGCTTTACTCAAGATTGCTAATGTATCATATGAGCAGTTAGCTTCAGATATAGTTCACAATAACTCTGTTTTGGATGCTCCCTGGAAAGTCACATCTATATTTGCAACTGCAAACATAGGGAACAAGTGAATGCTTCAAAACACAAACATGAAGACAGTGGGGATATGTTGTCTACCCTTAAGTTTATTCATTTTTTCTTATGAAGAACAGAAGCAAAATGACAGCAACCTTAAATAAATGCCTGTGATCTCATTACTCAAAAAGGATAAAGTAGAAGAAATAGTCATCAATGTGCCTTAGAACTTAACTTCGAAATATTATTCTCACTCCCCTTATTTACTCATATTAAAATGGATTTTATCATTTGGTGTTTTCATGAAGTAGGCAATGTAACTACATAATATCTAAGCATACAGACTGTATACTGAAGGGCAGGAACTTTTGTCCTAACTCCAAATTTCATGCTTTCTTCTAAAATCCGGAACAAGACAAGAATATCTAACTTTTCTACTATAACTCAATAAAGTGCATGAAGTCTTAGCTACAACACAACAAGAGAAATAATTAAAATGTATACAGATATGAAAGAATGAATTTAAAATGTCTTATACTATTGGTACCATACTAAGTATAAAAGAGAAGAATCAGATGACTTAATTCACTGATTTAAAATTTTTTGAGGTAATATAATCTATAAGTACAAGATTACTGATCAAAATGTGATTAAGAAAAGAGATGCAGCCAAAATGGAAGAGAAACAAGTTAGAAAGTGATGCTGTGGTCCAAGCAACAGGTAGGTGTGAGTTTAAATGTTGCAGGTAGATTTTAGATTCTAACTATGCTAATGGCAGGCCAGAAGACTTTGCTGACAGTTGCAGTATATACCTATATAACAATATAACTAACTACAAAATTATACAACTAAATATGTAAATATCTATATAAAATATGTAACCATACAAAACTCTATCACTATGTAATATATACATATATGTATATATGTGAGTGTGTATATACACACACACACACACACACACACATATATATATACTGTTTTAGAATATGCTGACTGTAATTAGATGACAATTGGAAGGTATGGGTTATAAGATGAAGTTAATAAAGCACTATTTATTAAATACAATGTGAAAAATTAATTTAGCAATTATATTGTATGTGACAAGATATATGGGACTGTCAGTTCAGATGTTTTCCATGTCCATCCTTATCTATCAGGCTAACAAGACAGATTAGTGGGTAAAAAGGCACATGCTGCTGACTTACCAACCAGAGGTTTCCTCCATAAACCACACGGTAAAAGTAAAAAACTGCCTCCCTCACATTTCCTTCTCGAATTGTCATACTCAATGAACAAATGTAAACAAACACCCTTCAGATCTCAGTTCCAGAGGTCTGACTATCACAGTCTCTGAGCTGACTAGCTAGTATCAAAGAATATATCTGGAAGAGAGGCAAAGATCCAATATATACCTCTAGCTCTCTAGCTAGAATACTGCCTGACTTCGGGGAACTTGCTGAGCTTTGAAGGGCATAAATATCCTCATCTGTAGAGTGGGGTGTTATAGTCTTATCTACCTCACAGGATCATTGTTGATCCCAGTGGGGCAGGAGATGTGAAAAGACAGTTTAAAACGTTAACATCCCAGTGAATAATTTATAGCACATTTTAAATTTCAATTTGATTTCTCCCCTGGTACGACTTGGTAAAAGCATCTGCTTCTCGTGCTTGTTCACACCAATTCCCATGGCAAATTGCCTTCCTAAGCAAGTCAAGTGAACACCAGAGTAATCATGTAACATTCGGACTTTGTGTGTCTGGGATCATTTATCCCTCCTCTCTCTCTCTCATCCTTCCTTTCTTTCGCTCTTTCCTCTTATTTGACTTCATGTTTTTCTTTCTGGTATTTCTGATTTTTATTGAAATGCCTTATTCATGATTAGTAAACAATATATGAAACAACCTTATTAATAAGAGTGATAACTGCCGTTCTCTATATAGACAACAACATATTAAATTTAAATATTGTATGGAAACTCTCAGAGACACTTGATCAAATTATCTTAATCAGTAGTTCTGAATAGTTCTAATGTCTTCCTCATGGAAGGCAATTTATGTAACACATTTTGAGAGATGCATGGTTATATTTTGAATTTAGGAGCAATAAAGTAAGCAGGATATTATAAAAATAAAGGGCAACTTCATTATTGGGCTCAGTCTTAATATTTATCACCTTCGCAGAGCAGTCAGGGGAGAACACTGCTTGCATTTACATGCTGTTCAGTCATACCCCCAGCCAAAGAATCCAGAGAATACAACATAATATGCAATATTCTATAAGTACAGCATCCCTTCTTTGATTATGACTCAATTGTTTTTATAAAAAATTAAAATAAATCTTAACCTTTTGAAACATTGTGTTTGTATTCATTAAAATTTGGCCTATCAAAATATTACTACAAAATCCTTTAAGCATAAAATGTTGAAAAACTTAAGGAATGCATAGCCTGATGCTAACATAGCAGGGGTCTAGGCCCCAACAGGCCCTGGACTGACCCCAAGAACTGGGCTGCTCTTTGAGCCATCTGTGTGTCAACCCAGCCAGGAGGTTGTTAGCCCAGCAGACTCTCCCAGCACTTCCAGGGAGCACACACACACGCCATCCATCCTGGCCACCTGACAGACCCAATTAGCAGTAATAGCCCAAGAAGAACTTTGCTCAGACCTTGGCCTCCCAGGCTTTTGCCTAGAATCAGGGCCTGAGCAGCTAGGCTAGCCTTGTGTGCACCAACCCAGTTGGGAGATCCACTGCCCAGCAGAGTGATCAGCACACAGAAAAGGTCCCCACAGCATACACCCTGAAGGAGCAAACGGGAAGCATCTGGTTCACAGACACAATCTGGGGCAAAGCACACTAGGGCTGCAAGGGCACCCAAGAGGAGGACGACACATCAGCAATCTGCTACAGGGGAAACCCAGCCATCTAGTGTTGCAGAAATAGCCCCAGAGTCCCTCAGGAGGCTCAAACACCAGCCAGAGACAAGACCAACTAACTCCAGAGAATAAGAAGGCAAAGGGCAAACGCAGGAACGCTACTAACAGAAATCTAGGCAATATGGCAGCATCTGAACCAAACTCTCCAACATCAGCAAGTCCTGGTTACGCCAACACACCAGAGAAACAAGATTTGGATTTAAAATCACTGGTCATTGTGCTGCTAGAAGAACACAAAAAGGACATAAATGAATCTCTTAAAGAAATACTGGGGAACATGAATAAGCTAGAAACACGTATAATGGAAACACAAAAATCACTTAAAGAAATGCAGGAGAATAAGGCTCAAGAGATAGAAGCCAATAAAGAAGAAACGCAAAAGAAAAAAAAAAACCTTAAAGAAATGCAGGAGAACTTTAATCAAGAGGCAGAAGTCATGAAAGAGGAAACACAAAAATCTCTTAAAGAATTACAGGAAAACACAAACAAACAAATGATGGAACTTCAGACCAATTTCCCTTATCAACGTCGATGCAAAAATATTCAATAAGTTTCTGTACGGCAAAGGACACCATCAAAAGGACAAATCGGCAACCAACAAATTGGGAAAAGATCTTCACCAATCCTACATCAGATAGAGGGCTAATATCCAATATATATAAAGAACTCAAGAAGTTAGACTCCAGAAAACCAAACAACCCTATTAGAAAATGGGGTACAGAGTTAAACAAAGAATTCTCACCTGAAGAACTTCGGATAGCAGAGAAACACCTTAAAAATGCTCAACTTCATTAGTTCATTAGGGAAAAGCAAATCAAAACAACCCTGAGATTTCACCTTACACCAGTCAGAATGGCTAAGATTAAAAATTCCGAAGACAGCAGGTGTTGGCGAGGATGTAGAGAAAGAGGAACACTCCTCCACTGCTGGTGGGGTTGCAAATTGGTACAACTACTCTGGAAAGCAGTCTGGCGGTTCCTCCGAAAACTGGGCACCTCACTTCCAGAAGATCCTGCTATACCACTCCTGGGCATATACCCAGAGGATTCCCCACCATGTAATAAGGATACATGCTCTACTATGTTCATAGCAGCCCTATTTATAATTGCCAGATGCTGGAAAGAACCCAGGTATCCCTCAACAGAAGGGTGGATGCAAAAAATGTGGTATATCTACACAATGGAGTACTATTCAGCCATTAGAAACAATGAACTCATGAAATTCTTAGGCAAATGGATGGAGCTAGAGAACATCATACTAAGTGAGGTAACCCAGACTCAAAAGGTGAATCATGGTATGCACTCACTAATAAGTGGATATTAACCTGGAAAACTGGAATACCCAAAACATAATATACACATCAAATGAGGTACAAGAAGAATGGAGGAGTGGCCCCTTGTTCTGAAAAGACTCAGTGAAGCAGTATAGAGCAAAATCAGAACAGGGAAGTGGGAAGGGTTAGGTAGGAAAACAGGGGGAGGGAAGGGGACTGATTGGACTTTCGGGTAGTAGGGGTCCAGAAAAGGGGAAATCATTTGAAATGTAAATAAATATATCAATAAATTTAAAAAAAAGATAAAAAAATATTCAATAAAATTCTTGCCAACCGAATCCAAGAACACATCAAAACGATCATCCACCATGATCAAGTAGGCTTTATCCCAGGGATGCAGGGTTGGTTCAATATACAGAAATCCATCAATGCAATCCACTACATAAACAAACTCAAAGACAAAAAACCACATCGGCATTTCCTTGGATGCTGAAAAGCATTTGACAAAATTCAGCATCCTTTCATGCTTAAAGTCTTGGAAAGAACAGGAATTAAAAGCCCATACCTAAACATAGTAAAAGCAATATACAGCAAACCGGTAGCCAGCATCAAACTAAATGGAGAGAAACTTGAAGCAATCCCACTAAAATCAGGGACTAGACAGGGCTGCCCCCTTTCTCCTTATCTTTTCAATATTGTACTTGAGGTACTAGCTTGGGCAATTAGACAACATAAGGAGGTCAAAGGGATACAAATTGGAAAGGAAGAAGTCAAATTATCATTATTTGCAGATGATATGATAGTCTACCGAAGTGACCCAAAAAAACTCCACTAGAGAACTCCTACAGCTGATAAACAACTTCAGGAAAGTGGCAGGTTATAAAATCAACTCAAGCAAATCAGTAGCATTCCTATACTCAAAGAATGAGCAGACTGAGAAAGAAATTAGGGAAATGATCCCCTTCACAATAGCCACAAACAGTATAAAGTATCTTGGGGTGACTCTTACCAAACATGTGAAAGATCTGTATGACAAGAACTTCAAGACTCTGAAGAAGGAAGTGGAAGAATACCTCAAAAAATGGAAAAACCTCCCATGCTCATGGATCCGCAGGATTAATATAGTTAAAATGGCCATTTTGCCAAAAGCAATATACAGATTCAACACAATACCCATCAAAACCCCAACTTAATTCTTCACAGAGTTAGAAAGAGCAATTCTCAAATTCATCTGGAATAACAAAAATCCCAGGATAGCTAAAACTATTCTCAACAGCAAAAGAACTTCTGGGGGAATCAGTATCCCAGACCTCAAGCAATACTACAGAGCAATAGTGTTAAAAACTGCATGGTATTGGTACAGTGACAGGCAGGCGGATCAATGGAATAGGATTGAAGATCCAGAAATGAACCCACACACCTATGGCCAGTTGATCCTCGACAAAGGGGCGGAAAACATCCAATAAAAAAAAGATAGCCTTTTCAACAAATGGTGCTGGTTCAACCTAAGGTCAGCATGCAGAAGAATGCGAATTGATCCATCCTTGTCTCCTTGTACTAAGCTCAACTCCAAATGGATCAAGGACCTCCACATAAAGCCAGACACTCTGCAGCTAATAGAAAAGAAACTGGGAAGACCCTTGAGGACATCGGTACAGGGGGAAAGTTCCTGAACAGAACACCAATAGCTTATGCTCTAAGATCAAGAATTGACAAATGGGACCTCATAAAATTACAAAGTTTCTGTAAGGCAAAGGACACCATCAAAAGGGCAAATTGGCAACCAAAAAATTGGGAAAATATCTTCACCAACCCTACGTCAGATAGAGGGCTAATATCCAATATATATAAAGAACTCAAGAAGTTAGACTCCAGAAAACCAAATAACCCCATTAGAAAATGGAGTACAGAGTTAAACAAAGAATTCTCACCTGAAGAACTTTGGATGGCGGAGAAGCATCTTAAAAAATGCTCAACTTCATTAGTCATTAGGGAAATGCAAATCAAAATAACCCTGAGCTTTCACTTTACACCATTCAGAATGGCTAAGATTAAAAATTCCGAAGACAGCAGATATTGGCGAGGATGTTGAGAAAGAGGAACACTCCTCCACTGCTGGTGGGGTTGCAAATTGGTACAACCACCCTAGAAATCAGTCTGGCGGTTCCTCCGAAAACTGGGCACCTCACTTCCAGAAGATCCTGCTATACCACTCCTGGGCATATACCCAGAAGATTCCCCAGCATGGAATAAGGATACATGCTCCACTATGTTCATAACAGTCCTGTTTATAATTGCCAGAAGCTGGAAATAACCCAGGTATCCCTCAACAGAAGAGTGGATGCAAAAAATGTGGTATATCTACACAATGGAGTACTATTCAGCCATTAGAAACAATGAACTCATGAAATTCTTAGGCAAATGGATGGAGCTGGAGAACATCATACTAAGTGAGGTAACCCAGACTCAAAAGATGAATCATGGTATGCACTCACTAATAAGTGGATATTAATCTAGAAAACTGGAATACCCAAAACATAATCCACACATCAAATGAGGTACAAGAAGAACGGAGGAGTGGCCCCTTGTTCTGGAATGACTCAGTGAAGCAGTATAGGGCAAAACCAGAACATGGAAGTGGGAAGTGTTGGGTGGGAAAATAGGGTTAGCGAAGGGGGCTTATGGGACTTTCAGGGAGTGGGGGTCTAGAAAAGGGGAAATGATTTGAAATGTAAATAAAAAATATATCAAATAAAAAAAAGAAAAAAATTAAAATTTATCTTAACCTTTTGAAACATTGTTTTTGTATTCATTAAAAATTTGCCTATCAAAATATTACTACAAAATCCTTTAAGCATGAAATGTTGAAAAACTTAAGGAAAGCTTGCCCCAGCTCAAGGCTAACTGAAACTCACAATTTTGAGGTTTTGTGTTATTTCTGCATTTATTTATTTATTTATTTATTTATTTATTTATTTATAGTTATATTTTTATATGAGTACACTGTACCTGTCTTCAGCACACCAGAAGAGGGTTTCAGATCCCATTACAGATGGTTGTGAGCCACCAACTGGTTACTGGGAATTAAACTCAGGACCTTTGGAAGAGCAGTCAGTGCTCTTAACCACTGAGCCATGTCTCCAGTCCAATATGTCTATTCTTCTTTTTTTTCTATATTCTTTGTTTACATTCCAAATGATTTTCCCTTTCCCTGTTCCCCCCTCCCCATAAGTCCCATAAGCCCTCGTCCATCTGCCCATTCTCCAATCAACCCCCTCCTTCTTCTCTGTCCTGTTACTCCCCTACAATGCTGGATCAAGCCTTTCCAGGACCAGGGACCTCTCCTTCCTTCTTCTTGGGAATCATTTGATATATGAATTGTGTCTTGGATATTCAGAGGTTCTGGGCTAATATCCACTTATCAGTGACTGCATTCCATGTGTGTTCTTTTGAGACTGGGTTACCTCACTTAGAATGATATTTTCCAGTTCCAACAATTTGCCTAAGAACTTCATGAATTCATTGTTTTTAATTGCTGAGTAGTATTCCACTGTGTAAATATAACACATTTTCTGTATACATTCCTCCATTGAGGGACATTTGGGTTCTTTCCAGCTTCTGGCTATTACAAATAAGGCTGCTATGAACATAGTGGAATATGTGTCCTTATTGCATGCTGGGGAATCCTCTGGGTATATGCTCAGGAGTAGTATAGCAGGGTCCTCCAGAAGTGTCATGTCCAGTTTTCTGAGAAACCCCCAGACTGATTTCCAGAGTGGTTGTACCAACTTGCATTCCCACCAGCAGTTGAGGAGTATTCCTCTTTCTCCAAATCCTTGCCAACACCTGCTGTCTCCTGAGTTTTTAATCTTAGCCCTTCTGAGTAGTGTGAGGTGAAATCTCAGGGTTGTTTTGATTTGCATTTCCCTAATCACCAATGATGCTGAACAATTCTAAATGTGCTTCTCGGCCATCCGAAGTTCTTCAGATGAAAATTCTTTGCTTAGCTCTGTACCCAATTTTTTAATAGGGTCATTTGGCTCTCTGGAGTCTACTATCTTGAGTTCTTTGTATATATTGGATATTAGCCCTAGAAAATCTTTTTCCAATTTGTTGGTTGCCGTTTTTGTCCTTTATACAGTGTCCTTTGCCTTACAGAAACTCTGTAATTTTATGAGGACCCATTTGTCAATTCTTGATTTTGCAGCATAAGATATTGGTGTTCTGTTTAGGAACTTTACCCATGTGCCCATGTCCTCAAGGGTCTTCCCCAGTTTCTGTTCTATTAGTTTCAGTGTGTCTGGTTTTATGTGGAGGTTCTTGATCCACTTGGACTTGAGATTAGTACAAGAAGATAAGAATGGATCAATTCACATTCTTTTGCATGCTGACCTCCAGTTGAGCCAGCACCATTTGTTGAAAAGGCTATCTTTTTTCCACTGGATGGTTTTGGCTCCTTTGTCAAAGATCAAGTGATCATAGGTGTGTGGGTTCATTTCTGGGTCTTCAATCCTATTCCATTGATCTACCTGCCTGTCACTGTACCAATACCATGCAGCTTTTAACACTATTGCTCTGTAGTACTGCTTGAGGTCTGGGATACTGATTCCCCCAGAAGTTCTTTTGCTGTTGAGAATAGTTTTAGCTATCCTGGTGTTTTTGTTATTCCAGACAAATTTGAGAATTGCTCTTTCTAACTCTATGAAGAACTGAGTTGGAATTTTGATGGGGATTGCATTGACTCTGTATATTGCTTTAGGCAAGATGGCCATTTTTACTGTATTAATCCTGCCAATCCACAAGCATGTAAGGTTTTTCCATTTTCTAAGATCTTGGATTCTCTTCTTCAGTGACCTGAAGTTCTTGTCATACAGATCTTTCACTTGTTTGGTTAGAGTTACACCAAGATACTTTATATTGTTTGTGGCTATTGTAAAGGGTGTAATTTCCTAAAGCTTAAAGCATACATTGCACCTAACACAATAATTGTGGGTGATTTCAACACTCCACTCTCCTCAAGGGACCGATCAGTAAAACAGAAACCAAACAGGGACAGAGTGACACTGATTGAAGCATTGGACCAATTGTATTTAACATATATATATTGAACATTTCATCCTAAAGCAAAAGAATATAGCTTTTTCTCAGAACCTCATGGTACCTTCTCCAAAATCGACCAATTGGTCACAAGACAGACCTCAACAAGTATAAGAAGATTGAACTATTCCCATGCTTCCTATCAGATCACTATGGATTAAGAGTGGTCTTCAATAGCAACAAAAACAACAAAAAGTCCACATAAACATGGAGGCTCAACAATCCTCTACTCAATGATACCTTGGCCAAAGAAGAAATAAAGAAAGAAATCAAAGACTTTTTAGAATTTAATGAAAATGAAGGCACAATATACCCAAATCTATGGGACACAATGAAAGCAGTGTTAAGAGGAAAACTAATAGCCTTGAGTGCCTCTTAAAAGAAACTGGAGAGAGCATACACTAGCAGCTTAATGGCAAACCTGAAAGCCCTGGAACAAAAAGAAGCTAATTCACTCAGGAGGAGTAGAAGACAGGAAATCATCAAACTCAGGACTGAAATCAATCAAGTAGAAACAAAGAGAACCATACAAAGAATCAACACAACCAGGAGTTGTTTTTTTTGAGAAAACCAACAAGATAGATAAACCCTTAGCCAGACTAATCAAAGGGCACAGAGACAGTATACAAATTAACAAAATTAGAATGAAAATGGAGATATAACAACAAATCTGAGGAAATTCAAAACATCATCAGATCCGATTACAAAAGCCTATACTCAACACAACTGGAAAATCTGGAAGAAATGGACAATTTCCTAGACAGATACCAAATATCAAAATTAAATCAGGATCAAATAGGTCATCTAAACAGTCCCTAACCCCTAAAGAAATAGAAGGGGTCATAGAAAGTCTTCCAAACAACAACAACAACAAAAAAAAAAACACAGGACCAGATGGTTTTAGTACAGAATTCTATCAGATCTTCAAAGAAGACCTAATACCAATACTCTTCAAATTATTCCACAAAATAGAAACAGAAGGAACACTACCGAACTCATTCTATGAAGCCACAATTACTCTGATACCAAAACCACACTAAGATCCAACAAAGAAGGAGAACTATAGGCCAATATCCCTTATGAATATCGATGCAAAAATACTCAATAAAATTCTTGCGAATAGAATCCAAGAACACATCAAAACAATCATTCACCATGATCAAGTAGGCTTCATTCCAGGAATGCAGCAATGAAGCCTACTTGCATTATAGGGAAATCCATTAATACAATCCGCTACATAAACAAACTCAAAGAAAAAAAACATGGTCATTTCATTAGATGCTGAAAAGGCATTTACCAAAATTCAGCATCTTTTCATGCTAAAAGACTTGGAAAGAAAAGGAATCCAAGGCCCATACATAGACATAGTAAAAGTAATATACAGCATACTGGTAGCCAACATCAAACTAAATGGAGAGAAACTTGAAACAATCCCACTAAAATCAGAGTCTAGATAAGGCTGCCCCCTCTCTCCATATCTTTTCAATATAGTACTTTAAGTTCTAGCTAGAGCAATTAGACAACATAAGGAGATCAAAGGGATACAAATTGGAAAGGAAGAAGTCAAACTATCACTATTTGCAGATGATATGATAGTATACTTAAGCGACCCAAAAAACTCCACCAGAGAACTCCTACAGCTGATAAACAACTGTAGCAAAGTGGCCAGATATAAAATCAACTCAAGCAAATCAGTAAGTAGCCTTCCTATACTCAAAGGATATTTCTGCATTTTTAACCAAGATAATCTTTATACAAATATCCAAGACAAAGCTCTCTATGGCTGTCTATGTATCATTATTTGTCTATATATAACATTTATGGAACCTTTATCAGAACTGAAAAACAGTGAAAAACCCATATAAAATATGCTTCCTTTCCTTTGGAGTTCTCAAGGTTTAAATAGGAGAGATAGAAGTTTCCAAAACATTGGCTACAATTTGATAGCCATGTATGCTGTTGAGGATGGTTTGGAAGGGTTAGATTGGCCCTGAGTTTGAAGAGACACTACATGAAGGGACATAATTTGTGTCGTGATGGCAAAGCATAGAAAAAATGTGACTGAAGGACAAAAAATGTCCCAGAATCACTTGTTCACAGTGGTTTGGAGGTTGCCACTTGTTTAATATGCTTTCTTTCTTTTTTAAAATTCTTTTTGCTATTAGATATTTTCTTCATTTACATTTCAAATATTATCCACTTTCCTCTGAGACCCCATATCCCCTCCCTCCCTCTGATTCTATGAGTGTGTTCCCCAACTCACCGACCTACTCCTGCCTAACTCTGGCATTCCCCTACACTGGGGCATCAAGCCTTCACATGACCAAGGTCCTCTCCTACCATTGATGCGAGACAAGGCCATCCTTTGCTACATATGCAACTGGAGACATGGGCCCCTCCATGTGTACCCTCTGGCTGGTGGTTTAGTTTCTGGAATATCTAGAGGGGGCTGGTTGGTTCATATTGCTCTTCTTCCTATGGGGTTGCAAACCCCTTTAGCTCCTTCTGTCCTTTCTCTAACTCCTTCTTTGGGAACCCTATGCTCAGTCCAGTGGTTGGCTGTGAGCATCTGCCTCTGTTTTTGTCAGCCTCTGGCAGAGCCTCTCAAGGGACAGCTACATCAGGCTCCTCAGCAAGCACTTGGGTTTCATATTCTCCAATATCTTCTGTGATATTTCTCCAACATTTTGAAAGTGACTGTGTATAACACTACTACTTAATACTCCAAAGCAGGCTGATTTTTCTCAGGAGCCTGGGGCAAAGACTATGAAATGGATTGCTGATGTGATTGCCACTACTTATATCAAAAACCACCTTACTTCAGTAGTGCCAGTTGTTCCATTTGTCTCACAGAACAACACTGACAAGTAGCAATAGTACTTTTTTTTCTCAAAGGCATATCAGAGAGATTATAACGCACACTTGTCAGTAGTCAACAAACTCAGAAAACCATATAGAGACCATATAGAAAACACTGCACATGTATGAATGTCTACACAGAGGAGTAATGCTATCTCAACAGTGTTGGTTTTATATGACAGGGACTCCCCTTGACATGATTGTATAATTCCTCCTTGATGGTTTCTGTACTTACAGAACCCAGTGTTATCCTTACCCTTTTTCACAGTTCTTTTGTCCTAGCTTTGCTCTTTGAAATGGTAATGGCCAGACTCTTTCTCATAGCAGGTTCAAATATGTTGTCTTCCATTTGCACATTATGGATGCTTAGCTTACTGCTATACTTTTTATGCCCAGCTCTTCTGACCATTTCCTCTGGACAAGTTTTGGTTTTAAATGAAATATGCACCTGTGGCTTGAGCAGTAGAGAAGCAGAGAAAGAATGAAGAAAGGACTAGAATGGCTAGGTTTCTGCATGTGTAATTTTGTCAGCAAGAATAATAAGAGGTGAGCTTATTGTATCTACCATTCAACTGAGCTAGCCAAATCATGAATGCAACTGAATCAGACAGCATATCACACCCTCTTCATACCTCTCTGTATCAGCAAGGAGGAGTTTAAATTAAATGAAGTTTCAAGTCCCATATCTCCTACAAGAGGATAATTTAAATTAATTTTATTATCCCTCAAAATCATACAAAACTTTATGGTAGATATTGAAATCTAAGCAAATATTGTGTTTCTGCTTTTATTAGATATGCATTTGTTCAATTATTTGTCTGTTTGCTTCACTATATAACAAAATTCTCCTTTCTAGAAACAACCTTAAAGTTACAATAACTCTAAATCCCAATAAGTCAACCCTCAAGATAAGTGACTCAGAGGCAGATAGACCCGTGAAGTGTTGACTCTGCATGTATTTCCATAAGCTAAACATGTAGTATTAGACAATAATATTTACACTTTGCCTATGTTATTTCTTGATGCTATTTATTGATAAAGTGAATAACTACTACATGCAATATTACTTTATTTTAATGAATATGTATTCATGAGACAAAATTGATAAAACAATTTCTGGAATTATAAGATCATTCTTCATTTCTGTGTGTTCTTTGAATTGTGATGGTTGATTTGACTTTACAAATGGTACCATTCACTGTAGCTTACATCGAGATCATTTGCTATGTAGAATATGCTGGTCTGCCTCACTGTCAGAAACTGTCTTCCTTTTATGCCTTGTATTCTAGATGTGTGTCTCATGCTCAGTGAACACTTGGATTTCAGGCTAGATCTATGTGAGGTTGGAAACATCATGATGAAAGATTTAAAATGTTCACTAATATAAAATGATACCTTGCAGCTTTCAACAGGGAACTCAGAATTGTCAAGTTATCTACACAATTAGAGTGACATATCTTACTTTAAAAGGCAGAGTTCTATTTAAAAACTACATTTGAATTGATTTGGTATTGGTATATTTATTTTTCCATATCTCAAATGACCAACCTACAAGCCAACTGTCAATAAGTTCTAACATGAGCTTACACATAAAATATGTGAAAATGAATGAATTTGTCTGCTCACCTGTTATTGTTGGTCTTCAGCTACTTCCATTCATACATGAAACTAAAAGCTATACTATCCCCTAATAAATAGATTGTTAACTCTGTGTTGGATTATTAGGCTGTTTTTTCCTTATCTCTCTTAGAAAAATCAACAAAGAGAAAATGATGATTAAGGGTAATGTTTAATAATAAAATGGAATCAGTAAAACTTGAAGCAGAAATAATATATGCAATACAACTTCTCTGGGAGTCAGAAGATAATGGCAGTAGTGACCAGAAATGTACTTCAAGGGTCTTGGGTAATAGCATGCCCCTTACTAGGTGTCCAACACATCCCTTGTTAGGTGTCCCGAAGTGTCCAATTTCTTAGCAACTCATGGCATTGGAGAGGTTACCTCCCTCAATAACCCTTCTATGACCTGGTAAGATAATTTATTTCAGGGTCATACAATATTTGAGACTTCTAGTTACTGGGCAGAAATCAAGAATTCTTTTTTTTTTTTTTTTTTTTTTTTAAAATAGATATTGTCTTTATTTACATTTCAAATGTTATCCCCTTTCCTCATTTCCCCTATGAAAACATCCTATCCCCTCCCCCTCCCCCTCCCCCTGCTCATGTCTGTCTTTTTTTTTTTTTTATTTGATATAATTTATTTACATTTCAAATGATTTCCCCTTTTCTAGCCCCCCCCCACTCCCCGAAAGTCCCGTAAGCCCCCTTCTCTTCCCCTGTCCTCCCTCCCACCCCTTCCCAGTTCCCCGTTCTGGTTTTGCCAAATACTGTTTCACTGAGTCTTTCCAGAACCAGGGACCACTCCTGCTTTCTTCTTGTATCTCATTTGATGTGTGGATTATGTTTTGGGTATTCCAGTTTTCTAGGTTAATAACCACTTATTAGTGAGTGCATACCATGATTCACCTTTTGAGTCTGGGTTACCTCACTTAGTATGATGTTCTCTAGCTCCATCCATTTGCCTAAGAATTTCATGAATTCATTGTTTCTAATGGCTGAATAGTACTCCATTGTGTAGATATACCACATTTTTTGTATCCACTCTTCTGTTGAGGGATACCTGGGTTCTTTCCAGCATCTGGCAATTATAAATAGGGCTGCTATGAACATAGTAGAGCATGTATCCTTATTACATGGTGGGGAATCCTCTGGGTATATGCCCAGGAGTGGTATAGCAGGATCTTCTGGAAGTGAGGTGCCCAGTTTTCGGAGGAACCGCCAGACTGCTTTCCAGAGTGGTTGTACCAATTTGCAACCCCACCAGCAGTGGAGGAGTGTTCCTCTTTCTCCGCACCCTCTCCAACACCTGCTGTCTCCTGAATTTTTAATCTTAGCCATTCTGACTGGTGTAAGATGAAATCTTAGGGTTGTTTTGATTTGCATTTCCCTAATGACTAATGAAGTGGAGCATTTTTTAAGATGCTTCTCCGCCATCCGAAGTTCTTCGGGTGAGAATTCTTTGTTTAACTCTGTACCCCATTTTTTAATAGGGTTGTTCGGTTTTCTGGAGTCTAACTTCTTGAGTTCTTTATATATATTGGATATTAGCCCTCTATCTGATGTAGGATTGGTGAAGATCTTTTCCCAATTTGTTGGTTGCCGATCTGTCCTCTTGATGGTGTCCTTTGCCTTACAGAAACTCTGTAACCTTATGAGGTCCCATTTGTCAATTCTTGCTCTTAGAGCATACGCTATTGGTGTTCTGTTCAGAAACTTTCTCCCTGTACCGATGTCCTCAAGGGTCTTCCCCAGTTTCTTTTCTATTAGCTTCAGAGTGTCTGGCTTTATGTGGAGGTCCTTGATCCATTTGGATTTGAGCTTAGTACAAGGAGACAAGGATGGATCAATTCGCATTCTTCTGCATGCTGACCTCCAGTTGAACCAGCACCATTTGTTGAAAAGGCTATCTTTTTTCCATTGGATGTTTTCAGCCTCTTTGTCGAGGATCAAGTGGCCATAGGTGTGTGGGTTCATTTCTGGATCTTCAATCCTGTTCCATTGATCCTCCTGCCTGTCACTGTACCAATACCATGCAGTTTTTAACACTATTGCTCTGTAGTATTGCTTGAGGTCAGGGATACTGATTCCCCCAGATTTTCTTTTGTTGCTGAGAATAGTTTTAGCTATCCTGGGTTTTTTGTTGTTCCAGATGAATTTGATAATTGCTCTTTCTAACTCTGTGAAGAATTGAGTTGGGATTTTGATGGGTATTGCATTGAATCTGTATAGTGCTTTAGGCAAAATGGCCATTTTAACTATATTGATTCTACCGATCCATGAGCATGGGAGGTTTTCCCATTTTTTGAGGTCTTCTTCCATTTCCTTCTTCAGAGTCTTGAAGTTCTTGCCATACAGATCTTTCGCATGTTTGGTAAGATTCACCCCAAGATACTTTATACTGTTTGTGGCTATTGTGAAGGGGGTCATTTCCCTAATTTCTTTCTCAGCCTGTTTATCCTTTGAGTATAGGAAGGCCACTGATTTGCTTGAGTTGATTTTGTAACCTGCCACTTTGCTGAAGTTGTTTATCAGCTGTAGGAGCTCTCTAGTGGAGTTCTTTGGGTCACTTAGGTAGACGATCATGTCGTCTGCAAATAATGATAGTTTGACTTCCTCCTTTCCAATTTGTATCCCTTTGACCTCCTTATGTTGTCGAATTGCCCGAGCTAGTACCTCAAGTACAATATTGAAAAGATAAGGAGAAAGGGGGCAGCCTTGTCTGGTCCCTGATTTCAGTGGGATTGCTTCAAGTTTCTCTCCGTTTAGTTTGATGCTGGCTACCGGTTTGCTGTATATTGCTTTTACTATGTTTAGGTATGGGCCTTGAATTCCTGTTCTCTCCAAGACTTTAAGCATGAAAGGATGCTGAATTTTGTCAAATGCTTTTTCAGCATCCAATGAAATGACCATGTGGTTTTGTTCTTTGAGTTTGTTTATGTAGTGGATTGTATTGATGGATTTCCGTATATTGAACCAACCCTGCATTCCCGGGATAAAGCCTACTTGATCATGGTGGATGA
This sequence comes from Apodemus sylvaticus, assembly GCF_947179515.1. Taxonomy (NCBI): domain Eukaryota; kingdom Metazoa; phylum Chordata; class Mammalia; order Rodentia; family Muridae; genus Apodemus; species Apodemus sylvaticus. The sequence goes on from NC_067484.1 coordinate 77,084,588, forward strand.
TCGTTTTGATGTGTTCTTGGATTCGGTTGGCAAGAATTTTGTTGAGTATTTTTGCATCGATGTTCATAAGGGAAATTGGTCTGAAGTTCTCTTTCTTTGTTGGATCTTTGTGTGGCTTTGGTATCAGCGTAATTGTGGCTTCGTAGAAGGAATTGGGTAGTGTTCCTTCTGTTTCTATTTTGTGGAATAGTTTGAAGAGTATTGGTGTTAACTCTTCTTTGAAGGTCTGGTAGAATTCTGCACTGAAACCATCTGGTCCTGTGCTTTTTTTGGTTGGAAGACTTTCTATGACTCCTTCTATTTCTTTAGGCTTTATGGGACTGTTCAGATGGTCTAGTTGGTCCTGATTTAATTTTGGTATTTGGTATCTGTCAAGGAAATTGTCCATTTCCTCCAGATTCTCCAGTTGTGTTGAGTACAGGCTCTTGTAGTAGGATCTGATGATTTTTTGGATTTCCTCAGTTTCCGTTGTTATGTCTCCCTTTTCATTTCTAAGTTTGTTAATTTGGATACTTTCTCTGTGCCCTTTGGTCAGTCTGGCTAAGGGTTTATCTATCTTGTTGATTTTCTCAAAGAACCAGCTCCTAGTTTTGTTGATTTTTTGTATGGTTCTCTTTGTTTCTACTTGATTGATTTCGGCCCTGAGTTTGATGATTTCCTGCCTTCTACTCCTCCTGGGTGAAATAGCTTCTTTTTGTTCTAGGGCTTTCAGGTGTGTCATTAAGTTGGTAATGTATGCTCTCTCCATTTTCTTTTTGGAGGCACTCAGGGCTATGAGTTTTCCTCTTAGCACTGCTTTCATTGTGTCCCATAGATTTGGGTATGTTGTGTTTTCATTTTCATTGTGTTCTAAAAAGTCTTTAATTTCTTTCTTTATTTCTTCCTTGACCAAGGTGTCATTGAGTAGAGTATTGTTCAATTTCCACGTGTATGTGGGTTTTCTGTTGTTTCTGTTGCTATTGAAGACCACTTTTATTCCATAGTGATCAGATAGGAGGCATGGGATTAGTTCTATCTTTTTATATTTGTTGAGGTCTGTCTTGTGACCAATTATATGGTCGATTTTGGAGAAGGTACCATGAGGTGCTGAAAAAAAGGTATATTCTTTTGTTTTAGGATAGAATGTTCTATATATATCAGTTAAGTCTAATTGGTCCAAAGCTTCAATTAGTTTCATTGTGTCCTTGTTTAGTTTCTGTTTTCCTGATCGGTCCATTGAGGAAAGTGCAGTGTTGAAGTCACCCACAATTATTGTGTTAGGTGTAATGTGTGCTTTGAGTTTTAATAGAGTTTCTTTTATGAAAGAGGGTGCCCTTGCATTTGGAGCATAGATGTTCAGGATTGAGAGTTCTTCTTGTTGTATTTTTCCTTTGACCAGCAAGAAGTGTCCCTCAGAGTCTCTTTTGATGACTTTGGGTTGAAAGTCAATTTTATCTGATATTAAAATGGCTACTCCAGCTTGTTTCCTGAGACCATTTGCTTGTAAAATTGTCTTCCAGCCTTTTACTCTAAGGTAGTGTTTGTCTTTGACCCTGAGGTGTGTTTCCTGTAAGCAGCAAAATGTAGGGTCCTGTTTACGTATCCAGTCAGTTAGTCTGTGTCTTTTTATTGGGGCATTGAGTCCATTGATGTTAAGAGATATTAAGGAATAGTGATTGTTACTTCCTATCATTTTTGACGTTATTTTTTAAATTTGATTGCTTAACTTCTTTTGGGTTTGATGAAAGGTTACTATCTTGCTTTTTTCAGGGTGGAGTTTCCCTCCTTGTATTGGTGTTGTCCTCCTATTATCCTTTTTAGGGCTGGGTTTGTGGATAGATATTGGGTGAACTTGGTTTTGTCGTGAAATATCTTAGTTTCTCCATCTATGGTGATTGAGAGTTTTGCTGGATATAGTAGTTTTGGTTGGCATTTGTGTTCTCTTAGAGTCTGCATGAGATCTGCCCAGGACCTTCTAGCCTTCATAGTCTCAGGTGAAAAGTCTGCTGTGATTCTGATAGGTCTTCCTTTATATGTTACTTGGCCTTTTTCTCTTACTGCCTTTAGTATTCTTTCTTTGTTTAGAACATTTGGTGTTTTGATTATTATGTGACGGGAAGTATTTCTGTTCTGGTCCAGTCTGTTTGGAGTTCTGTAGGCTTCTTGTATATTCATGGGCATCTCTCTCTTTAGGTTAGGGAAGTTTTCTTCCATAATTTTATTGAAGATATTTGCTGGCCCTTTAAGTTGTAAATCTTCACTCTCATCTATGCCTATAATCCTTAGGTTTGGTCTTCTCATTGTGTCCTGGATTTCCTGGATATTTTGGGTTACAAGCTTTTTGCACTTTGCATTTTCTTTAACTGTTGAGTCCATGGTTTCTATGGAATCTTCAGCATCTGAGATTCTTTCTTCTATCTCTTGTATTCTGATGTTGATATTTGCATCTCTGTCCCCTGATTTCTTCCCAAGGCTTTCTATCTCCAAAGTTGTCTCCCTTTGAGTTTTCTTAGTTGTTTCTACTTCTGATTTTAGATCCTGGATGGTTTTGCTTAGCTCCTTCCCTTGCATGTTTGTGTTTTCCTGTAATTCTTTAAGAGATTTTTGTGTTTCCTCTTTCATGAGCTCAGCCTGTTGACCAAAGTTCTCCTGTATTTCTTTAAGAGATTTTTGTGTTTCGTCTTTCATGACCTCAGCCTGTTGAGCAAAGTTCTCCTGTATTTCTTTAAGTGTTTTTTGCATTTCCTCCTTGTTGGCTTTTGTATTCTCCTGGATTTCTTTCAATGATTTTTGTGTTTCCCTTGCAAGGGCTTCTAACTTTTGATCCATTTTCTCCTCAATGTCCTTCATGTGTTCCTGTACCAGCATCATGACCAGTGATTTTAAATCCAAATCTTGTTTTACTGGTGTGATGGGGTATCCAGGACTTGCTGGTAGAGGAGAATTTGGTTCAGATGTTGCCATATTGCCTTGATTTCTGTTAGTGACGTTTCTGCGTTTGCCTTTTGCCATCTAGCTCTCACTGGTGTTACTTGGTCTTGTCAGTGCTGGACTCACCAGTGCAAGCTGCCCCTTCCCCGTTGGCCTCTGGTGCACAGCTTACACTCTGCACTGCCTATAGACAGGGTGCTGTTGTCCAGGCTGTTCAGATCCCGAAGCAGGCACCTGAAGGCTCCCGCTGGGGCCCGCAGGATTTATTGGAGCACACCGACTTCTCCCAGCTGGCCGCCCGGAAGCCCCCACTAGCCTCTTGAGGGACCTGGAGATGTGGCGGCCACCCAGGCTGATCTGAAGCGGAGAGAGTTGAGCTGGGGGCTTCTGCCTGAGGCCTTGCCCCAGATTGTGTCTGTGGACCAGGTGGAACCCGTGTGCACCCCCAGGGAGCTCCGAAGGTGAATGTTGCTGTGACCTCCCCTGTGCTCTGCTCACTCCGCTGGGCAGCCGATTTCCCCAACCGGGCTGGCGCACACTAGGTTAGCCTTGTCGCCTGGGCCCTGAGTCCAGGCAAACACCTGGGAGGCCAAGGTCCGAGCAAAGTTCCCCTAGGGCTATGTCTGTTATTTGGGTCCGCCAGGTGACCCGGATGGCGGGCGTGCCCGTCCGCGCTCCGCGAAAGCACCGGGAGAGTCTGTTGTGCTAATAACCTCCTGGGCTGGTTGACACACAGATGGCCCACCAAGCCGCCCAGTTCTTGGGGTCAGTCCTGTGCCTTTTGGGGCCTAGACCCCCGTTTTGTTAGCCTCAGGCTACGCTTGTTAGCAGTCTCTGCCCTCCCGAGCACTCTGGCTCCTGTAGGCAAAATGGCGGCGTGTGCACCGGCCGGGGCAAAAAAAAAAAAAAACTCCTGGCTGGGTTGGCGCCCCGATGGCCACTCGTACAGCCCAGGGCCTGGGTGCAGGCCAACGCCCGTCTGGCTCCGACCCCTGCGGTGTTGGGCCTAGGATTATGTTTGTGTACCTCAATCTGACCGATCTCTGGAGCCCGGGATCAAGATGGCGGTGAGTCTCTCCTGACTGGCGGGCAGCCGAGTTCTGAAGTGGCTTCCGTGCAGTGAAAGGCTCCGCAGAACCGCAGTTGCTTGCCGCCCGGCTGGTCAGCGAAGGTCAGTGGTCGTGGGCGCAGGGCCTAACTGGACCCTGTGTCGCCTTGGTTCCACCGCTGATGGCCCTTCAGCTGGAGCAGCCACTGCTACCGCCGCCGCCGCCGCCGCCCCCAAATCAAGAATTCTTAATAGGCAGGCCATGTAGATAACATTTTGTGAGGTAAATTAGAAAGATATATACCATATCAAATCATCTACCATGGAAAGAATTAGAAAGGGTGAAGTATTTGGAAGATAGGCAAAGTTTATGTGAATACTCAAAAGTATTGTGCAAAGTAGAGAAAACTGAATTTACCCTAATCTGTATGAAAGTATCTTAACATTTTACTCTAGACTCTGCACAGTTGATGACTGGGTAAAAATATTCAGTGTCACATAACTAGTAAAAGTTCAATGTTGCAAATTAAACTTTGCAGTCTTGAATACAAAACACAATCTTTTGAACTCATTACAGCTACTGTCTTAGGGTTTCTATTCTTGCACAAACATCATGAACATGAAGCAAGTTGGGAAGGAAAGGGTTTTATTCTGCTTATACTCCCACACAGCTATTTATCACTAAAGGAAGTTAGGACTAGAACTCAAGCACGTCAGGAAGCAGGATCTGATGCAGAGGCCATGGAGGGATGTTTCTTACTGGCTTGCTTCCCCTGGCTTGCTCAGCCTGCTCTCTTATAGAACCCAAGAATACCAGTCCAGAGATGGTACCACCCACAAGGGGCTCTCTCTCGTTGATCACTAATTGAGAAAATGCCCTACAGCTGGATCTCATGGAGGCACTTCCTCAACTGAAACTCCTTTCTCTGTGATAACTCCAGCCTGTGTCAAGTTGACACACAAAACTAGTCAGTACAACTATCTTAAAATTCCAAAAGACATTTTTAAGGTATCTTCCAACCTTCCTAATTCAGTTTGGATTTTTTCTTTCTTTTGGCCACTCTGAACTTTCTGAACCTGATCTATGGCCAGAATGTAATCCTGAGAGTCACACAGCACTGTGCACATTTTAATCTGTGCCTATATTTGATTCTTTAACTCATTCCTTGCACATATGGGTACAAGCAGCCTGGGAACTTGCACATTACAGACTTTGTTTGGCATTATATAAAACGTGGTCCTGTCCTACTCCAGGAAAGGGACCATGTGATCTGATTAGTCAAGACAAAGGATGAAAACACACCTGACCTCCACAATGATTTTTCCCAACATTGCTGATGACAACCTGCAAATTGCATGCAGTTTTCCCACAGTTGATTAGGCAACTCATAAAACATGACAAAAGTTTGTGAAAACTATAGTTTTTATTATCTAAACATTGTAAAATGGTGTATTAAAAGGGACAAGTAACCCATTTGGCATTTTTATACAGAAATAATATGTGCAAACTCCACATATGGTGAAAACTGAACAATAAAGTCAATTGTTTCTAGTATGTGTTAAGATATTGAAGTTATTTTGGAAAACCAGACTATCAGGATTTTATATTTTTAGAAACATTTTATACACAGTTTTGGGAAACTGATATTTACAATTTGGGCATGAAGCTTCAAATACAATTTCTAGGAACACATTTTGGCTAATTATTTTATTAATAGCATTCTTGGAAACTTTAAGGAAAATGTAGGTTTTTTTTTTTCCACACCTCGTTTTCAGGGTCATTATGAGATGCTGAGCTACATGTAAAGAAGAAATACTGGGTCTCTTAAGCTGAGAAGAGATTGGAAATGTGTCCCAAAGAGATGCACACTGATGCTCACAAAGCAAGACAAGGGTATCTGCCATCCCTGTCTCAGTGAGCACTGAGTGGGTTATTGGATACCACGATATGCTTTATAAATTTTATTTAAACTCATCTGTCTTTTAGACATGTTTTAGAGAGAACACATATCATTATGCTGCTGCTTTAAGATAGTAGGTAGCAAATTTATGCTAACAGTGGCATATATGAATCATGCTTGGTTGGGAAAACAGTATTAACAGACATGTGTGGAGTTATGGAGAGATATTTCATTGGTGAGTTGTTTGCCTTCTATGGTCATCATATGTCTAACCTAGGCTTCTCTACTTGAATGTTTGGTTCCCATTTGGTGGCTTTCTTTGAAGAGAAGCTATGCTCTTGCTGAAGGAAACAAATCACTGGGATGATGTGGGAATTCTTAGCATTTCTTAACTGCCAATACTCTCTGTCTGCCTCACACTTGTGGCTGACAATGTGATCAACTAACTTCTTGCTCTAAGTAACTATCATTATGAAATCTTTCTCTAGAAACTATAACCTAAACACTCTTCTTGTCTTTGTTGTGATATTTTTATCACAGCTATAGTAAAGTAACTTATGCACCATGCAAGTATGAGGACCTGAGTTCAATCTAAAGTGCCCAGATGAAAAATGCCACAGAGATAAATGCAGTGTGTTCCAGGTCTCTCCAGTGAGAAACCTGATCTCAGGATTCGGGTTGGACAGTTTATTAGGGCATGATCATTTGCATAAAGAGTAACCTCCATCTTGCCACATAAACATCCACAGAGGCTTCTGGCAGATAATGGAATCATCTTATATTTTATATCATCTTACATCTAAGAACTACTTTTGTCCCACTCTTGAACTAAGAGCCTACATGATATAGAGGTAGAGATAGCAAAAATGAAATGACTGAATATGTGTGGAAGGAGAAAAGATTGATTTCAGTGTTGCTTCAAGCAGAACCAAATAGTAGTTCAGCTCACTCTTGTATCACAAATTCCTCTCTACTGTCTATATTTCTATCTTTCATTCTTCATTCTTTTTTTTCCAAGTATAGATATGGAACTTCTGCTAGAACACTGAGTTTTCCTTTCACTTATACAAAAACATCCATTTCAAAACCTCCTCAGAGATTGAAATACATCTGGTCACTTCTAAACTACATGCATATCTACGTTTATTATGGAAAAAGCCATTGTTAGAAATAGTTATATATATTTTTAATTTCTGTGGGTGACTGGAAGTACTACATTCCTTCCTTATCTAAAATCAGTAGATTTCAGCTCAATAAAATATTTGTCTTTAGAGTTGAGCTAAGTTAGATGTCATTTCAAACACAGTCTTAAGACTTCACATTGGATAGCAGGAATGTTGTCTCACAGTGAAGGTATAAATATGATGCATGATTTGCTTTCTTATGGAGCTATAAGTTATCTATCACTGTATATCCAGAAACTAGGATATTTCATTATCATTAGTTTTTGTCTGTTTTGTTTTGCTTTTTTTTTTTTTTGCAAGAATTGGTAAAGTGCTGTTTTGAGTATAAGGTTGTTGTATATCTAGATTTTGAACATTCACAACAGAAAGCATACATACATTAGATGCATTATATTATAAATATTAAATCCATGTAGAATAAAGTGTGATTTACAGAGAAAACAGTGGTGACTTTGTTGGCTAGATCCTTTCAGTTATGGAATTAATTATTTACATAACATCTAACAAAGCTATAATAGACAATGTTTGGTTACCTGAAATGTCTTCTATAAAATAAAAATTTCAAAAATGTATTTGTTAATAATATCTATCTTTGGAAAATTTTCCCTTTAGATACATTCGGAGTCTGAAGTACACTACTGCTTATATCATTTAAAGAATAAGTCAAGTATTTATGAGGTGGTATCCATGGAGAGACTTCATTTCATTATTAACTCATGAAAATAACCAGCTTTGCACAGTTATTTACAAATTCAAAAATGTATCACTAAGGTATTTATAATAACCAAAATAATTGAAGTAATCTAAAACCTTGCTAAGAGTAGTTTGGCTTTAAATTAGCATTCATATAGAGTCAGTAATGTATTTTGGCAGAGATCAAAAACAGAAAATATTCAGCATATTGTCAATTATAAAAGACCATGCCTAAATCTACCAAGAGTGGTCTCAATTTCTCTTAAATCACATATTTTAACATCTATGTTTATATAAAATGCTTATATTTGCACACTACTCACTTTAAAGTATTGAGATTATAAATACATTTTCCAATTATTTATATGGATTTATATATATTTCAAACTGCGTCAAATAACTAAAATTATTTTGGAATGAAAAGATAAATAATATTGAAGAATAAGGCAAACAAACTCTCAGGATCCCATCTTTACGACTCTTTTTTTTCCTCTTACTTAGATGTGTTTTAGGACTCTGAAATTTCTTCACCCGAGGGAGCATTTAATAAGATGTCCAAACCCAGGAGACTTACCTGTATCCACAGGTACTGCCTGCAGAGTCCAGCATGGCTGTCCCTTAGTGGAAAGACTGGGAATCTTGCAGAGGGTCAGTCCATAAGGCTATAATTCTCTGCAGTCTAAGTCTCATGTTAAAAAGCAGGACAGATCTTGAAAATCTGCTGTTCTTCAGCCAAAAGAAAGTGCTTTTGATGTCAGTGAAGGAATTCAGCAATTGATGATCTTGCTGGCCAGAGTGAGAAAACACATCAAGTAAAAGGGAAAATGTCATTTTGTGTTCCTACCTGGATCTTCAAAATATTCTTTCCTTTCTTTTGGCATGGAGACATAGATTCATTAGGAAAATTTCCCCTTCCTTATCATTTTGTTAAGAACCAAAGCCTTTTCCCTCAACAATTAAAGTTACTCTTCTTGTCCTACAGTTTCTCTGAATTAAAAATATAGCCGCTGTCAGGGTTTCGAGACCTCAGATAAAAGGGGCTGGGGCTCCCTTTACCAACTCGTCACAGTTGGTAGCCTTGAGTTAAGATGGAGAATAAACTACCACCTTGAAACTGCAGTTGGTAGTTCTTATGAAGAAGACATGGAGGCTTGTTTCATGATCAGTCACCTGTGACTTTGGTCCCAGTAACTTGCTGTGATACTTTAGCCTCACCCCTCCTGTTTTGGCAGAAACCACAATCCTGATCATAATGGATTTCTCTTTTTATGACAGTAATTTTTCTTCATAAGATTCATACTCAGAAAAGCTGAATACTTTTTGTGGGAATCTGTTGCAAAGAGTGAACATTCTTACTAGTCTGAGGAATCATTTCTAGTGTGCCCAGAGTTGAGCTTCGGGTGTATTTATAGATTCCACATTCGCATATTAATTGCTTACTGCAGATAGGCAGTTTGTATGTGGGCTGGAAGAAGCTGAAGTGATCATAGCCAATGACTGCATTTCAGCAGGGGTATTGGCTGGAGATTTTCTAGTTTAAGAAAAGTAAATACATACATGAATATGAATATCAGCCTGGACTTAAAATAAATTAAATTTTGAATAAGCACACAAAACCAAAACACTAAAGATGCTCGTGGATTTTGTAGCATACTAGCTGGCTGTTCTTCATACAATAGTAACAAAATAATAGCAGATAAGGACCAACATGTATGAAACATGATTTTTAGTTAAAACATGATTTTCCATTAGATCAAAACAGTTTAATAGCAAAATATGATGTAAGTTGATATATGACCCAGTACAAGAAGCTTTTAGGGAGAGTGGTAAAGATATATAGCAGTAAGACAAAAGTGAAATCATTGATACTGATGCCAAAGATAAGAATAAGCAGATGGGGAAAAGGGAACCACGCTTTTGGGGGTAAAATAAATGAAGACAGAATAGAAGTCGGACATACACCATTTTGTTCTGTGTGTCTACTCTATAAGATGAGTTTTATTTCCAGAAGAAAAAAGACCCAGAGATGAAGAAATGGATGAGAAGTAAAGGATGAGGCTCCTGTTGATAAACATGAAGCAAGCAGATGTTTACCAAGGAAGGTCTACACCTCAAAAATATCAGTGGAGGACCAAGCATAGAAAATATAGCTTCTCTAAATTACATACCCTAAATTAAAGATATTCAAGAAATATTTTATTTCACAACAGAAACTAATTTAGGCAAATCACAGAGACTTGGAAAAGTAGACAAGAAAACTTCAGAGGGGACATTAAAGACAGTATAAACAGATGTACTGGCTGGTTTTGTGTGTCAAATTGACACAGGATGGAGTTACCACAGAGAAGAGTTTCAATTGGGGAAGTGTCTCCATGAGATCCAACTGTGGGGCATTTTCTCAATTAGTGATCAAGTGGGGAGGGCCCCTTGTGAGTGGTGCCATCCCTGGGATGGTAGTCTTGGGTTCTTTAAGAGAGCAAGCTGAGCAAGCCAGGGGAAGCAAGCCAGTAAGGAACATCCCTCCATGGCCTCTGCATCAGCTCCTGCTTCCTGACCTGCTTGAGTTCCAGTCCTGACTTCCTTTGGTGATGAACAGTAGTGTGGAAGTGGAAGTGGAATAAACCCTTTCCTCCACAATTTGCTTCTTGTTCATGATGTTTGTACAGGAATAGAAACCCTGTCTAAGACAACAGGGCACTGTTTATAAGGAAGAACTCTTCGCAGTAGCAAAGAAAAATTTGGCAAAGATGTACACTAAGTCACATGGATCAAACTCATAGATAAAATGTTTGCACTGAAGCACCTTTAGGATGTGGAGCAACATATAAGCAGGTGTGGCAGAGGATATTTCTGAAATATGTGTGTGCCCTTACCTCTCCATTCCTGAACCTATTTTGAGATTTTAACATCAGCAGTTTCTCAGAATTATGAACAGGCATAATTCTTAAGTACATTCTTATTTCATTGTGTTCCTCCTCTTCTATTTTTTCAGCATCTCAATTTCCAGTCTTCAGGGATACAATATTGTGTAGTTCCCCACACCTTGTCTGTAGGCTAAGTACATTTCATTTAAATATTATTTTCATTTGACATTTAATTGTCTTCAATATAGATATTGTGTTTTCCCATTATGTGCGTATGTATATATTTTCCCACCTCTGTACAACATTATAATAAGAAAATCTTTAGTCCAGTATTCCTTTGTTTTATTTTAGTATTCCTGTAATTCACAAAAATAGGACTAATGAACATATTCTTCAAATATTTAATATAGTTATCTAACTGGTTTCCAAACACACTATTTCCTTTTGTACCAAACCAAGTCATTTCTCCACCTGCAATAAGTGCTATTTTTTCTTTTGAAATTTGTCCCAAGCTATTGGTTGTAAAGTAATGACATGCATTTATTGTCATATTTCAAAAACTAATACTGAGCTTCTTTCTTTTTTATCATTATGATCTTCTCCTTTGCGAGTTGTATCTTCATGTTTCTTCTGTTTATCTTTTATATTTACCGTTATCTAAAAGTGAGACCATGTGTTCCTTTAAATAACCTAGTGTTGCCTATTAAAGCTTTAAGTTTTTCTACAATAATTTTTAGTATTTTAGGGTTCATTAACTATGTGCCTTTCTTATTGCCTATTTAAAGTAGACGTATGTTACAGTTCACCTTACTGAAGTAAGATATGTAATTTTTCTGTTCAAAGTGTTTCCAAGTGACATCACATTCCATTTCATACCTAAGAAGAAAGAAGACAGGGAAAATTGAGCCACCATTCTCAAGGCATGCATAAAATCAGGCATAATAAATGGAAAAACTAAAATTGCCTCCAGGAATTCTATTTTTAAATTTTTATTACTTTTTAAATTTATTTAGTGAGGAGGGGGCATGCCACTCTACTTTTGTGGAGGTCAGAGAACAACTATCTGGAGTCTCTCTCTGCCAAGTGGCTCACACATATCAAATTCACATCCTCAAGATATGGAAAGCCCCTTTATACACTGAACCATATCAACAACTGAGAATTTTGTTTTCAGTCTATTTTAATATTGTAATTAATCTCATGAACAATGGGCTTAATTGTGAAATTTTCCTGAGTATTGAACTTTCTTTACAGATACACCTATTAACTTTGATTTTCCCTTTATCTCACCCACTTCTTCTACAATAGCCACTTCTTTACCTATCATGTCTTTTAAAGTATTCTAGACTCTATATGTATGAGTAAACATGCCATATTTGTTTGAATCTGGTTTATTCCCATTGACATGATAAACTCCATTTCCATCCATTTCCTTCCCAATGACAAAATTTTAAATTAAAAAGCTACTCCAAAGATTAAAACTACTCCAGTGTATTCATACCACATTCTTTTCATCCTTCCATTCTAGGATTTGCACCTAGACTGACTTCTTAGTTGACAATTGTTAGTAGGACCATGAAAGTATGGTTCTGTATTTCCACAGCAAGCATAGACACATGTTTCCTGTTTCCACTATCACTATGTGTTGGGTACTTTGTTGAAGTTAGCCATTTTTAATGGGTTAAGAAGAAATTTCAACTAACACCTTCATTGCACTTGTTGGCCATTTGTATTATTATTTTGAAATGTATATGTTCAGGGCATTATGTTGGTTCCTCTACCAAATTACTCTGTTTTGTTGTTTTCTTTCATTTTGAAAAGTATTTTGGGTACTAGTATATTGACACATACAAATCTGAGGAAAAGTCTCTTGTGTTATATAGTTTATCATTTTTCTATTTGTTTCATTTTTTGCTGTACAGAAGTTTTTAATTACATTCTGTTCTGTTTGCCAATTGCTATTATTATATTTGAGCTATTGAAGTTCTACTTAGAAAGCCATTAAACTATACAAGTCTTAACATTGTTTCCCTAAGATTATTCTAGTCTATTCAAAGTTTAGAAAATGATTCTGCCTTTCTCCATATTTTGAACTAATATTTGTGTAGGATTAAAACTGCTGCTCTAACTTCAGACTTTAATGCATGATTACTCCATTTTCCCATTACCAACTGTTGAAGAAGTTGTCCTTCTTCCAAGATGTCTTTTGAAAGACATGTCTTTTGTCACTTCCTCTATACTTGTTTCTTATACACTAATTATTGATTCATTGTTTGTTTGGTTTTAGCAGTGTCTTAACTTGGCTCTGAAGCAGCATTTAAAATCACAGCAGTGATATTTCCAAAATTTCTAATTTTGCATAGAATTGCTTTTACAAATTTAGCTCATTTCACATGAATACTGGGGTGTTTGTTTAGCTCCTTGTCAATGATCATTGGGATTCTGATGAGTTTGTATTTGAATATTTAGATGCTTTCAGTAATGAATCTGTTTTTAGGACATTAATTGTGTGAGTTCGTGTGCATGGATGGGCCTTGCATCCTCATTTGTTTTCTTCAAGTTCTCCTGTGCTTTATGACTTTCATTGTGAAGGTGTTGTACTTGCTTTATTTGAATTGTTCTTAAATGGTAGGTTTTTTTTTCTATTTTGGGTATTTGTAATAGAATTATTTTTATGATCCTAATGCCAGCATGTTCAGTACTGATATATAGAAAGCCTACTGTCTCTTGAATAGTCATTTCAAATTTGTCAATTTTGATGAAATACATTTTAGTTTTCTGATTTACTCTCCAGGGTCTTTAAAACATTGAATAATATTATCTAGGCACAGGTTAACCTGAATTAATCTTTTACCATCTGTAATTCTGTTAGTTCTTTTTGTTCCTTTATTGCTCTGTCTAAAAGTTAAAGTCATTCCAATTCTACATAATGGAGAGATGGTACATTGCTTCATCATTCTTGACTTGGGAAAATGGTTTATCATACGAACACTGCATTAACCTGAGGAATGATCCTTCAGATAATTTCTTCAAAACTATCATCATGGAGGAACATTGGGCTCTGTCCAAGAGTTATTTGTACCTCTATAGAATCATTATTACTTCACTGCAATTTGGATTGGTTTGCATACCATGAACCAATTTGCATGCATGGTATGAAATTAACTGAATATAATAAATCGTTTTCTAACTTATTATTTAAAATTTATTTTGCTTAGTTTCTTAGCTGGAATTTTAAGGTAGTTTATGTCTCAGGTTAATTTATATTATTGGAATTAGCTTATTGTTTTATATTTTATGGTTATCTCTTTAATCCATATTAAACTTATTTTGTGTATAAGAAAAATAACCCATTTTGTTTTCATATGGAGGGTTATTCATTTCTTCCACCACAGATTATAATATATTGCCACATCAGATATGTGAAATATTTACAGAAATAATAGCAATCCTATTCATATCAATTTTACTGGTTAGACAATAATCATCACTGCTCTACTATGAAGGGGGTCAAAAAACCCAAATAGTTAAGAATTTTCTTTCCAGATAGTTCTGTCAGTTATTGTACCTCTATATCCTGGCAGGAGTCACATAAAATGCAAATAACCATGCAGAGACTTTTCTAATGATGCTTTAATAAGCTCTTGATGAACAACATTTCCATTTCTTGAATTCTTTCATTCCTTGTTATATTTCTCTCTTTTACTATTTTTCAACCATTTGACATTGTGAAAACGTAAAAGGAAGGAATCAGTACATACCCTGTGTCCACAGCAAGGCTAAACTGCAGTAAACGTCTGTTACTGCAGATAAGTATGGAGTTTAGTGACCCAGGAATTTACAAAGGCATTTCTTTACTTCTGTTTTAGTGTTTACTATTTTTTTCTTGGAAATATTACAAAATTTGATCACATTTATTTATTGTAAAATCCAGTAAAATTTTATGTGGTTATTGTCAGTTAATTAATTTTTAATTAACTTATAAAACAGCAAACCATAAAATTCCATTTGTTTAGCTTTTGATTTCTACCATGAAAATGTATGGTCCTTTTGTGCAAATTCCTTGGCTTTAAAGGAATTTTAAAAAATATTATAACAATAATGATTCTTCAACTTTAATTATTTTGTTCATTTGTTTTACGTATATGAGAACTTGCCTCCATGTGTCTCTGTGTGTGTGTGTGTGTGTGTGTGTGTGTATGTGTGATTCTGCATACATGCAAATGTTAAGTACAGAGCTAGTGACTACAGATGCCAGAAAAGGTGACAGATTTCCTGGGAAAGGAATAACTGAGGGTTGTGAGGCACTATGTAGGTGCTGAGAACAAAACCACGGTTTCTGACAAGTGCAGTTAGAGTTTTTAATGGCTGAGCCATATCTTCTATGCAAAAGAAAATTTTGGTTTCTTTTTTCTTATTCTATATATTCTTTATTTACATTTCAAATGATTTCCCCTTTCCTAGACCCCCCTCTCTGAAAGTCCCATAAGCCCTCTTCCCTCCCCTGTTCCCAATCACCCACTTCCCGCTTCCCTCTCCTGGTATTCCCCTACACTGCTGCACTGAGCCTTTCTAGGACCAGGGGCCACTCCTTCCTTCTTCTTGGGCTTTATTTGATGTGTGAATTGTGTCTTGGGTATTCTAAGCTTCTAGGCTAATATGTACTTATCAGTGAGTGCATACCATGACTGTTTTTTTGTGATTGGCTTACTCACTTAGGATGATATTCTCCAGTTCCATCCATTTGTCTAAAAATTTCATGAATTCATTGTTTTTAATGGCGGAATAGTACTCCATTGTGTATATACACCTCATTTTCTGTATCCATTTCTCCCTTGAGGGACATCTGGATTCTTTCCAGGTTCTGGCTGTTATAAATAGGGCTGCTATGAACATAGTGGGGCATGTATCCTTATTAAATGCTGGAGAATCCTCTAGGTATATGCCCAGGAGTGGTATGCCTCCTGTGGAATCATGCCATGTTTTCTAAGGAACCACCAGACTGATTTCCAGAGTTGTTGTACCAGTTTGTAACCCCACAAGCAGTGGAGGAGTTATAGCAGTGTGGAGTTCCTCTTTCTCCACATCCTCACCAGCACCTGTTTTCTCCTGAGTTTTTGATCTTAGCTATTCTGACTGGTGTAAGGTAAAACCTCAGAATTGTTTTGATTTGCATTTCCCTGATGACTAAGAATGGTGAACATTTCTCTACCATTCCATATTCCTCAGGTGAAAATTCTTTCTTTAGCTCTGTACCCCATTTTTGATCTGGTTATTTGGCTCTCTGTAGTCTACCTTATTGAGTTCTTTGTATATCTTGGATATAAATCCTCTGTCAGATATAGGATTGGTAAAGATCTTTTCCCAATTTGTTGGTTGCTGTTTTGTTCTTTTGTCAATGTCCTTTGCCTTACAGAAACATTGTAATTTCGTGGGGTGCCATTTGCCAATTGTTGATCTTAGAGCATAAGCTATTGGTGTTTTGTTGAGGAAAATTTCCCCTGTGCCCATGTCCTCAAGAGTCTTCCCCAGTTTATTTTCTATTAGTTTCAGTGTGACTGGTTTTATGTGGAGGTCCTTGATCCACTTGGACTTGAGATTAGTACAAGGAGATAAGAATGGATCGATTTGCATTCCTTTTCATGGTGACCTCCAGTTGAACCAGTACCATTTGTTGAAAAGGCTATCTTTTTCCACTGGATGGTTTCAACTCTTTTGTCAAAGATCAAGTGACCATAGGTGTGTGGGTTCATTTCTGGGTCTTCAATTCTATTCCATTGATCTACTGGTCTGTCACTGTACCAATACCATGCAGTTTTTAACACAATTACTCTGTAGTACTGCTTGAGGTAGGGGATACTGATTCTCCCAGAAGTTCTTCTACTGTTGAGGATAGTTTTAGCTATCCTGGGATTTTTGTTATTCCAGATGAATGTGAGAATTGCTCTTTCTAACTCTATGAAGAATTGAATTGGAATTTTGATGGGGATTGCATTGAATCTGTATATTGCTTTTGGCAAGATGGCCATTTTTACTATATTATTCCTGCCAGTCTAAGAGCATGGAAGATTTTTCCATCTTCTGAGATCTTCTTGTATTTCTTTTTTCAAAGGCTTGAACTTCCTGTCATACATATCTTTCACTTATTTGGTTAGAGTCACACCAAGATACTTTATGTTGTTTGGTGCTATTGTAAAGGGTGTCATTTCCCTAATTACTTTCTCAGCCTGCTTATCCTTTGAGTATAGGAAGTCTTCTGATTTGCTTGAGTTAATTTTATATCCAACCACTTTGCTGAAGTTGTTTATCAGCTATAGGAGGTCTCTAGTGGAGTTTTTTTTTTTTTTTTTTTTGTCACTTAAGTAGACTATCATATCATCTGCAGATAGGGATAATTTGAGTTCTTCCTTTCCAATTTGTATCCTTTTGACCTCCTTATGTTGTCTAATTGCTCTAGCTAGAACTTCAAGTGCTATATTGAATAAATACTCAGAGAGAGCAGCGTTGTCTAGTCCCTGATTTTAGTGGTATTGCTTTAAGTTTCTCTCCATTTAGTTTGATGTTGGCTACTGGTTTAATGTATATTGCTTTTATTATGTTTAGGTATGGGCCTTGAATTCATGTTCTTTCCAAACCTTTAACATGAAAGGATGCTGAATTTTGTCAAATGCTTTTTCAGAATCTAATGAAATGACCATGTGGGTTTTTTTTTCTTTGAGTTTGCTTATGTAGTGGATTACATTGCTGGAATTCCATATATTGAACCATCCCGGCATTCCTGGGATGAAGCCTACTTGATCATGGTGAATGATCCTTTTGATGTGTTCTTGGATTCAGTTAGCAAGAATTTTATTGAGTATTTTTGCATCGATATTCATAAGGGAAGTTAGTGTAAGGTTTTCTTTTTTTGTTAGATCTTTCTGTGGTTTTGGTATCAGCGAAATTGTGGCTTCATAGAATGAGTTGGGTAATGTTCCTTCTGTTTCTATTTTGTAGAATATTTTGAAGAGTATTGGTATTAGGTCTCCTTTGAATATCTGATAGAATTTTGCACTAAAACAATCTGGTCCTGTGCTTTTATTGGTTGAGACTAAAAATGACCACTTTATTTCTTTAGGTGTTATGGGACTGTTTTCGATGGTCTATCTGATCCTGATTAAATTTTGGGAGTTGGTATCTGTCTAGGAAATTGTCCATTTCATCCAGATTTTCCAGTTGTGTTGGGTATAGGCTTTTGTAGTAGGATATGATAATTTTTTGAATTTCCTCAGTTTCTGTTGTTATTTCTCCCTTTTCATTTCTGATTTTTTTAATTTGGATACTGTCTCTGTGCCCTCTGGTTAGTCTGGCTAAAGGTTTATCTATCTTGCTGATTTTCTGAAAGAACCAGCTCCTGTTTTTTTTTTTTTTTTTTTTTTGATTCTTTGTTTCTTTGTATAGTTCTTTTTGTTTCTATTTGGTTGAGTTCAACCCTGAATTTGATGATTTCCTGCCTTAAACTCCTCTTGAGTCTATTAGCTTCTTTCTTTTTTAAGCTTTAAGGTGTGCTGTTAAGCTGCTAGTGTATCCTCTCTCCAGCTTCTTTTTATAGAAAATTCTGGTTTGAATTTGCTTTGTTTACCGATCTATGAACAGATGAGTGTTTTTTTTTATTATTTTAAATTATTTCTTTAACTTTTGATGTTATAATATACTTACATTATTTTCCCCATTCTATCTCCATACCCTCACATGCCATGGGTAGTACAAATTATTAATCTCTCTCTCTCTTTCTCTCTCCATCTCTCTCTCTCTTTCTCTCTCTCTGTCTCTCTCTCTCTCTCTACATAAATATATATATATATATATATATATATATGTGGAGATATATGTGGAGATATATATGGAGATATATATATATATATATATATATATATATATGAAAAATGGATAGGTTACCCCTAGAAATTCCTAGAGTCAGCAGAGATACAAAGAAGCTCCTGCCACAATTCTCATTCTCTAAACTAAGTCTTGATGATGATTCTGCTGGACTAAGTCTCCAGCACACTGTACAGGCAGGAAAACCTGGAGGTGAAAAGTTTTGTTGCTGGGTTGCTGTCCTGCACATGAGGACTTGCCTGGTAATAGAAGCAGGTTGCTTCTGGCTTTCAGTCACCTATCACTGAAACTCTTTCCTAGAATTACTCTCATAAATTGAACATTGTTTCCTTTGCACAAGGTTTCTATATTACAACTGAAAGGCCACCATTTCCAGCTCAACAACTATTTTCCTTCTTCTACCACTCCAACCTGTTCCCTTCTGAGCCAACCCCATTCCTAACCAGTCCATCCACAAAATGTCCTACTTTTTAAAGGGTATATATATATATATATATATATATATATATATATATATATATATATATGAAAAAAAGAGTTAACTACTTAACTACTTCCCAGTGGAATCTTCATGTGCACAGTCAAAATAGATGAGTTTGTGCCCAGTTGCCTGACCGCCACTGTCTTCCTGTATGCTTGCCCTTGGGTCCTTAAAAGAAATACAGGGATGGGGCGGCGGCGGCGGTGGCGGCGGCGGCGGCGGCAGCAGTAGCTGGTCCAGCTGAAGGGCCATCAGCAGTGGAACCAAGGCGACACAGGGTCCAGTTAGGCCCTGCGCCCACGACCACTGACCTTCGCTGACCAGCCGGGCGGCAAGCAGCTGCGGTTCTTCGGAGCCTTTCGCTGCACGGAAGCCACTTCAGAACTCGGCTTCCCTCCAGTCAGGAGAGACTCACCTGGCAGACCTGGCAGATGCTCGGACCTTGGCCTCCCAGGCTTTTGCCTGGACTCAGGGCCTGGGCGACAAGGCTAACCTAGTGTGCGCCAGCACGGTTGGGGAAATCGGCTGCCCAGCGGAGTGAGCGGAACACAGGGGAGGTCACAGCAGCATACACCTTCGGAGCTCCCTGGGGGTGCACACAGGCTCCATCTGGTCCACAGACACAATCTGGGGCAAGGCCTCAGGCGGAAGCCCTCAGCTCAACTCTCTCCGCTTCAGATCAGCCTGGGCAGCCGCACCACATCTCCAGGTCCCTCAAGAGGCTAGCGGGGCTTCCGGGCGGCCAGCTGGGAGAAGTCGGTGTGCTCCTGTAAATCCTGCGGGCCCCAGCAGGAGCCTTCAGGTGCCTGCTTCGGGATCTGAACAGCCTGGACAGCAGCACCCTGTCTACAGGCAGTGCAGGGTATAAGCTGTGCACCAGAGGCCAACGGGGAAGGGGCAGCTTGCACTGGTGAGTCCAGCACTGACAAGACCAAGTAACACCAGTGAGAGCTAGATGGCAAAAGGCAAACGCAGGAACGTCACTAACAGAAATCAAGGCAATATGGCAACATCTGAACCCAATTCTCCTCTACCAGCATGTCCTGGATACCCCATCACACCAGTAAAACAAGATTTGGATTTAAAATCACTGGTCATGATGCTGGTACAGGAACACATGAAGGACATACATAAAGAAATTCAGGAGAAAATGGATCAAAAGTTAGAAGCCCTTGCAAGGGAAACACAAAAATCATTGAAAGAAATCCAGGAGAATACAAAAGCCAACAAGGAGGAAATGCAAAAAACACTTAAAGAAAAACAGGAGAACTTTGGTCAACAGGCTGAGGTCATGAAAGACGAAACACAAAAATCTCTTAAAGAAATACAGGAGAACTTTGGTCAACAGGCTGAGGTCATGAAAGAAAAAACACAAAAATCTCTTAAAGAATTACAGGAAAGCACAAACAAGCAAGTGAAGGAGCTAAGCAAAACCATCCATGATCTAAAATCGCAAGTAGAAACAACTAAGAAAACTCAAAAGGAGACAACTTTGGAGATAGAAAGCCTTGGGAAGAAATCAGGGGACAGAGATGCAAATATCAACAACAGAATACAAGAAATAGAAGAAAGAATCTCAGATGCTGAAGATTCCATAGAAACCATGGACTCAACAGTTAAAGAAAATGCAAAATGCAAAAAGCTTGTAACCCAAAATATCCAGGAAATCCAGGACACAATGAGAAGACCAAACCTAAGGATTATAGGCATAGATGAGAGTGAAGATTTACAACTTAAAGGGCCAGCAAATATCTTCAATAAAATTATGGAAGAAAACTTCCCTAACCTAAAGAGAGAGATGCCCATGAATATACAAGAAGCCTACAGAACTCCAAACAGACTGGACCAGAACAGAAATACTTCCCGTCACATAATAATCAAAACACCAAATGTTCTAAACAAAGAAAGAATATTAAAGGCAGTAAGAGAAAAAGGCCAAGTAACATATAAAGGAAGACCTATCAGAATCACAGCAGACTTTTCACCTGAGACTATGAAGGCTAGAAGGTCCTGGGCAGATCTCATGAGGACTCTAAGAGAACACAAATGCCAACCAAAACTACTATATCCAGCAAAACTCTCAATCACCATAGATGGAGAAACAAAGATATTTCACGACAAAACCAAGTTTACCCAATATCTATCCACAAACCCA
This sequence comes from Apodemus sylvaticus, assembly GCF_947179515.1. Classification (NCBI taxonomy): domain Eukaryota; kingdom Metazoa; phylum Chordata; class Mammalia; order Rodentia; family Muridae; genus Apodemus; species Apodemus sylvaticus. The sequence continues at coordinate 77,105,702 of NC_067484.1, forward strand.
GCCCTAAAAAGGATAATAGGAGGACAACACCAATACAAGGAGGGAAACTTCACCCTGAAAAAAGCAAGATAGTAACCTTTCATCAAACCCAAAAGAAGTTAAGCAATCAAATTTACAAAATAACGTCAAAAATGATAGGAAGTAACAATCACTATTCCTTAATATCTCTTAACATCAATGGACTCAATGCCCCAATAAAAAGACACAGACTAACTGACTGGATACGTAAACAGGACCCTACATTTTGCTGCTTACAGGAAACACACCTCAGGGTCAAAGACAAACACTACCTTAGAGTAAAAGGCTGGAAGACAATTTTACAAGCAAATGGTCTCAGGAAACAAGCTGGAGTAGCCATTTTAATATCAGATAAAATTGACTTTCAACCCAAAGTCATCAAAAGAGACTCTGAGGGACACTTCTTGCTGGTCAAAGGAAAAATACAACAAGAAGAACTCTCAATCCTGAACATCTATGCTCCAAATGCAAGGGCACCCTCTTTCATAAAAGAAACTTTATTAAAACTCAAAGCACACATTGGACCTAACACAATAATTGTGGGTGACTTCAACACTGCACTTTCCTCAATGGACCGATCAGGAAAACAGAAATTAAACAAGGACACAATGAAACTAATTGAAGCTTTGGACCAATTAGATTTAACTGATATATATAGAACATTCTATCCTAAAACAAAAGAATATACCTTTTTTTCAGCACCTCATGGTACCTTCTCCAAAATCAACCATATAATTGGTCACAAGACAGACCTCAACAAATATAAGAAGATCGAACTAATCCCATGCCTCCTATCTGATCACTATGGAGTAAAAGTGGTCTTCAATAGCAACAGAAACAATAGAAAACCCACATACACGTGGAAATTGAACAATACTCTACTCAATGATACCTTGGTCAAGGAAGAAATAAAGAAAGAAATTAAAGACTTTTTAGAACACAATGAAAATGAAAACACAACATACCCAAATCTATGGGACACAATGAAAGCAGTGCTAAGAGGAAAACTCATAGCCCTGAGTGCCTCCAAAAAGAAAATGGAGAGAGCATACATTACCAACTTAATGACACACCTGAAAGCCCTAGAACAAAAAGAAGCTATTTCACCCAGGAGGAGTAGAAGGCAGGTAATCATCAAACTCAGGGCCGAAATCAATCAAGTAGAAACAAAGAGAACCATACAAAAAATCAACAAAACCAGGAGCTGGTTCTTTGAGAAAATCAACAAGATAGATAAACCCTTAGCCAGACTGACCAAAGGGCACAGAGAAAGTATCCAAATTAACAAACTTAGAAATGAAAAGGGAGACATAACAACGGAAACTGAGGAAATCCAAAAAATCATCAGATCCTACTACAAGAGCCTGTACTCAACACAACTGGAGAATCTGGAGGAAATGGACAATTTCCTTGACAGATACCAAATACCAAAATTAAATCAGGACCAACTAGACCATCTGAACAGTCCCATAAAGCCTAAAGAAATAGAAGGAGTCATAGAAAGTCTTCCAACCAAAAAAAGCACAGGACCAGATGGTTTCAGTGCAGAATTCTACCAGACCTTCAAAGAAGAGTTAACACCAATACTCTTCAAACTATTCCACAAAATAGAAACAGAAGGAACACTACCCAATTCCTTCTACGAAGCCACAATTACGCTGATACCAAAGCCACACAAAGATCCAACAAAGAAAGAGAACTTCAGACCAATTTCCCTTATGAACATCGATGCAAAAATACTCAATAAAATTCTTGCCAACCGAATCCAAGAACACATCAAAACGATCATCCACCATGATCAAGTAGGCTTTATCCCGGGAATGCAGGGTTGGTTCAATATACGGAAATCCATCAATACAATCCACTACATAAACAAACTCAAAGAACAAAACCACATGGTCATTTCATTGGATGCTGAAAAAGCATTTGACAAAATTCAGCATCCTTTCATGCTTAAAGTCTTGGAGAGAACAGGAATTCAAGGCCCATACCTAAACATAGTAAAAGCAATATACAGCAAACCGGTAGCCAGCATCAAACTAAATGGAGAGAAACTTGAAGCAATCCCACTGAAATCAGGGACCAGACAAGGCTGCCCCCTTTCTCCTTATCTTTTCAATATTGTACTTGAGGTACTAGCTCGCGCAATTCGACAACATAAGGAGGTCAAAGGGATACAAATTGGAAAGGAGGAAGTCAAACTATCATTATTTGCAGACGACATGATAGTCTACCTAAGTGACCCAAAAAACTCCACTAGAGAGCTCCTACAGCTGATAAACAACTTCAGCAAAGTGGCAGGTTATAAAATCAACTCAAGCAAATCAGTGGCCTTCCTATACTCAAAGGATAAGCAGGCTGAGAAAGAAATTAGGGAAATGACCCCCTTCACAATAGCCACAAACAGTATAAAGTATCTTGGGGTGACTCTTACCAAACATGTGAAAGATCTGTATGACAAGAACTTCAAGACTCTGAAGAAGGAAATGGAAGAAGACCTCAAAAAATGGGAAAACCTCCCATGCTCATGGATCGGTAGAATCAATATAGTTAAAATGGCCATTTTGCCTAAAGCACTATACAGATTCAATGCAATACCCATCAAAATCCCAACTCAATTCTTCACAGAGTTAGAAAGAGCAATTATCAAATTCATCTGGAACAACAAAAAACCCAAGATAGCTAAAACTATTCTCAGCAACAAAAGAAAATCTGGGGGAATCAGTATCCCTGACCTCAAGCAATACTACAGAGCAATAGTGTTAAAAACTGCATGGTATTGGTACAGTGACAGGCAGGAGGATCAATGGAACAGGATTGAAGATCCAGAAATGAACCCACACACCTATGGCCACTTGATCCTCAACAAAGAGGCTGAAAACATCCAATGGAAAAAAGATAGCCTTTTCAACAAATGGTGCTGGTTCAACTGGAGGTCAGCATGCAGAAGAATGCGAATTGATCCATCCTTGTCTCCTTGTACTAAGCTCAAATCCAAATGGATCAAGGACCTCCACATAAAGCCAGACACTCTGAAGCTAATAGAAAAGAAACTGGGGAAGACCCTTGAGGACATCGGTACAGGGAGAAAGTTTCTGAACAGAACACCAATAGCGTATGCTCTAAGAGCAAGAATTGACAAATGGGACCTCATAAGGTTACAGAGTTTCTGTAAGGCAAAGGACACCATCAAGAGGACAGATCGGCAACCAACAAATTGGGAAAAGATCTTCACCAATCCTACATCAGATAGAGGGCTAATATCCAATATATATAAAGAACTCAAGAAGTTAGACTCCAGAAAACCGAACAACCCTATTAAAAAATGGGGTACAGAGTTAAACAAAGAATTCTCACCTGAAGAACTTCGGATGGCGGAGAAGCATCTTAAAAAATGCTCAACTTCATTAGTCATTAGGGAAATGCAAATCAAAACAACCCTAAGATTTCATCTTACACCAGTCAGAATGGCTAAGATTAAAAATTCAGGAGACAGCAGGTGTTGGAGAGGGTGCGGAGAAAGAGGAACACTCCTCCACTGCTGGTGGGGTTGCAAATTGGTACAACCACTCTGGAAATCAGTCTGGCGGTTCCTCCAAAAACTGGGCACCTCACTTCCAGAAGATCCTGCTATACCACTCCTGGGCATATACCCAGAGGATTCCCCACCATGTAATAAGGATACATGCTCTACTATGTTCATAGCAGCCCTATTTATAATTGCCAGATGCTGGAAAGAACCCAGGTATCCCTCAACAGAAGAGTGGATGCAAAAAATGTGGTATATCTACACAATGGAGTACTATTCAGCCATTAGAAACAATGAATTCATGAAATTCTTAGGCAAATGGATGGAGCTAGAGAACATCATACTAAGTGAGGTAACCCAGACTCAAAAGGTGAATCATGGTATGCACTCACTAATAAGTGGTTATTAACCTAGAAAACTGGAATACCCAAAACATAATCCACACATCAAATGAGATACAAGAAGAAAGCAGGAGTGGTCCCTGGTTCTGGAAAGACTCAGTGAAACAGTATTTGGCAAAACCAGAACGGGGAACTGGGAAGGGGTGCGAGGGAGGACAGGGGAAGAGAAGGGGGCTTACGGGACTTTCGGGGAGTGGGGGGGGCTAGAAAAGGGGAAATCATTTGAAATGTAAATAAATTATATCGAATAAAAAACATAACATTAAAAAAAAAGAAATACAGGACCCCAAGAATGTCCTGTTACCCACTGGAGGTCTTCAAGGTCCCAAATCCAACTAGCTTGGAACCCTGACCCACCAATTTCTTCCCAATCAGATCCACCCGAGGCACATCTGGCAGATGTGAGATGCGCTTAGTCCCGATTGTTTGGCACTAAGCTTGCTCTTGGGTCACCAGGGTCTTGACAGACCTTAAGAGTTCCTATGGAGGCCTGAAGGACCTCCAAAATAACTAACATGGAAACCTGCCCCATTAAACTCTTCCCACTCAAGACTGCTTCCAATTCAAGCACAGCTAGCAGATTGGTGTCTGCTTGGGAAACAGCCAGCAAAGTTGGGTACCCTGACTTTCATGGATCCCATTGTTCCCCTTGCCTTCCTAAAAAATCTTGCTGCCATCAGGATAATTCAACCAATGCCAAGCAATACCAGATAGCTAATGCATAGCATAAGAACACAGTCAATACACAGCATGGTAGTATCTCATCACTAGATACCATCTATCCTGATACATCAAGCTATGGATATCTTAACAAAACAGAAACACAGGAATATAATCTTATGATAAAGATAATAGATGTCTGTAAGAGGAAATCAATAAAACCCTTAAATAAATACAGGAAAATACAATTAAAGTGGTGAAGGATATGAAAAAAATCTTTACAAAACCCCAAAATGAAAATAAATGCAGTAAAGAAGACATAAGCAGGGGATGGAAACCTTGGAAAGAGAACAGGAAATATGGGTATAAGCATCTGTAACAGAATACAAGAGATCGAAGAAGGAATCTCAGGCATAGAAAAAAGCAATAGACAGAAAAAAGAAAATGAAAATTAAAAAGGTTCATGAACCAAAACCTCTAGGAAATTAGGGAAACAAGGAAAAGACTAAATGTAGGAGTAATTGAAAAAGAAGATTCCCAGTTCAAAGGCCCAGAATCATTTTCAACAAAATCATAGAAGAAAATTTCCCTAATCTATATAAAGTTTCCCATAACTATACAAGAAGGTTATAGAACACCAAACAGATTGTGCAAGAAAAGAAAATCCTCCCTCCATATAATTATCCAAACACTAAACCTATAAACAAAGAAAGGATATTAAAATCTGCATGGGCAAAACTCAAGCATATGCATATAGGTCTACATATACATGTAGACCTATCAGAATTTTACCTGACTTCTAAACTGAGACTCTGAAAGCTATATTCAACAAATATCCAAAAAGCTATATCCAAACCCAAACTTGGAAACTGTCTTTTTTTGAAATTTGTTTTCCAAATATATATATTTAGAAAAGCTATATCCAAATCCAAACTTGGAAAATGTCTTGTAGATCCTAAGAGGCTACAGATGTCAGAGCAGACTACTATACCCAGCAAACTCTCAATAACCACACATAAAGATGCCAAGATAGTCCTTGAAAAAAATAAAAATATCTTTCCATTAACCCATCACACACACACACATACACACACTGACACACACAGACAAACAGACACACACATACATGCTCCCACCGCCGCTATCAAAATAACAGGGAGTAATAACCATTGGCCATTAATGTCTCTCAACACCAATGGAATCAATTTCACAATAAAAAGACAAAGACTAAGAGAATGAATGAGTAGCCATCTTTCTGATGTACACAAGAAACACATTTCAGCGACAAATATAGACATTATCTCAGAGTCAAGGGCTGGAAAAACATTCCCCAAACAAATGGACCTAAGAAACAAGGTGGAGTAGCCATTTACATGTCTTTTAAAAGCAATTGAGTTTCAACCAAAGGTAGTCAAGAGACAAGGAAGGATACTTTATCAAAGGAAAACTACACCAAGAAGATATCACAGTTCTGAACATCTTCACCAAATGTAAGAGTACAAACGTATAAAAGAAACATTGCTAAAGCATGAATCACATATCACACCCCACTCTCACCACTGCACATATCAAGACAGAAGTTATACAGAAAAATAATGAAACTAACAGAAGTTATTATTCAAATGGACCTAATGGATACCTATAGAACATTTCACCCCAAAACAAAAGAATATCCCTTCTTCTCTGCACAGCATGTAATGGAGTCTTCTCCAAAATTGATCACGTAGTCCCAAGGAAAGTTTCAACAGATACAAGATGATGGAAATGACCCTTGCATCTTATCAGACCACCATGGATTAAAGCTGGACTTTAACAACAGAAACAAGAGAAAGTCCACATGCTTGAGAAAATTAAACAGCTTTCTACTCAATGATTTCTGAGTCAGAGAATAGAAAAAAAGAAATTAAAGAATTTCTAGAATTCAATGAAAATGAGGGCAAACATACACAAACTTATGGGACACTATGAAAGAGTACTAAAAGGAAAATTCATAGCCCTAAGTGTCCTTATACTAATGAACTAAAAACACACTTGAAAGTTCTAGGAAAAATAAAGCAAACACACAAAAGAGGAGTAGAGAGTGGGAAATAAGCAAAGTCGGGGCTAAAATCAATCAATTAGAAACAAAGAGAACAGTACAAATGATCCATGATACTACAAGCTGTTTCTTTGAGATAATCAACAATATAGACAAACCCTTAGCCAAACAATTTAAAAGGCAGAGACAATATGCAAATCAACAAAATCAGAAATGAAAATGGAGACATAACAACAATGAGGAAAATCAAAAGACCATTAGGTCTTACTACAAAAGCCGGTACTCCACAAAATTCGAAAATCTAAATGAAATGAATGATTTTCAAGACAGATGCCAAATACCAGAGTAAAATCAAGATCATTTAACCTATTTGAATAGCCCTACAACTCCAAAGGAAATAGAAGCAGTCATTAAAATGCTCCACCACCCACCACCACCCAAAATAATTTCATAGTCAGGTAGTTTAGTGGAAAATTCTACCACTCAGTGTTGGTTTTTGTTTTTGTTTTTTGTTTTTGTTTTGGTTTTGGTTTTGGTTTTGATTTTGGGTTTGGGATTTTTTTTGGGGGGGTGGGTTTTCTTTTTTTTTTTTTGAGACATGGTTTCTCTGTATAGCTGTGGCTGTCCTGGAACTCACTCTGTAGACCAGGCTGGCTCTGAACTCACAAATCTGCCTGCCTCTGCCTCCCAAGTGCTAGGATAAAAGGCATGCTCCACCACTGCCCGACTTACTATTGTTTTTGTACCCCAGACATTGGTTATCAGCTCTAGCACTGTCTTTCATAAGTCTTCCACACTGTCTCCCCTATGGGATGTAGGGTAAAGAGAGGACCTATTCTCACACCAGATGAGGAGCCTCATGATTTCATGGGGATACCAGTTTTCACTGTAACTCATCATGTCACATCTTGTCTACATGACTCCTTCCCTCAAGATTGTCATGTTGTTCATTATACAGTAAAAAGAAAAGTGTGTCACTGCATACAGAATTCCTAATCTAGATGATGGGCTATAGCGTAGATATTAAGAATAGGCTTACAGATTCTTGGTAACATACTTTAGACTAACACAATTTCCTTGGAAAAGTTCTTTTGCTCTCATGTTTGTTCACTTGTAGGACATGACCTGAACTTTCATTGGGTAACCATAGTATCACTAACAGATGTTGCAGTGATGCTCTTGGGCATGAGGGATAGATAGTTGCTAACAGGAAGGTTCATGCTGCCTTTAACTCTCTTCTTGATCACAGTAGTCAGTACTTACTCTTATTCTCCCCTTTCATTTTTTCATGGATAGCCCCAATTACAGTGGACAGAATCCCATGGCCTTCTGCTCAGTCAATGATCATTAGCTTGGGGCTAATAATAAAATGTTTTCATGTCTTCCCCTTGGATGCATTGTGATTATGGCTTTGGGAGAGTAAGTCACACCAGCTGGTTATCTCAGCAGTCTCTGCCTCTGATGGGAAAACATCCTAAGAGGCTGTGTTTATAACTCCCAGATTGTTATGTTTTTTAAAACCTAGGCTGAGCCTTATGGAGCAGGTGTGTCATTCAGTGGCAGCAATTGCAACAAAGGAAGTCTTAGATATAACCTTAGAGGTTGAATGAGAAGCATAAGGATTTGGTTGTAATTTTGAGTGACATAATGTAGATTTAAGATTTCTGAAAGTACTTTAATTTTTTTTCCAAAGGAGTTCAGCATGAGTAGGTCAGGAACTGTGTAGTAAAATAAAGTAGACTGTATACATTGGGACATACTCTTCCTGTAATTTGTTTTAGCAAGTCTCTCCATAGTATTGCATTTCTCTCTATTTCTCTGTCTGCTCTTTTTCATAGTATTGCATCTCTCTCTGTTTCTCTGTTTCTCTCTCTGATTCTGTCTGTGTCTGTGTCTGTGTCTGTGTGTCTGAGTCTGTCTGTCTGTCTGTCTGTCTTTCTCTCTCTCTCTCTCTCTCTCTCTCTCTCTCTCTCTCTTTCTACCTCTCTCTTTCTCTCTCTCTACTCCCCAGATAGGGTTTTCTGTGCATCCTAGGTTTTCTTCAAGATGAATCTAGTAACCAAATCCTGAGATCCTATTTATATAGCTACACTTGCCATATCAATAATAAATCATTTGCATTTTAAAAGACCTCGTTCTTCCAACATTTAGTTATAAAACCCCTGAGAAGTATTGAAGAATTTATTATCAGTCCCTCACAGAGTTTAGAGGTCAAGATCCCAATTACTTGTGTCAGGATGTAGTAAGCAGGCATTCAAAAGGCTATGTGAATCTTCAGTTCAAGACTGGGAAGCCTTACTCTTAAAACTTCATCAATAGAAACTACACTTAACACAGTTGGCACTATTCTTAGCATTTTTAACAAGAAAAAAATGATCATTTACACAGCTGATATAATGAGGCATGATAGTAAACATCACAAAGCCAGTCAATTGCCACTCGTAATGGTTAAATGACAGTTGAGATCCAAGTGAAGTTTCCTGGCTGTCTTAGTTAGGATTACTACTTCTGTACTGAAACACCACAACAAAAAGCAGTTTGGGGAGGAAAGGGTTTATTTGCCTTCCTCTTCAATATCATTGACCACCATCAATGAAAGTTAGGACAGGAATTCAAACAGGCCAGGATTTAGAGGCAGGAGCAAATTCACAGGTTGCTTCCTGTGAGGGGTGCATTCTGCTGGCTGGCTTCCAATGGATTGCTTAGAGATGACACCACCAACAATGGTCTGGCCCCTCCCCATTAATCACTAATTAAGAAAATGTCCTACATGTTTTCCTATAGACCTTTTCTTATGGAAGCATGTTTTTAATTGAGGTTCCCTCCTCTCAAAATGACAAGATTACATAGAAATATCTATCACACTGACTAGCCCCAGTTCAATCAAGTACAAACAAATATGCAAAGTCTCCCTTAGCGAAGCTCTGTGCTGTGAGTTATATATTCTTTTCTTCGTTCTCTTTCTATTCTGCCCCTTTCTTAATTAAAACCAAATGTACAACAGATGGAGAGAAAGAGTATATTCCCCTAAATTGAAAAAAACAGTAATAATCCAATGGCTGTTGTTGAATTGAGTGTTACAGTACCACTGAATCACGAATGTGTTTTAAAGATCTTACTTTTTCTTTGTAAGGCACAAGGTGAGAACATGATCTGTATTGTGACAGTATTTATATACTCTATGCAAGACCACGGTAACAACAAGTTGGAGAAACATTGCCAGTGCATACCTTCTTTGATAGAATAAGACAAGTGTAGGAATCATTCAGAACACAATAAAGAATAAACACTGAGACTTCTCCTATTCATCCTTGTAAAGAGCATTTTCTTGTATGGATACAGTATGTGCTCTTAATTTCTATTCAACTATGGAATGCTTCAGAGAACGTTTTAATTATAGATTTGCCTTTTTGGTGATGTTTTTCTTGGACAAACAATGAAATTAGTTTGTATTAGATGAGTAAACATGAAGTAGTCACAAGGGCAGACCCTGTTTGGCATTCCATTTGTTGTTGTTGTTGTTGCAGATAAAGCCCATGTGCACAAATGAGAGCTGAGCCTGCAAAAAAAAATGTGAATTATAGATATAGCATGTTCAAGTAAGGCAAATTCACCTGGCAGTACATGAGGGTGTAGAAGGAAAAATTATGTAGGCAAAGAATGTTATCGTCTTCAGTAATATTTCTGGAAGTTTCTCATCAGAATGAGAGAAACAGAAGCTAACCACCCTTTTTTCCATCATCATGATGGAAGAGAGACCTACAGGAGCAAGGCTTTTGGTAAGGCTAGACACCAAGGATCTGATCATTTTTCTATTAAGATGTGCTGTCAGAAGCCTATGATCTGAGCTCTAATTTGGCAGCTGGGTATCTTCCTGCATATGTTCCTTTATAGAATAGAAGCCACTAAACATCTAGTAATTAAAACAGAAGAAGCTGGGAGACTTACAAAGAATGCTGGGTGGTCTTGGACAGGTCTCTAAAAGTGGAACAACAAGGTTCCATCTATAGAGATGAAAAATAGGAATTTGAAGGACTGTGTTTCTATATGGAAAAATGAAGCCTGGATTTGTAAAGTGTAGAGATCAGGAGAGATGTCCTTGAGTTACTCATGTTAAAGTACTCATGCATATCAAGCCTTTCCACTGTGACTGCATCTCAATGTCTATCTTCTACAAGATTGAATTATGAACAAACGCTATTCCAATTAAGGATTTTGGAAAGCTAATGAATTCCTCCACCATCCTCCCAATATCCTAATCCAGAAAACTAGAAATCATTATTAAGTACTTTCAAGATCTCTGCATGATTTTCCAGTTTACCTAATCCCACTCGCTGAAATATAGAGAACCAACTCAGTGGGGAAGTTCATGGGAGAACGAGTATCTTGATTAAAGCAGTCAAAAGGGTTAAAGTTGCCATGTGCACAGCAGAACCACATGTGGACAGAAGACTTATTCCTCCTAAGTGTGATCATGGACTCCACCCAGTCCACATCTGGTACAAAGCCAATTAGGCCTCTTCTACCAACATGGCTGGGTAAAGTGGTAACAGAAAGAGGACTGGAAAGGAAGATAAGAGAAAAATGTTTTAAACTACCTCTATCACTGCCTGGGGAATTCTGGATAAATGAAGGAAACTCACTTGTTCCCACTTTCCTTACAACTAGGCATATTCTATCTACCATTCTTATTTCAAAATATACATATACTTTGTGTACAGTGAAATCCTGTATAAAGCCGTGCAATTATTCTTATGAACGTAAGTAATAAATCTATATTTTTGTGGTGTTGAAAGAATCTGAGTTAAATATCACTTTTCTGTATTCAGCAAACTGGGAATCTAATAAATATGGAGAGAAATGACTTTCCCTGAGTGTCCTTGATGTTTGACAAAATGGAAAAAATGAAACCGAATAGATTAGTTTTAAAATACTATATGCTGACACAAGATGAGATTCTAAATCTATTTTCCACTTTTTAGCTGAAAATGCTTTACCTGCCAGAATTGGTTTTAGCCAAGGCTTCAAAAACTTCCCAAACAGTAATTATTGTAGGAAAATAAGTAGGCAACCAAGGAAGGGAAAGAGTTTCCAGCCATTAAGAGTTGAAGAGACACAATCCAAAGGATATAGCGTACCAGCAATAACAGCCCCTTATTGACAGGGATCCTTGAGATTTAAAGCAAGTAAAAATAATTTGACTGATTTTAATCCATAAGTTACTCTGTCAAGTATTAGGGTAAATAAGGAAGATAAAACTGAAGTTGGTTATTGAAGATGCTTATAGACCAGAGAGGTATATCCTATCTACATAAAGGCTAACTAGAAATGGAAGGTAGAGACTTTAGTAAATCTGTATAAAATGAAGATTTTATAAGAAGAAAGGTAATTTTGGTGTACATTCACATACAAACCAGTCAAACTTTTGTGCAAGCATCAGCATGTACTAGTAACTGCATCTCTTCCTGTCTTTAATTAATTAAGGATACATCATCTAATTATAGAATTTTAGGACTCAAATATTAACAAGTACTTAGGGCAATGATGCATTCCTATGATTCCAGCACACAGGAGGCTGAGACAGGAGGGGAGTAGTGGTAAGCCATTCTGGGATTTGACAACGGACTGTCCTTCAAAAACAAATAAACCCTAAAGCCATCAAAAAATTGTGAAAGCATTGAAGAGGGCTCAAATTGAAATAAGATGGATTTGAAAAACACAACATCTCAAGTAGAAAACTCTAAGGGAGGCCACATAAGTAAAATAACTCAAGCAGAAGAAAACAAATCAGGATTAAAAGATAAAATAGGGAGGCTAGACAAATAAGCAAGAAATATGTATAACTTACAAACATAGAAAAGGAGCCTACAAGAAATATTACATGCCATGAAAAAATAAGCTTCAAGTTATAGACAAAGATGAAGGAAAAGAATTACAAATCAATGGCAAAGACCAAATCTTCAATAAGAATATAAGAGTACATTTTCCCAAGGAAGAAAAGACAAATTCAAGCAGCACAGAGAACACCAACTAGATGAACCAAAAAACAGTCCTCATCCCACATCATAGTTAAAACATAAGTATACAAAACAAAGAAAGTATATTGGACGCTTAAAAAAAAACAATTAGGGGCTAGAGAGATGTCTCAGCACTTAAGAGCACTGGTTGCTCTTCCAGAGGTCCTGAGTTCAATTCCCAGCAACCTCATGGTGGTTCAAACCATCCATAATGAGATCTGATGCCTTCTTCTGGTCTGTCTGAAGACAGCTACAGTGTGCACATATACATTTAATGAATTATAACTTTTAAAAAATAGAAAATAAGCAAAAGTCACATATACAGAGAAACCCGGGAGAATAATTGTTAAATTTTCAGTGGAAAATTTAAAAGCCAGAACAGCCTAGAGAAGTAAATTCCAAGTCCTAAAAGGCCTAAGTAGGCTCTCACATATTTCTGGAAAAACTACCTGCCATGATTGAAGGAGAAAGGAAACCTATCTATGATATAAACAGCATAAGACAGTATATATCCAACCAATCAAACCTAAAGAAAATATGAATTAATTTGGTCTGAAAAGAGGAATTATTATATTCAGAGAAACAGTGGAAAGAAATATGTAAAGCCATAATAATTATAACCCCAAATAACATGGAGAACAAAAGAACAACACCAAAATTCTACATATGCATTTCAATAATAACTAAATGTTAAGAGCCTCAGTTCTCCAATAATGAGACACAGGCTGACAGGTCTGAATGTATCAAGAAAGAAAACCCATCTATCTTTTGTCTGAACACGTGTTATTTTTATAGACAGGCACCAGATTAGTGTGAAAAGATATAGCAAAGTATTCCAGTTAAATGCAATCAGACATTGTTAACCTAATATCTGACAAAATAGACTTTAAACTAAAGTTAATCAAAAAAGATGAAGAGAGACAATTCATTCTGATCAAAGAAACTGTTAACAAAGGAGGCATTACTAGTGTGTGTGTGTGTGTGTGTGTGTGTGTGTACATGTGTGTGTGTGTGTGTGTGTGTACGTGCGCGCGAGTGCACGCTCACGTGCATCAAACTCTGGCCACTTTAATTTTATAAATACATTACTGCTGGATTTTAAGATGCAGATTAACATTGATCCATTAATAATAGGTGATTTCAATATCCCACTTTCTCCATTGACATGTCAGGATAAAAAAATAAACAGTGAAATATCAGAATTAATTGACATCATACAACAAATGAAATAAGCAGATATGTACTGAATATCCAACTTAAATATCAAGTAATTCACCTTTGACTCAGCTGCACATGAATGTTTTTCTAAGATAGACTATATCCTGGGATACAAAACAAGCCTTTACAAACACAAAAAGATTGAAACCACTCCTTATATTCTCTCCATACACAACACAACATCACTTAAAATTGAAAGAAAAAGACTCCAGTAAATACACAAACTCATGGAGATTAAACAACTCATCACTGTGTAATGAATAGGTCAGAGAAGAAATGAAGTAGGAAAGACATTTTTTTCTGGAAGTAAATAAAAATTAAACTGAAAAGCAAAATACCTGGGATACATTGAAGTCAGTCTGACAAGAAATCTATAGCTTTAGGTGCCTACATTAATACATCACAGCACAAATAAATGACCTAATGATACAACTCAAAAAGTACGGCCAAATATAATTCCACTTGACGGTAATAAATACTAAAAATCACAGTAGAAATCAGTGAAATATATATATATATATATATATATATATATATCACAATAGGAATAAATCTAAGAATTGATTTGAGAAGATAAACAAAATTAACAAACCCTTGGCCCTACTAATCATGGTGGAAAACTTCCAAGAAGTGAATGAATTCCTAGACTCAGCCAAATCCCTAATAACACCAAGAAGTCACACAAACTAAATAGACTCACAACAAGTGAGGAAATTATAATAGTTATGAAAAGCATTTTATGCAGAAGTATCCAGGGCTAGGTGAATATTCAAAATATTGTGCCAGATATTCGAAGAAGCTCTAAAGACTATATTTCTTAAACTATGATAAAAAATAGAAACAGAAGGAATAGACATAAATTTATTTTTGTCAGTATCATTAATAGTTAAAACAGGAACACACACACACAAACACCACCAACACTACCACCAAAACCCACACCAGGCACATACAAGCACACGTAAGAAAACCATATAACCAATAACCAAGATGAATAAGACTCAAAAGCTCAATAAAATACTTGGAAGCAAAATACACACATACATTAAAATTTTTATACACCATGGCCAACTTGGCTTTATCTTGAAATGCAGGGATGGTTCAAAATATGATTGTCTATATATGTATAAACAATCAAACAAACAATACCACCCAACATACAAATAGGAATGCAATGGAAGAAATTCCTATGCAAGGTAGAATGTTATTGTCAGCAAAGTAATGTATAAATAATAAGCATGTTTACAACTTGCCACAAGCTTCATGTTATTCTTATTTGTGATTCTGAGTTCATGGAGTGGCACCTTTAGGGAGCCTATAGGATGTCACACATCATTGAGAATTGTCCTTGGGAGAATTAAACAAGGAAGAAATAAATGATCTAAAAAATGCCTTGAAGTTACATTGTCTTTGATTTTCATTTAGTGTTTGTGTAATCACACTAGCACAACAGTCATTTTTGTCTCTGACTTTTTCTCCAGAGAAGTAATTCATAGTGTAGACAATGAAAGTCCACTCAGTAGGGACTTAACCATCATAATCAATATCCTTGTCTCTTCCCTTCATTTAGATGGAGCTTGTCATGACATCTCTGGAAATATATATATAGTATATTATTCTATTTTTAATATCTGGTCTTCCTTAATGCATAGGTACTTCCTTGCAGTTTTCTTCACTCACTAAATATGTCTCGTAGTTATTGGAATGCAACTTCACAAAAGGTTAAGCCTCAAAGTGACCTCAAGTTTTATAGCACAAGAAGTAAGGGCAGCTGGTCCAGATTCTCCTAGGAAACTGAGAAAGATAACATCACAGAAAACCGCGAGGCTCATCTTGGTTTAGCACCATTTCAGAATAGAAGCCTATGTTGGGAAAGCTAATATTTTGACAAAAAAGTAAGCTGACTGTATGACCTTTGGGCTACTTCTTATTTAAGTATTATGAGCTATGCTATTTTCTTTGTAATAAACATCAGGTTTTAGCCTTTTTCCTATGTATAGAAAGGTAAACCTGTATATCTGGCAGTGGGGAATTCAATGTATGATAATTTTGACACAATTTTTAAATGAAACTTGCATATCTTAATCTTTTCTATCTGTTTCTTTCACACAGAACAGAGTTCTGTGATGTATTAGGATAGTTCTATGTGGTCCATGACATATTCATTGTACAGGTGTGAGTTCTCCTTTTTGTTTTAAAATTCAATTACTCTTTACTGTATTGTAAATGTAAGATGTATTCATTATATAATACTTGAGTAGAGCGAAATTGTTCACTTACAACTTTACTGCTATAGTATATGACTGAATCACGTATAATATAGTTTTATTTACATTTAACTACACTGCATACAGTGCTGTAAAAATTATTTAAAAGATGCTTGTAAACAAATATTTTTAATATTGAAAAGTATAAATGAACTTAAAAATCATTTGTAAAATATATAGAATGGTTCCCAATTGGAGTAAAATAAAATCCCCTCAAAAAATAGTGCATTTTTAGCATTGCTTAAGAATAAAGAAAAAATAAATATTAAAAAAATAAAATAATGAAAAAATAAAATAAAATAAAAAATAAAATAAAAAAATAAAATAAATAAAATAATAAAAATAATAAATGATTGATCTAATGACCTGAGGTGAAGATATTAACAATCATAAAGACATTGCCTGTTCAGAACAGTGGTTTATGTCAGAGACCCCCAGATAAAACAGGCTATATGAATGGACCACTTGAAAGGGTATTTCCTGAGCATAGCCTGAGAAGCTAATGTATGCCTATATTCAGATCTGCATGAAAAATTAAGACCTTGATGCTTGGATTCTAAAGACAAATAATGAAATAAACCTATCTAGCATGTGATAATACAGATACTCAGGCATAAATGAATAAAACCTGGGAAAGCACAGGCAAAGTCTATTTGCTACTGTTCTTCACTGAAGGTGATAATAGACAGAAATTAATTAAAACAAAAGAACTCATATATCATAAGCAGGAGCTAGTATGTAGTTGGTCATAAAGCTACTATAGCACTCTTTGGCTTTCAAATTCTTTATATACATATATAGTAGTGAATAATGATTGGAGAAAATAATGGCTTTCATTGTGATATGTTCATCAAGGTATACTGTGTACTTTGATCACATCAACCCTGATATCTATTGTTTAAAAACCCCAAAATCTTAGACATTCTATTGTACCAATGAAGCCTCAGGAGCCAGATGCTGTGGAGAAAGCCTCCTGCTGTCACAGAGAGAGGAAGCACTCTTCTGACCTTTCTACTTCATAGACCTCCCAGAATGAAAATGCCTCTTGTCCTTCTCCATGCTGTCTTAAACATCCTTGTTTATTCCCTATGGACGGTTTCCTTGCTCTGTCTCTTCATCTAGGAGGGCTGAGTTCATTTAGCTCTGGGATTAAAGATGAGTGCTCAGGCTGAGACACACCACCAGTAAAGAGAACACTGTAGGATCAAAGGCTGTGCCATACCACAAATTTTATAGCACACCATCGTGGAATTCACGATGTGATCAAATATTCTCCATCAACTATCCTGTGCCTTCTCTTCAACTGGCTCTTATCATGCCCACCAATAATCTCCTTTTATGTTTGTGACTTTATAAACACCTGTATTGTACATATAATCAGAAATATACAATATGTGTCTATGTGGGTTATTTCAAGAGGATAATGTTTCCATGTATACATGGATAAATAGGGAATGTGCTTTTGCATGGAAAGATGATATCTTTCTCAGTCTGACTCATTTCACTTAACGTGTTTCCACATGTCTGTTTTGTTTTTGTTTTTGTTTGTTTTCTTTACATACATCATGACTTTGTTCTTTTTTCGATGTATTTTTATTTTATTCGATATATTTTTATTTACATTTCAAATGATTTCCCTTTCTCTGGCCCCCCACTCCCCGAAAGTCACATAAGGCCCCTTCCCTCCCCCTGTTCTCCCACCCACCCCTTCCCGCTTCCCTGTTCTGGTTTTGCCTTATATTGCTACACTGAGTTTTTCCAGAACCAGGGGCCACTCCTCCATTCTTCTTGTACCTCACTTGATGTGTGGATTATGTTTTGGGTATTCCAGTTTTCCAGGCTAATATCCACTTATTACTGAGTGCATACCATGATTGATCTTTTGAGACTGGGTTACTTCACTTACTATGATGTTCTCCAGCTCCATCCAATTGCCTAAGAATTTCATGAATTCATTGTTTCTAATGGCTGAATAGTACTCCATTGTGTATATATACCACATGATTTGCATCCATTCTTCTGTTGAGGGATACCTGGGTTCTTTCGAGCTTCTGGCTATTACAAATAGGGCTGCTATGAACATAGAGGAATGGAGCATATATCCTTATTACATGCTAGGGAATCCTCTGGGTACATGCCCAGGAGTGGTATAGCAGGATCTTTCGGAAGTGACATGCCCAGTGTTCTGAGGAACTGCCAGACTGATTTCCAGCATGGTTGTACCAATTTGCAACCCCACCAGCAGTGGAGGAGTGTTCCTCTTTCTCCACATCCTCTCCAACACCTGCTGTCTCCTGAGTTTTTAATCTTAGCCGTTCTGACTGGATTAAAGTGAAATCTCTGGGTTGTATTGATTTGCATTTCCCTGATGACTAATGAAGTTGAGCATTTTTTAAGATGTTTCTCCGCCATCCGAAGTTCTTCAGATGAGAATTCTTTGTTTAACTCTATACCCCATTTTTTAATGGGGTTATTTGGTTTTCTGGGGTCTAACTTCTTGAGTTCTTTGTATATATTAGATATTAGCCCTCTATCTGATGTAGGGTTGGTGAAGATCTTTTCCCAATTTGTTGGTTGCCGATTTGTCCTCTTGATAGTGTCCTTTGCTTTACAGAAACTTCCTAAATTTATGAGGTCCCATTTGTCAATTCTTGATCTTAGAGCATAGACTATTGGTGTTCTGTTTAGGAACTTTCCCCCTGTACCAATGTCCTCAAGGGTCTTCCCCAGTTTCTTTTCTATTAGTTTCAGAGTATCTGGCTTTATGTGGAGGTCCTTGATCCATTTGGAGTTGAGTTTAGTACAAAGAGACAAGGATGGATCAATGTTTTCATTGCCCTTTATCGAGGATCAAGTGGCCATAGGTGTGAGGGTTCATTTCTGGATCTTCAATCATGTTCCATTGATCTGCATGCCTGTCACTGTACTGATGCCATGCAGGTTTTAAGACTATTGCTCGGTAGTATTGCTTGAGGTCAGGGATACTGATTCCCCCAGAATTTCTTTTGTTGTTGAGAATAGTTTTAGCTATCCTGGGTTTTTTGTTATTCCAGATAAATTTGAGAATTGCTCTAACTCTATGAAGAATTGAGTGGGATTTTAACTATATTAATCCTGCCGATCCAAGAGCATGGGAGGTTTTTCCATTTTTTGAGGTCTTCTTCCACTTCCTTCTTCAGAGTCTTGAAGTTCTTGTCATACAGATATTTCACATGTTTGGTAAGAGTCACCCCAAGGTACTTTATACTGTTTGTGGCTATTGTGAAGGGTGTCATTTCCCTAATTTCTTTCTTAGCCTGCTTATCCTTTGAGTATAGGAAGGCTACTGATTTGCTTGAGTTGATTTTATAACCAGCCACTGTGCTGAAGTTGTTTATCAGCTGTAGGACTTCTCTAGTGGAGTTTTTTTGGGTCACTTAGGTAGACTATCATATCATCTGCAAATAATGATAGTTTGACTTCTTCCTTTCCAATTTGTATCCCTTTGACTTCCTTATGTTGTCTAATTGCCCGAGCTAGTACCTCAAGTACAATATTGAAAAGATAAGGAGAAAGGGGGCAGCCCTGTCTAGTCTCTGATTTTAGTGGGATTGCTTCAAGTTTCTCTCCATTTAGTTTGATGTTGGCTACCGGTTTGCTGTATGTTGCTTTTACTATGTTTAGGTACTGGCCTTGAATTCCTGTTCTTTCCAAGACTTTAAGCATGAAAGGATGCTGAATTTTGTCAAATGCTTTTTCAGCATTCAATGAAATGACCATTTGGTTTTTTTCTTTGAGTTTGTTTATGTAGTGGATTGCATTGATGAATTTCCATATATTGAACCAACCTTGCATCCCTGAAATAAAGCCTACTTGATCATGGTGGATGATTGCTTTTTTGTGTCCTTGGATTAGGTTGGCAAGAATTTTATTGTATATTTTTGCATCGATGTTCATAAGGGAAATTGTTCTGAAGTTCTCTTTCTTTGTTGGATCTTTGTGTGGTTTTGGTATCAGTGTAATTGTGGCTTCATAGAAGGAATTGGGTAGTGTTCCTTCTGTTTCTATTTTGTGAAATAGTTTGAAGAGTATTGGTGTTAGGTCATCTCTGAAGGTCTGATAGAATTCTGCACTGAAGCCATCTCGTCCTGTGCTTTTTTTGGTTGGAAGGCTTTCTACGACCCCTTCTATTTCTTTAGGGGTTATGGGACTCTTTAGATGATCTATTTGGTCCTGATTTAATTTTGGTATTTGGTACCTGTCTAGGAAATTGTGCATTTCCTCCACATTCTCCAGTTGTGTTGAATATAGTCTTTTGTAGTAGGATCTGATGATTTTTTGAATTTCCTCAATTTCTGCTGTTATATCCCACCTTTCATTTCTAATTTTGTTAATTTGGATACTTTCTCTCTGTCCTTTGGTCAGCCTGGCTAGGGGTTTATCTATCTTGTTGATTTTCTCAAAAAACCAGCTCCTGGATCCATTGATTCATTGTATGGTTCTCTTAGTTTACACTTGACTGATTTCAGCCCTGAGTTTGATGATTTCCTGTCTTCTACTCCTCCTGTGGGAATTGGATTCTTTTTGTTCCAGGGCTTTCAGGTGTGTCATTAAGCTGCTAGTGTACACACTCTCCACTTGCTTTTTGGAAGCACTCAGGGCTATGAGTTTTCCTTTTAGCACTGCTTTCATTGTGTCACAAAGATTTGGGTATGTTGTGCCTTCATTTTCATTAAATTCTAAAAAGTTTCTGATTTCTTTATTTCTACTTTGGCCAAGGTGTCATTGAGTAGAGTATTGTTCAGCCTCCATGTATGTGGGCTTTCTGCTGTTTCTGTTGCCCTTGAAGACCACTTTTACTCCATAGTGATCTGATAGGAGGTATGGGATTAGTTCGATCTTTTTATATTTGTTGAGGTCTGTCTTGTGACCAATTATATGGTCGATTTTGGAGAAGGTACCATGAGGTGCTAAATAAAAGGTATATTCTTTTGTTTTAGGGTGAAATGTTCTATAAATATTAGTCAAGTCCAATTGGTCCAAAGCTTCAATTAGTTTTGTGTCCCTGTTTAGTTTCTGTTTTCCTGATCAGTCCATTGAGGAGAGTGAAGTGTTGAAGTCACCCACAATTATTGTGCTAGGTGAAATGTGTGCTTTGAGCTTTAGTAAAGTTTCTTTTACAAATGAGGGTGCCCTTGCATTTGGCGCATAGATGTTCAGAATTGAAAGTTCTTCTTGGTGGATTTTTCCTTTGACCAGCAAGAAGTGTCCTTCTGTATCTCCTTTGATGACTTTAGGTTGAAAGTCAATTTTATCTAATATTAGAATGGCTACTCCGGCTCATTTCCTGAGACCATTAGCTTGTAAAATTGTCTTCTAGCCTTTTACTCTAAGGTAGTGTTTGTCTTGGACCCTTAGGTGTGTTTCCTGTATGCAGAAAAATGTAGGGTCCTGTTTCCGTATCCAGTCTGTTAGTCTGTCTTTTTATTGGGGAGTTGAGTCCATTGACGTTAAGAGATATTAAGGAATAGTGATTATTACTTCCTGTCATTTTCAATGTTATTTTTATATTTGAGTGGTTATCTTCTTTTGGGTTTGATAAAAGAAGGTAACTATCTTGCTTTTTCCAGGGTGTCGTTTCCCTTTTTGTATTGGAGTTTTCCTCCTATTATTCTTTGTAGAGCTGGGTTTGTAGAAAGATATTGTGTAAATTTGGTTTTGTCATGGAATATCTTGGTTTCTCCATCTATTGTGATTGAGAGTTTTGCTGGGTATAGTAGTCTTGGTTGACATTTGTGTTCTCTTAGAGTCTGCATGAGATCTGCCCAGGATCTTCTAGCTTTCATGGTCTCTGGTGAGAAGTCTGGTGTGATTCTGATTGGTCTTCCTTTATATGTTACTTGGCCTTTTTCTCTTGCTGCCTTTAACATTCTTTCTTTTTTTTAGTACATTTGGGGTTTTGATTATTATGTGGCGAGAGGTATTTCTGCTCAGGCACAGTCTGGAGTTCTGTGGGCTTCTTGTATATTCATAGGCATCTCTCTCTTTAAGTTGGGAAAGTTTTCTTCCATAATTTTGTTGAAGATATTTGCTGGACCTTTCAGCTGTAAATCTTCACTCTCATCTATACTTATAATCCTTAGGTTTGGTCTTCTCATTGTGTCCTGGATTTCCTGGACGTTCTGGGATATAAGCTTTTTGCATTTTGCATTTTCTTTGACTGTTGAGTCAATGGTTTCTATGGTATCTTTGGCATCTGAAATTCTTTCTTCAATTTCTTGTATTCTGTTGTTGATATTTGCATCTATGGCCCCTGATTTCTTCTCAAGATTTTCTATCTCCAAAGTTGTCTCCCTTTGTGATTTCTTAGTTGTTTCTACTTCTGATTTTAGATCCTGGGTGGTTTTGCTTAGTTCCTTCACTTGTTTGTTTGTGTTTTCCTGTAATTCTTTAAGAGATTTTTGTGTTTCCTCTTTCATGACTTCTGCTGTTTGACTCACTTTCTCCTGCATTTCTGTTTTTTTGTGTGTCTTCTTTATTGGCTTCTATCTCTTGAGCCTTATTCTCCTGAATTTAAGTGATTTTTGTGTTTCCATTATACAGGTTTCTAGCTTATTCATGTTCCCCTGTATTTCTTTAAGAGATTCATTTATGTCCTTTTTGTGTTCTTCTAGCAGCCTCATGAACAGTGATTTTAAATCCAAATCTTGTTTTTCTGGTGTTTTTGTGTAACCAGCACTTGTTGATGTTGGAGAGTTTGGCTCAGATGCTGCCATATTGCCTAGATTTCTGTTAGTAGTGTTCATGCGTTTGCTTTTTGCCATCTTGTTATTTCTGGCATTAGTTGGTCTTGTCTCTGGCTGGTATTTATGTCTCCTGTGAGGGTGTAGGGCTATTTCTGCAACACTGGATGGCTGGGTTTCTTCTGTTACAGATTGTTGATGTGCTGTCCTCCTCTTGGGTACCCTTGGAGCCCTAGTGTGCCTTGCCCCAGGTTGTCTGTGTGAACCTGGCAGTGCCTGTTTGCTCCTTCAGTGAGTGCTGATGGTATATTCTGCTGCGGGACCTTTTCTGAATGCTGGTCACTCTGCTGGGCAGCCGATCTCCCAACTGGGTTGTTGCACACAAGGTTAGCCTAGCTGCTGAGGCCCTGAGTATAGGCAAAAGCCTTGTAGGCTAAGGCCTGAGCAAAGTTCCCCTCGGGCTATGACTGTTAATTGGTTCTGTCAGGTGGCCAGGATGGCAGCGAGTGTGTGTTCCCTGATAGTGCCTGGAGATTCTGCTAGGCTATCAACTTCCTGACTGAGTTTGCACACAGATGGCCCATGGAGCAGCCCAGGGCCAGGGGTCAGTCCAAGTCCTGTCTGTCTTAGACCCCTGCTATGTTATTTGCACACTGATTGCCTCACCCCCCGAACAGCCCTGGGCCTGGGTGCAAGCCAACACCTGTCAGGCTTAGACACCCTCCCCGCCGCCCCCCCCCCCCCCCCGCGATGTTGGCCTTGGGTTATATTTGTGTACCTCAGTCTGTCTGATTTCTCTGGAGCTGAGATCCAAGATAGTGGAGAGACTCTTGTAACTGACTGGTGGGAGGTAGAGTTCTGATGTAGCTTCTGTGGGGTGAAAGGCACTGTAAATCCCCCACAACTTGCAGCCCGGCTGGCCAGGGAAGTGGTCGTGGGCGCAGGGTCTGCCTGGACCCTGTCACCTTGGTTCCACTGCTGATGGCCCTTCCGTTTGACCAGCTGCTGCTGCTGCTGATGCCGCTGCTCTCGTTGCTGCCACAGCAGCCTGATTTTGTTCTTTATAGCTGAATGTAAGTAACATTTTTCGCATTTATGAAAGGCTTTGTTCTTTGTTATCTGTTAATAGGCATCTGAGTTGTCTCTATATATTAGCTGTTGTGAACTGTGGCACATTTGCGTGTGGGTATTTCTATTGTGTTTTCCTTTAGATTATTTAAAGTATATACCAAGAAGTACTCTATCTGGTCCACAACATTCCAATATGTAGATTTTGAGGAAGTAACAGTATTTTGTCTGCTTTCTGTATTTTACATACCCCTATTAGTATAGAAGTTCTCTCAATCTATTCCTTCACTCTCACCAACAATTATTCTATTTATGCTTGCCTTCTTGAGAGGAAGTAGTGGATTTTAATGAAGTTTTGTTGTACTGCAGAACAAGTAGCATTGAGAAAAGAATGAGAGAGAATGCTTGTCCCAATATACAGCAAAGTAATATCCAGAACATTTTGTGTGTGTCTTGGGAAGTAGATAATAGGATTTCCTGGGTTCAAGAGGATAGCCAAATGCTGATGTTATAAAGACAACACCAACTGTACTTATTTTTTTTTAAACTACAGAAAAAGTTGGGAAGGGATTGGAAAGCATAGGAGTTGAAGGGAAAAAATGGAGGGCCAATATGTCCATATGTTATTATATGTACATATAAAGTTCTCTAAAACTGTTATTTAAATCTCAAAAATACACACACACATACACACACACACACACACACACACATGCACACACACACACCTCCAAGAATACTCCAATAAACAAACAAACAAGTCTTAAGAGACAGTAATCAAAAATCATAAATACATTAGCCAACAGATACATAGGAATGAGAGTTTGCCATTCTCACCCATAGAAGAAATTAATCTGCTGTAACTACAGTGAATAGGCTTTAAAATAAGGGTTAAAGAGAATTTCTTATGTGTAAACTGAGCAGACTTTAGATATTGTAGAAAAGTCATTCAATGTTAAACAGTAAATCTGAATTTATTTACAACTTCCTTTGTTTGGGCTTATTCGGGGTTGCTGAGAATCCTGTAATGACACTGAAGGCGTCCTCTCATTTATTTAATATCTTTCTTTTGAGTTATTTTTTTCACAATGCTTGCATTTTATTTCTGTGTTCACACCACTGTTTTCTTATTATTGTCTTCGTCACACTTGTTAATCCTTCATGTAATGATTTTTTTATATAATTAATGTTTTCTCCAACTTTTAAAGGAGTACCAAGTGGATTTTGTTTTTTGTTGCTGCTGCTGTTCTGTTTGTGTTTCTTGGTGATATATATACATACATACACTCATATATGTGTGTATGCACACACACACACACATACACACACACACACACACACACACACACACACATATATATATATATATATATATATATATTTTTTTTTTTATTTCCCCCACAGGAGTTACAGCTGTCATACAACTGTGCTGGAAACTTATTCTTTGCAATGATGGAATTATAAGAGATTTTGCAGATGTTTCTCCTTATAAACCTATTCTGATGAGACCCAAGTCAATAGACTTCTACAAGAACAAGTATGGTGGAGTTGAAGGCTATGTGAAGCATGAGTAAGGTGACTCATTGACAAAGCTGGAGGGACTAAGTATTCTTGGCTTCAGCATAAGAATGATGAATTCTTGGAATAACAAGGTAGAATTCTAATGCTTGAAACATCCAGCATATGATACCAAAGAGAGATGCATAGTTTCACATGCAGGAAATACAAAACCTACAGAGGACCCCTAGCAGATCAGCAAAGAGGAAAACACTCATGGCTCGCACTAACATTCCTATTAATAAAGGCAGACATTGACTGGGTTGTCCAGAATGCTTTAGGGCCACAGGTATTCAATGTTCTTTTGACAAGATGAAACAAATTACAGGTAACACTTAGTTAGGTATATATCTCAAATATTTAGGAATCCACCTTTAAAATAAGGGAAATAGAATGTAAAATTATCATGTTAATGGTAATTTAAAAAGAAAACAGCAAAGGTACAAAAAATTAGAAAGTAGAAACAAAGAAAAGGACAAAAGTAAAGGATGAAGGAAGGAAACACGTTGAATCCTTGGAGAACATATAATAAACAAGAAGAGGTGGCTATTAAAGCACAGTACATCTAACATCATAAACTAAACATATATCTGTATATCTGACTGTTGCTTACAATCGTTACCTTGAACATAATTTATTAGAAGGACAAAATATGAAGGAAAAATAAAAATACAGAGATACATAAAAGCAAGATTAAAAAATACCTCCCATAAGAAACATTATTATGACCAGCAAGAAATATTATCTGGCATTAAATGAAATTATTTACAATTAAGCTTTTGCAATTTGGAACATGCATATTGCTGAAAATCAATGGTAAATTGCATAAAGCCACAACCCAAAGGCTGCTAAGAAATATAAGCTTGTTAGCAATCTCTAATATCATTCCGTTTATCTACAAGATATACTTAAATGTTAATAACCCATCACTATATTTGAGTCTGGGTGACTCCATTATTCTGAATAAAGGCCTTTTATTTCAAAATAGAAGGTCTTTTATTTTCACAAATTGAAAATAGCCTAAAGTCAATATGACCTAACCACTAAGGCCCAAATGTCGGCCTCTGAGTTAATGAGACACAATGAGGATCGATGAGCTTCTATGTCCTTTATCATTTTATCCATTGTTTTCCTTCCAAGAATTTCATTAACAGCGGAAGAAGGAAAGAAAACAATAACAAAAACAAAACAAACAAGCACTGAAAAAAATACAAACAAAAAACAAATTGAAGCACAGGCACTTCCAACAAATATTCACAGAATTTCTTCCCAGAGTAAACTCAGAAAGTATAGATTATTACATTTCAATGTAGTCTTCTAATGCACAAAGTTCTTAAATTTCTTTATAATATTGTACCATTAAAATTATCACCCACACTTACTCTTTGATGCATAAAATCTTTTGCTGGAACAAATTTTCTATTGGTATAATTTTTTCAGAGTAAGTTTAATAATAAAAGGATTTATACTACTGTAGAAAATAAATCTAAATTGTGAATGCACACAAAAGTAGAAATGAATGATGTATGACCTGAACTCTGGGACACTTTCCTTCACCA
Organism: Apodemus sylvaticus; assembly: GCF_947179515.1. NCBI lineage: Eukaryota > Metazoa > Chordata > Mammalia > Rodentia > Muridae > Apodemus > Apodemus sylvaticus. The sequence goes on from NC_067484.1 coordinate 77,132,756, forward strand.
TGTTTAGTATTCTATGTTTCCAGAGAGTGAGTGGTCCTGTGAATTGCAAGAGCAATTTGATACCTTATCGGGAAAAAAAGAGGGGAAAAATTGATAAAATTCAATAATAAATGCACAAGAATTAAGAGAAACTAGGAATACTCTGATGGATAATGCCATTTCGTCACCTATAAGGCCACTCTCTTCTGTCTTCAGTCTTCATGACTACTATATTACATGGATTTCTTGGGACTACAGCTCATTATGGGCTGTGCAACAGCTTATACCTTCAGGCCTTATAAGATGAATTGCTCACCTATTTTTTTCAGGCTAGGCAGAGTAAAGGTCTTTATATATTAATTAAAGGGTCTGGAGAAATGGTTCAGTAGAAAAAAACACAGAGGACCCAGGTTCGACTCTAAACTACTGTAAAGTAGTTCACTGCTATCCATAACTCTAATTCTAGGGTATCTAAAGCCCTCTTCTGACTTTTGTGAGCATTACTGCACATCCATATATACAAGCAAAATATTCATAAACGTAGAAAATAAATTAAAATAAATAATTATAATTTATTAATTCATAGGGATATTTAATTCATGGAGAGACAAGAGAACTGACCTCTCTGTGTCTCTCTGTCTCTCCGTCTCTCTCTCTCTCTCTCTCTCTCTCTCTCTCTCTCTCTCTCCCTCCCTCCCCTCTGCCTGTCTCTTTATTTCTCCCTCTTTGTCTTTTTCTCTCTAACACAAAAGAAGTTGATGGTCTATAGACTTAAGATTTCTACAGCTAAAAAGTTGGACACCCTTTGACATTGTGATAAAAATATCTCTTGCTTTCTAAAGAACTAACTTCTGCTATTTCTCACAGAAGAAGTAATGATGCCCCTTGAGGTCACATAAGACTTAAGATGAACTCTTACTGTGTACTCAGCCTGTTTAACCTACCTTTAAGAGAAAAATATAACAACTGACCCATTCATCTTGGGTTTCTCATATAATCCATATTTACAGCTTAAGATAATGCATAGCTGCAATCCTAAATGATGGACTCTGCCATATCTCTGACCCAGAGTAACACAGGTGTGTTTGTACATTTGTTATGATAATCAGTTGCTTGAAAGAACAAATATGCTGGAGTCTTAGGTCTATTGTCCATAAATTCCGAACATACTGATATTGCTTGACTGTAGTTGTTTATTTGTTAATTATGAAATGCGTTAATGTGTAATCTTTCCCCCTAATCATATCATGGTGACACACAAGAGAATGTTGAGTATGGGAGGGGGTCATCATCCCCATAATACCCATTTCCAAAATACCTTTGAGTTTAATTTCCACATGTTTCCCTCAGTGTCAAAAGCAAGATTTATATGAGGGATGGAAGATTCATCAATTTCCAAAATCTAACAAAAAAATGACATAACAATAGACATGGTAGATCAATTGAAATCTACTGAATAAGTTATATCTATTCGATAAGGGCACAGTTTCTAGGGGAAGGAACGCTGATGTTTCCCACTAGGTAGAATTTCCTATAGAAACAGGCATCTGTGTTTCTACTATGGTCACAAAAAATGAATGTAGTGTGCTCTATGTCAGCAGACATGGGTGCTAGGAGAAACTCAGAAGCTATATCTTTACATCAGTTCCAACAAAATTCAGATATGAAATGTACTTCTGACTTTACTAATATATCTAATCTTTACATATCTCATAAAGAAATTAGAACATTTTGTCAATTCACTTCCCCTGGATGACTTTTCCAACTCTTATAACTCTTAAGAAGTATAACTCTACCTCTAGGACATCTGTGTAGCCTGTATCATCTTATATACCACCAAAAGGAATGCAAGTCTCAGCTGTAACACTGCTGCAAACATTAAGTTCATTCACAAAAGTACCTGAGAATTTTGACAAAGAACCATGTAGGTGTCTAAGAAAAAACATTATTCAAGTGCACAAGGTAAAATACTTACATGCAGGCCTAATGACCAGGCCAATAATATCTCATGCAACAGAGAAAGAGCAGCTTTGCCTGAGCCAGCTACTTCACACATCATCTGTGATACAAATAAAAAATGAAAGTGTTTAAGACAATGCATACTATATTCAGCTTTGAGATACGGTATTATGCTGTGTAAACCTAGCTAAATATAGACATCTGATTCAATTAAGATGCTCCATTCAAATACACAAATTAATTAGCACATGAGCAATTCAACTTTCAGTAGCTAAGCACACTAGTTACTGTGATTTCTCTTCCTAGGGATCAGTTCTCCAATGGTGAGAAATAGAATACAAGTCAGGTAAGTTGTAGGTTAGTTTCCCAGCAGAGCACTTGTATGAAAACTCAGAGCTTTAGACCAAAATGTTCCTCTGGCATTCTGCCTCTTTCTATCAGCAAGAACCTATGAAGACTCCAAAGATCATTCCACCTAAACCTCTCTTTCAATACTGACTTTCAACTAGGTACATTCTTTGTCATTTCTGTAATAATGAGAGGGGGAGTCCTGAAAGCTAAAGATGTAGGAATGTTTCCTATAAAATACAGCCTTACAAAAAGATTTTCAAGACATTTGTTCTCAACTCTGTATTTCATGGTAACCCTGTGGCCAGTTACGGAGAGAGTTGATTTTCCTGAGTTGAGGTTTTATTCCTATGAGAGTGACAAGATGTCCTGCTTTACTAGTGCATAACTCCCTTGTTCTGTGTTGCAATCAAACCTGACAATAATAAGTTAGATAAGAAAGGATTTGTGTGAGTTCTCAGTCTATGTGGTCCCTCACAGAAATGCCCAGAGTGTTGTTTCCATGGTGATAATAAACCACAAGGAGTCTGAAATCAATGTTAAATATCATAAGGACTAGAGGGAAGATTCAGTGGCTAAGAATACTTGCTTCTCCATCATGAGAACTGGTGTTGGAATGTGTCACTCAGCTTGGGTGGTTGAAAACACACTGAACCTCCAAGTTCAGGAAATCTGATGTTGTCTTCTGTCATTTGTAGTTATTCTCCACATACTCAAATTGGTACAGGAATACCTGTACACAGACACATAGAAACAGAGGAAGATGAATATGCAATATAAAATAATTTTTTTCATAGCTAGAAGTGACATCATTTTAATGTTATACTTAACTTTTTATTTTTTATATTCTTTTTGATATTATAAAACAATTACATCATTTTCCATTTCCTTTCCTGTCTCAAAAGTCTTTCATATACTCCCCCTGTTCTTTCAAATTCAAGGTCTCCCTTTATTATTGATTACCATTACATGCAAATACATATATATATATATATATATATATGTTATCCTAAATAACCTATTCAGTCTGAGTAACGTTACTCATTCATGTATTTTAATAAGGCGAGTAGGATCCAAAAAGATTGTAAGAGCCAGAGGACCAGGAAGTTTCCTGTGATGTTTATCTCCTAGTAACATCAGAAAATACATCCATAAAGTCTCACCATGACTGCCCAAACATGCGCTAAACAAGATCAACAATATGCATATGAAACTAAATAGAGGAAAGCCCAAGAGCTCTCCACCATACATGGGAGATTGCTCACAACTAAGGAATACAGAGAGTTGGAGAAACCATCTTCTCTCAGGGAAACAATGATTGGTTATTCAGTAAAATATAATTTAAAAATTAACTATGGGCTCAAAAGAAGGCTCAGTGATTGAGAGCCTTTTGCTGTGGGTGCAGAGGACTGCGAAAACTTCTCATTGATCGAGCTTTGTCTAGTTGAGTCTTCCACAGCAGGGGACAGGTGGTCTCCTTTTATTGTGCATTGTTAACCTGGTTCCCTACATCTTTACATTCTATGACTTTTGAATAATACCCTTCAAACACTGAGTCCCATTTTGCCCTAACTACACTTTCTCTTTGGAAGATTGGTTCAGACTTTCTTGTTTGTTTGTGAAACAGGGTCCTAGTTTGTTGCTCCCTTGGTTCTCAGATTTATGATTTTCCTGTTTCTGCCTCTTAGGGATGAAAGGCTTAATTCTACGCCCCCCCCAAATAAACCAAAACAAACAAAACACCTGGGTTTGTCTAACTATTTAAACAAATTATTATTTCTAGGCACCTAATTTTTAGTTTTCTCGTGGTACAATACATATCTTATATCCTATAGCTTAAAGGTGTAGAAATGTATTATTTCATGACCCTGGAAGTAAAACATTCAAAATCAAGGTGCTTACCCCATTATCTGTGACTTGCACAACCATTACTACATATCTGTGCTGAAGACCATGCTGCAGCCTACCTATAACAAGTCTCTACTCTTTGTATACATACAGATGAATTAAGGAAATAATGGACTTCCCCATTCCAGGAATAATTATACATTTCTGCAGTGATGGCTATTCTAACTAATATCACATTCTGAATTTGCGGGATTAGTATGGAAAAGGGATAGCATTCAATCTTGTGTACTGTATAGATTATGCTTCTGAAGCAACACATCCTGTGCAATCCAATCACATCTGCATTTTCCTCACTGTTCTTACCTGAGTTTTTGATGGGCACCTTGGATTTAATGTGAAGAAATCTTTTCTTCCATCTTACTCTCTTTGCCAAGAATTTTCCTCCATTCACAGCAGTGCCCTCATTATAATTATATGTTTTAAAGCCTGCACAGTTATGTATCTTGAGTTCCTTTTCTATCTTTACCTCCTTCCTGTCTTCTGAGTGCTTTCATATAACTATCTTGCCTCCAATTGAAAGACCCCTGAATGGTCTTTGTATATGATCTGTTTGTTTGTTTTCAAATAGTCCCATGCATAGTAGTAGCATTAGGACAAAGGAAGATGATTTCAGTCTCTGCTTAGTAAGATGCCATCATACCTCCTCTCACTCAGAGGACAAGTGTTGTTTCTTTGTAACACTGCAGGACAGGCATAGTTTATGCATCCAAGCTTCTGCTGTTCATTATACCTCATGTCTCCATCTCCTTTGTTGCCTTCTTCACTTTTCTTTCTGTCTCCCCATTCTCTTTCATCCTTGCCCCTATCACTGCTCCAAACCACCCTTATGTCTTTATTTGCATTGTGCTTCTTCTTAGCAAGGGTTTCCACCAGTATTGTGCTGCACAGTGCACTGTTGTAGCTCTGTTCCCTTTCCAATTACATTTCCCTGCACTGTACACATGAGAATACACCAACCACAATGCTTCTTATTGTGCATTTTGGATTGCCTACTTTAGAACAGGAATATGGAAAGTATGGGCTGTTCTGTACCTGCTTGGTGGAAACTCCTTTGCTATAAGCAGGACTCTACACAACAATCACTACTATATGCACAGGAGCCATGCCTGGAAGCAGAGGATGGCCAGAGGATTCTTGTTCAAACCACAGACTCCAATACAACTGGAGAGTATGACTAGCATTTACTTACCTTTAGAGCAACTCTTAATCTCACAGAATCCCATCCTCAAGATTCTCCTCATTTGTATTTGACTCACTTGAGAATCATTGAACCAATAAAAGAGAGATGTTCCACATTTTTCTGTATCAGTATATCCTGTGTCCTTGTCATGCCACAAATAAACCAGCCTCTATTTGCTATAGTTTGGATCTTTTTCTTATCACAAGTGATTGGAGAGTTTCAGGTGGTTTTTGAGCCATAGATGTTGGCTATCTTCATGGGTTTTTAAAGGCATACATCAAAAAAAGGAGGTCTAGATTAAGTTCATATCACAACACTGAAAGAAGAGCATAAGAGCTGAAGGAAAACCACTGCCAGCCTCTTTACTTTATCCTGAAGACAACACAAATGCTGTACAACCTTTGTGGGGCTCTGTAACCACCTTCTCTCCAACCCCAATTCAGACATAACATTAAAACACTATAGTCTTTATTTGATCTTTAGTTGTTTCAAATATTAGGATTTACTTTTCTGATATGAAAAATATTTTTCTATAGACACTGCAATGTTTTGGAAAGGGGAAAATATTTCTGCAGTGTTATATCAATGGATGTTTATGGGCCTCATTTTTGGCAATCAACGGGCTCCCGAGATATCTACTCAGAGAGTTCAATTCAACAAGACAGACATTTTGTTTTACAATAAACTAGATTATTTCACACATGATATGGATCTTGCTTTTAAATGTCAGCTAATTTCTCCATTCTGAGCACTGATCACCATGAATTTGTTTTTATTTCCCATTCAAAGCAAAATAGCATTGGAAAAAACACCCCTACAGAGCCACACTAAAAGAGTTTTCGAGCCTCTCATAGTTTCTTACATTATGAAAATCTCATTAATTATAGTAGAGTATATAACTCGATTAAAAGGTTGGAAATAGAACTTTTTTCCTAAAAGGCGCCCAACTTTTCCAACTGAAGTCACATGTGTGGTAAAGGTGCTTTGGGGGAAGGAGACACAATATATTCCATGGAAGATAAATGTGAAAGTCTTCTAATATCATATATAAAAACAGGTTTTCTGATGAAATCTGGTTTGAAATATTAATCACAGCTAGGGGGACTTTTTTGAAGCTTCCTTTCCAACAATATGTAAAGTGACTTTTGACACTACAATAAAGAAAGAACAAAAATTACTTCTCTGTGATCTATTATTTTTCTGTCTCCAGGAGATGCATTAGAATTCTCTCTGAACTCTTTGGAGACTGGGTAACTTCTGCCCCATTAGGTGAATCTTGAAGCAGTACAGATTTTGATTACTCAATATTACCGATACTAAACTTGAAGCAAAGTTGTTTATCTTTGAATGAAAAAATAAGGGTCTTTTATCCAAATTACTCTCTTTGAATGTTTCTTTTTTCTGTATTTCTATAGCACCAAGAATCTGAGGCTACATAGTAGGTAATAGAACACCCAAGGCAAAAGATTAAAAAATAACTCCAAGATTGACAGGTATTGCAAGTCACAGAGACAGTGTAGAACATAGAGAACTAAGATAGCCATTGTTTTAAGAAAATATGGTGTTGGCAAGGATGTGAAGAAAGAGGAACACTCCTCCACTGCTGGTGGGATTGCAAGCTGGTAAAACCACTCTGGAAATCACTATGTGGTTCCTCAGAAAACTGGGCACGACACTTCCGGAGGACCCTGCTATGCCACTCCTGGGCATATACCCAGAGAATTCCACAGCATGCAAGAAAGACACATGCTCCACTATATTCATAGTAGCCTTATTTATAATAGCCAGAAGCTGGAAAGAACCCAGATATCCCTCAGTGGAGGAATGGATACAGAAAATGTGGTATATTTACACAATGGAGTACTACTCAGCAATTAAAAACAATGAATCATGAAATTCTTAGGCAAATGGTTGGAACTGGAAAATATCATCCTAAGTGAGGTAATGCAATCACAAAACAATACACATGGAATGCAGTCACTGATAAGTGGCTATTAGCCCAGAAGCTCTGAATAACTGACACAATTAACATATCAAATGATTCCCAAGAAGGAAGGAAGGAGAGGGCCCTAGTCCTGGAAAGGCTTGATGCAGAAATCTTGGGGAGTAACAGAATAGAAAAGTGGTAGGGGGTTGATCTAGAAACAGGCAGAGGGAAGAGGGCCTATTGGACTTATGGGGAAGGAGGAACTGGGAAAGGGGAAATCATTTGGAATGTAAACAAAGAATGGAGAAAAAAAGATTCGATATATGTGGAAATGAGTGTTCTAGAAGGGAATCTCAGCTTCTGGTTTGTAGTTTTAGAATAAAAGACGATAAGACTCACAGGGTGACTACATATAGTCATATCAATATATATATATATATATATATATATATATATATATATATATATATATATATATATACATTTGTGGGTTTGAAAAGTGACAATGGCTGTTTACTGAAAAATTTATGACTTAAGCCATTAGCTGGGTAGACACAAAATTAAGAAATATCACTGCCATTTTTTCGTCAAAGCTTTAGATGGCAAGAGATACTTTAAAGTTGAGAACAGAAGACAAGAAAAGATCATGGCTGAAGAACTGAGAATTTCCAAACTGTAGAAGCTCAGTTGACCATTGAAACATTGATCATACCATTGTCTTAACCACATCTTACCATTGTCTTAACATTCCTAAAGTCAGTCAATCGGTCTTCATCTTTTTATTTCTGAATGGAGAACACGTGCCACATTCTATAGTCAGACTATCATGTCACTCTGAAATTAACACTACAAAATTTCCTTTTTAAAACAGGCACTTCTGCACACATGGTAGTAGCATCATCAGATTTTTATGTATTGGGAAGGGTGCTGGGGTACCAATTTAAATCTTGCACTTGGGAAGCAGAGTCAGGCAACTCTATAAGTTGAACAATAATATAGTATACAGAGTGAATTCCAGGACAACCATATCTCAATAATAAGTAAATGAAATATATTAAAAAAATACTTGTATGTTGGCTTCTTTTCTTGCAGCCTGAGATCATACAGAAGTGTTCTACTAAAGAATGATCATAGAATAATGAATTTCTTATTAGGAATATTCAAATTTTCAGCATATGAATACAGGGATCACTGTGTTAGAAAAAATGAATGCCTTTTTTCCATTAATAAAATCAAATTTAAACTGTTTGGTAGCCTTGAATGTTCCAGTCTACTCTACACGTGAGGAGAACACCACTGATGAGGTCATCTGTCTTAGCTATTCTGAGTTAGGTGGATGACAAGTCACTGGAGCAGCAACTGAGAATTCAGGGGTGTTTCTTGCCCAATAGGGTTGATTTTGACAGTCTGTCTTTTGAACAGTTTATTTTCCTAGTGGTATCTCCATGATCTTATCCATTGGGCTTGTAAGATAATAATGACTCTGAGGATCAAGCACAGTTAAGACTCAAAGGAGAAATAATGGAAGATTCTGATGCATATTTGCAAGATGGTTACTAGACATATTTTGCATATATCTTTGTCCATTTTCATGTGTGTGTACACAAGTTTGCCTATGTGTAGGCATCTATGTGTAAGGGTTAGTGTACATGTTGTATGCACATACATTTGAATGCCCTTGACTGTTGTCAGAAATTAATGTTAGATCACTCTTCCTCCTTCTTGATTAAGGCAGGTATCATTGACCTGCAAGATCTTATCCAAATCCAGACCAGGTTAGTCTGGATAGTCCCAATCACAGACTCTCTATCCTTCTGGCTAGAAGGACAATCAATGCATTACAGCCATGCAACAGCTTGGGTCTCTGAATTTGAACTCCAGTCCTTCCTTTTGTGCAGCAAGCACTTTGATTGCTGGACCATCTCTGTAGCCCACACACTTAAGATATGTTACAGAGAAGTGTCCTTTGAACACAAACTACTCATCTATTTGTGACTTACCCTTGAGAAATTTGCAGAGTCTGAATAAGACATTAAGATCTATAAGACTTCAGTATTGTTGGACATGTGGCCCAAACTTCAGAGGTTTAGCACATATAATTTTGTATCTGAGAGGCTCATTTTAAATTGCAAATAGCTGAACTTTCACAGGAGGTTATATTTGGTCTCCTGCTGCATTCACCAAGACTTAGATGTTTTTTACCTAGCTCTGATGCCTAACACTGAGTTTACTGAGCAGATACTCCTATCAACATCGTATGGAAAATGGACATGGTTTTAGATTGAAAAATGAGAAACACACTGAATTAACTTAAATTACTTATTTGAAATTACCTAAATTATTTATTTGAAAATGATGGAAATAGTATATTAGAAGCAAATAGATAAAACCGGTTAACTATGATTTTTGTTTGAGGAAAGATTAATGATCTATTTAGAATACCTCTATAATGTTATTCTTTATTCCACTGAACTCCAAGAAGTGTTTACTATTTAGACTCAACATTGAAATGTATTTCCATGTTCCATTGTTATTCCTCTTAATGTTATGTGGTCTTAGATCAGTGAGTACTGTAGAAATTCTTAAAGTATCTTTCTACATTCCAGGACCAAGGTTTGGGTATCATTGAAACATCAATGAATATACTGAGAAAGACAAATGGACAACTATATTCTGACTTGTTAGGCTTAATGAAGGCATATATTTGTGGACCTTTAGGTTGCTTAAGGAAAATTAGAGAGGGAATTTCATTCCTGTGTGTGAAGAACACCAGCAAGGCGTTCTGAGTAATCCTATACTAAAGCTGTGTTCATAGAAGTCCTTACAGAGTTAAATTATATGTAAACTTTACTTCCTTCTTGGACTGCAGTTGTACCACAATGTTTTTAACATGCAATGATTATAAAGAAATTCAGAGCCTGTGTTCCCACTACTGAATGCTGTCCAATTTTTCCAAGTAGTTGTCCTCATCTTCCATTGTTTTCTACTTATAATTATTTAACTTATGACACTGTTGGGTATGGGTTTACATAGTTCTTGCTTGAATAGAGAAAGATTTGATAAACTAAAGTCAAGAATTATACCTAAACTGCCCAATCTTTGAGAACTTCTATGTTTGAGGAGGCCTGAGTCCTTTTCTTACTTTAGGGCAAAGCTGGAAAGCTTTGATTTTTGGTAATACGCTGGAATAAATTTAATTGTCTATTTGATAAACATAAAATATACCTTATTCAACAGTATAATCAGAAAGTATTCATATATATATGTATCCATTGATATACCTGTCACTATTATCATTTTAACACAATTAACATGTCAAATGGCACTCAGTTCCTCTAAAATCTTCAGACCCATGTGATAACTAGAATTCTTTTTGCTTCTGTTTATCACACAAATAAATATAGACGTGTAGAAATGAATGTAAATACAATGTCATCACAGACCACATTTGAGAACAAGCGAAGGCCATGTACCCACTGGCAGCACTTCTACCAGGAGACCAGGAAGTTATAGAAAATTGAAATTCCAGGCTTCCACAAGCATATTAAGCAAAGATAGAATTCAAATCTAAACCATGCTATCCATCACGTCACTGTACCAACTGAAGCAGAATGAACATGGAAGCCAGTTACTGTGTCCCAGATTCTGCTTTACTCTGTGAGTTCCAAATGTTACTGATGACATTGTGACTCAGGAAGAGAGGAATCCATTTTAACCCAAACTTTTAGGCAGAACACACCTGTTTGTGCTGCTAATTAAGGCTGAGATAACAAAGATATAGAGGATACACTAACCTTTGCCAAGGAGGAGAGAATTGCTAGGACTGCCCTTGAATGTCCTAAAAACCTTTAAGCACATAATGGAGACAGAAGAGTGTGAAGGTCTCAAGCAAACCTAACTGATGAGAGAACAGTCAGGGGCTCTGCCTCCTGTGGATGAGCAAAGACATCTTGGGCCCTGGAACAGTAAAGCAATGTTGTTATCCATTGTCAGATTTTACAGTATACAGCCAACTGATGCAGACATCTGGTGTCTGTGTCCTTTACATCTCTGCATTCACTATGCATCAAGTGAAAGGACAAGATGAGAGAGAGTTGGTATTTGCTGTGTACAGTTATAACTGCTTTCCTGGTTTGGTCACTATGTAATCTGTTTTTCACCTTTTCCATGTTTTCGCCTTCATCAGGCAAGTTATCTGAAGATATATTGTCCATAGTCATGTTTAACTGACAGTATTACTCTAATGGAAGATTTAGATTTAGTCAAGATAACTACATGTAGCATAAGAATACAGATGTTTTTCCCTGTACCTACTGCTGTTGCCGTCCAGTACCACCTAACACTCAGATCTCCAAAACCAATAAAGTCGGGACTTTTTACAAACATAGATCCAATCTCTTTAGCTATATAATAATTGTTTCAAATTTTTTAAATTTAAAGAAAATATGGTTCAAAATTATTAATAGTTTCTTGACTTCTTCAAGAGAGACATTTTTATTAAATATTTTTATTTTCCATATTCTTTGTTTACATTCCAAATGATTTCCCCTTTCCCAGATCCCCTCTCCCCATATGTCCCATAAACCTTCTTCTCTCCATCCATTCCCCAATTACCTCCCTCCTTTTTCTCTGTCCTTATATTCCCCTCCAGTGCTAGATCAATCCTTTCCAGGATCAGGACCCTCTCCATACTTCTTCATGGGAGTCATTTGTTATGCGATTTGTGCCTTGGGTATTCAGAGCTTCTGGGCTAATTCATATCCACTTATCAGAGATTGCATTCCATGTGTATTCTTTTGTGACTGGGTTACCTCACTTAGGATGATATTTTCCAGATCAAACCATTTGCCTAAAAATTTTGTCAATTAATTGTTTCTAATTGCTGAGTAGCATTCCATTGTGTAAATATACCACATTTTCTGTATCCATTCCTCCTCTGAGGGACATCTGGGTTCTTTCCAGCTTCTGACTATTATAAATAAGGCTGCTATGAACATAATGGAGCATGTGTCTTTATTGCATGCCGGGGAATCCTTTGGGTATATGCCCAGGAGTGATATAGGAGGGTCCTCCGGAAGTGTCATGTCCAGTTTTCTGAGGAACCGCCAGACTGATTTCCAAAGTGGTTGTACCATCTTACAGCCCCACCAGCAGTGGAGGAGTGTTCCTCTTTCTCCACATCCTCACCAACACCTGCTGTCTCCTGGGTTTTTGAACTTAGTCATTCTGACTGGTGTAAGGTGAAATCTCAGGGTTGTTTTGATTTGCATTTCCCTAATGACTAATGATGTTGAGCACTTCTTAAGGCACTCATCTCTTCAGATGAAAATTATTTGTTTAGATCTGTACCGCATTTTTTAATAGGGTTATTTGGTTCCCTGGGGTCTAACTTCTTGAGTTCTTTGTATATATCAGATATTAGCCCTCTATCAGATGTAGGGTTGTTGAATATCCTTTTCCAATTTGATGGTTGCCATTTTGTCCTTTTAACAGTGTCCTTTGCCTTACAGAAACTTTGTAATTTTATGAGGTCCCATTTGTCAATTCTTGATCTTAGAGCATAAGCTATTGGTGATCTGTTCAGGAACTTTTCCCCTGTGCCCATGTCCTCAAGGGTCTTCCCCAGTTTCTTTTCTATTAGTTTCAGTGTGTCTGGTTTTACATGGAGGTCCTTGATCCACTTGGAGTGAAGTTTAGTACATGGAGATAAGAATGGATCAATGCGCATTCTTCTGCATGCTGACCTCTAATTGAACCAGCACCATTTGTTGAAAAGGCTTTTTTCCACTGGATGTTTTCAGCTCCTTTGTTGAAGATCAAGTGTGTGGATTCATTTCTGGATCTTCAATTTTGTTCCATTGGTCCACTTGTCTGTCACTGTGCCAATACCATGCAGTTTTTAACACTATTGCTCTATAGTATTGCTTGAAGTCAGGGATACTGATTCCCCCTGAATTTCTTTTGTTGTTGAGAATAGTTTTAGCTATCCTGGGTTTTTTGTTATTCCAGATGAATTTGAGAATTGCTTTTTCTAACTCTGTGAAGAACATATGCTTCAAAATTATTAATAATTTCTTTACTTCTTCAAGAGAGACATTTTTATTATAGCATATTGTTTTAATTCTGCACATTGTTATCTTGCTGGTACCCAAGTAAATTCATCTTTCTCACTAGAGCCATATGTAGGGAAAGCTCAGTGTGTGTTAGTTTGCTATCTTCAGTAGATTGAGCCATTCAAGTTGTGTCTTTCAAGTTTTCCTGGAAGATAAATGATTAACACTGAGTTTACATTGGCTACAGGTTTTGGATCAACTGAGTTTTATGTTCAAAGCATTTTTATGGCAAATTTTGTAGCATGTAAATAAGCAACTCTAATTATTTTGGTTTATAAAACAACATTTCTCCCCTCCAAAATGAAATTTGTTTTTTCATGCCCCCTGCTTGTGTATGAAGAGAGTAATAATTCACTTAAAATGAAAGGCAAGTAAAGGTCTCATAATACAAGACCAAACAAATGAAGACAGCTGAACCGCCACAAGTCTTCCCATGAGGGAAATTCAGGGGTTTAATAAGCAAGTTCATTGGTATTATAAGTGACTGATTGACTTAGACATCTGATTGTGACATGGTTTAAACTCAAAGCACAGTTACTCTTTTACATTATCAACTGGAAGCAGCATTCCTTTAACAATTCTGGTGGGCAGTAGTTTCCTCTGAGCCGTAAGCATTCCAACCTTCAGGGAAGCACCATAAACAGGTAAACAACTCAGAAAAGCATCAGGAAATCCCTGAACATGGCCATATTCAATGAGTCCCTTACTCCCCAATCAGCTTATTCTGTTTATATAAGCAGTGCCTTATATATGACTTCTGAGACCCTTTCAAACAAGTCAAACTGCACAGAAGGCTCTGGGGAAAGGCTATCTATCTGGAAGAAATAGATACCAGCTGAATTGCCTGGAGAGATTTACACCAACTTGAGTCACATGGAAAAAGTACTCTCCAACCTGTTGTGTGAATCTGGACTGTGAATTTTGTTATAGGGACCTAACATTTGTGAGCCGACATCCAACTGAGTTGGGCATTGATGGTGCAAATGCCTTTTGAGTCATTTTTCTCTCTGTAGCTAACCCTTCATCCATATTCCTGTAAGTAATTCCAATAAACAACCCCATTGTTTCACCAAGTTTTCCTTTGGCAGTATCCATATTTCAGCCCTTCATTTGCTTTCTATACAGGCTGAGCTGGTGTGAATATTGTATTTCCCCAGAAAAAAAAAAAGTATTTTTTCCCCAGCAGAGTTGCACACAACAGACAATGCCTGCCTATTCCTTAAGGGAAATGAGTGTCTCCATCATTTTGTTCCAGTGTCTACTGAATACATCAAAAGCAAAATTCCAGCTTTGATTTTTATTTTTCACTGCAGGGTCCATTTGCTCTGTTAACCCATGCAATAAGATTGCTGTGCTAATGCTTGTACCAAATTCCAGTTTTGTGTTCCAACCCAAAACCTGTTCATTTTCAGCATCATCCATTTATTTCAAACTATACAATTCTCTCTCAGCTATTTCTCGATCTAAATAGTTAAGATTTTCTGGCACTCAGTCCCTGAGAATAGCATTTCTGCCTTATGTTGCTTCTTGGCATCCCTTTCATGACATTTTCCCTCACCTGTCCTCTGTGTTCCTGCAGTGGCTTCTTATGAGTCTCTTCACCTCTAGCCACTTCCCTGCTTCCCCATATTGGCAAGCTAATACTCTAATATACTGAACTTGTTCACAATTTCATTTTATGGATTGATTGATTTTGATAGCTCATTTTCAAGCATCACTCATGTGTCAGATTTTGATAGATCTGTTTCCCCGGGGCAATGATCTTAGAGCCATGTCTTGGGTATTTAAATGATAAGGACAAACCTACAACAAACATTTTCAAACATTCTACAAATGTATGGTCTAAAGAAGTCCCCTAGGGACAGGCTCAAATGCATTCTAGCAATGTAAATCTCTCCCCTTCATTATTTTCAAACTATTGTACATTACAGCCTCACCCATTTTTCTATCATCCAACTTTCATTATCCTGTTTTGGTTTTCTTCCTCTGTAGGCAATCAAGGACCATCTATTTCCTTTAACTGCAATTTTCTCCTGGTTCTCTTTGAGTACTTCTGCTATGTAAAGTTTGAGATACATTCATAAGTAATGAGACATATTGTATTTTAATTGTAATTTCTTGGGGGAACCAAAGAATGTATGTACAATGTTGATTTTCCTGTTTCACCATTTAAACAGGCTTGGTGCTTTGAACAGCATTTAATTTCAGAGAGATATTTAAATCATTTGTTTTGAATCTAGATTTCACTCTTCAGTCCCAGTTATTTTTCATCACAGTGGTCCACTCAACTCCTCCAATGTGAGTTGTTCTTGGCAAATTTTAAGACTTCATGTTAAGGAAATTAAAGGAAAAAATGATTTGCAGCAGCTGACAAAAGTCCTATAATCATTGTATAGTCACATAATTCCAAAATTTCTGTACTGTGTGTGTGTGTGAGTCCATATGTGTGTGTCTGTATCTCTGTTTTTCTTTCTATGTGTATTCATGTATGTGTACATTTTTGTGTATGTGTGTGTTCATGTTTATCTCTTTCTCTGTATACATGTATATGCATCTGCATCTCTCTCTCCCAGTGTATATCTTGTGTGTTTGAAAAATATCATTCTTTCAGTATTTTGTACTTATTAAAATTACCATAGATTGGCCATTTGATGACAATAGATACAGGTTAGGGCTCAATAACTAATTATGTGAAACTTAGGAAATGACAGCGCGAGTAGCTTTAAGGCTTCTGGCCATGTTGACCTTTCCTGGTCCCTATGGTTTCTCAGTTCAAGGATCTACCTTCTTTTCTCTGCCATCTGCCCTACCTGTCTTAAACTTCAGATTCTTGCACCTTGGCTCACACCATGTATTTTGTCCTATGTGTTTTCTTTGTTTACTTCCATCTTTCTTTACCCTTCTGATTGTTTGAGAAAAACAAAACTACTGTGTAAATCCACATTGGAGACATAACAGAGAAAATGACTTGAGGAATGAGGACAAGTGAAGAGAATTAAAACTGGAGAGGAACAGAGCTAATTTCATTCTTCTATCCTGGATCCCCAAAAGAAACTGCTTTACCTAGAGAATTGTGTTCTGATATCAGGCACTTACCTCCAGCCATTCACATCTCTATTACAATGCTCCCTGACTGGTTAATTGTTACTTGTCATTGAGCCAAAGCAAGGAGAAGGCAAAATAACCTGGGAAGCTGCAGAATAACACTGCCAATAGAGAATTTAAACAAAACAAAGAGAAAAATCCAAATGCACAGGCATTAAGTCTGAAAAAGTATCTGTTGGGAAATGCTAGCAGTGTGCCCAAATCTATCCATTTATCAGTTAATATTCCTAGTTATGTATTTCACTCCTTCCTCTGCTACATTCACATTTTATTCAAAAATGATGTTTTGAATCTAGATTCACTCACCCTCAGAACTAAAATGATAATTGAACTAACATAACAAATGTAGCGTCTTTTCCATTTCTCCATCTCAAATTTTTCTTTGCATTTCAGACATTACAGAATAAAATTACATTTTTGCATATGATATCAAAATGAGTGCAGCCACAATAACCATTTATTTCCCAGCGGTTTCGTTTCTTTTTAATGAACTTTCCCTGAGGACATTCTTACAATTGAGTATTTATTTATGATAAGCAACAAAAGAAGTCTTGATTGCTCCAGCTGTGACAGAAAGGCTCAGTTTGATAAGCACACAGTAGATGAAACACGTAATAATAATAATGATAAGCATTTGGATACTCAGGAATTTGAAGAAACAAAGAGAAATGCAGGGAGTGTGGTTTGAAGCTTTTCTATTTTCCATCATGGAGGGGAATATTTTACATTTCTAACAATGATAATATGAAATTCCCATGCCAAACCATCACAACTCACCATACATCACTTTAAAAAATATTTTGTTGATAAAAATAATATAACAATGGTCCTGAAAAACATAGTATACAGTGACATTTATAGCAGGTAGATCTTTTTCAATTAATTTAATTCATATACTACTGGTCTCTCTCATATTTAGTTATATAGTAGTTATCTTTCAGGAAATAAGTCTGATTTTGGAGGGACTAAGTTCTCAAAAGATGAGTCTGAAGCTATCTTGTATGGCATAATGAGCCACAGGTGTCAGTGGGAATCCATTTATTAAAGCATTTTAATACTAGGTATTCAGAGGACCAGCAACACTGGAGTCAACATGTGAGATAGTCTCTGAGTAGACATCAGAATTAAGGAAGAGGTGTCTGTGTCAGCATCTTTTAGTGAAAATGTGTATCGTCCTCTTCCCTTGTTTGTGTGTATGTATATTTATCATAGGTTAATATGTATGTCTATACATGTGTGTTTGGTCTGTGTGCTTATATGTATGAGGGATAGGTTTGTGTGTATGTATGCGAGGGATAGGTGCGCATGCACATGCGTCTGTGTATACATGTATAATAATTCTCAGAAATTCGTGTATAGGACATTCCTTAGTAGAGATGTATTCATTGCTCTCAACAACTTACCTCACTTAATTCTTCCCCAATGTACAGAAAATCAATATTCTTCTTGACTGTATATAATTAAAGAAAATAATGATGAATGTTCCATATATAAAGTATGAAACAATTAGCCAACTGTCTGACTGATAGAAAAATTCATACAATTTAGATCTTCTAAGGGAATGAGTGGCGTGATGCATGCTTGGGATGTAGGAAACCATTGTCACTCTGGGGCAGAACATAGAACCTACTATGTCAGCATTTAGCATACCTGAGCTCTTGCATATGGTGAGTTTCAGATAGGAATGTTATCTGAGTTTATTGGAAAGAAATAGTAATTGAACAAAAGCATAGAGACAGGGAGAATGGGGAAACTAAATGTGAGCAGAAAAATCATAACCGTTTTAGCATACAGAGGATGAAAATATTTTCTACAATGACCCAAATAGGGAGCATTTAAAAAGATACATTAATAGAGATTATTTTTATTTAAAAGCAGCATTAACTCCATAAAAGGGGATGCAAAGAAGTTTCTAACTAGGAGAAGTGGTTTGTAACACATAAAACTGTCTACGTGCATAACTACATACATATATGAAAAATACATACATACATGAAATGCTTAGAAAACAGCCCAGCAAAAATTATGCATGCGTTTAGGCATCGTTTTCACATAAGGAGAGAAAATCATTTCTAGGTATGTACAATATTAAGAAAGTGCAGATTTTAATCTACTAGAATACCTACAAGGAAAAACAGCAGACCTTATGAAGTATGATCTGAAGCGATAGGCAAATCCAAGACACATAACTTCCCATTATTGTCTGGTACAATGTTCACCAGGAGAAAGAGAGTAGCAAAAATATGGAACTAACTCATAGACATTTCTGTTTTAGAATTGAAGAGGTTGTAGTTGTCATCCAAAGTAAATCTAAAACTGTAGTATTGGAAAGGGGGTTATTTTGTATTTCTTCCTTTTTCATTTAACTTTTTATTGATTCTTTGTGAATTTCACATCATGCACCCCAATCCAAACCCACTGATCTCCTTATCTCTTCCTATCTGTTCACTGCCCCTCCTCATCCATAATAATCTTGTGGAAGCTCTAGTGTGTCACCCTTTGCTCCATATATCTTTACTTGCAAATGTTCGTTGCAGTAAATTATTGATCTAGTTTGAGGCCTCTGGCTTCTGCTATCCAGTATCAATACTGGATACTCTCCGCAACTTCTTGTGGATATTCTACTGTTTCCCTGTGCTATGGAGATTCAATGGCTTTAAATATGCAGACCTTAACACTTCACATGCTCTAGCAGTTTATAGATGAGATAGATATTGGGGTTGTCCAACTCAAAATCCTGAATCTGAGTTTTGTTGGTAAATGAGTTGGTCAGCCTACCAGCACTTCCACAGCCACATCAATAGGTCAGCTCTCCAGCACTTCCCTAGCTAGCCCCTCCACACAAGGAGTACATACAACTGCCTATTTTTACTCTCATGCTTTGGCTGGCTCACCTGAACTTTCCCCACCAGGCTCAACTCTACTGTGTTGCCCAAGCAAGTTACAAGGCCTGCTTTGCTCAGTGCTACATCTTTCTAGGGCCAGGGTCAGCACTCCATCGTTCCCACCTTCTGTATGTTTTGAAACTCATTGGTAGGATGCACAAATCTCCCTTACCCATGCCAATGCATGGCAGAAAATTGATGGGCCCAGCTCTCCTGTGCTCCTGCTTACATCCTCAGGGGTGGGTCACTGGAGAGCAGGACCCACTGTACTGTGCTGCCCAGGTAGGGTATAGGGCTGGCTATCATGAACGTTGCAGCCAGCAAGGGACAAAGCCAGCTCTCCAACCTCCTAAAACTGATGAAGGTTGTAGACAACTATTCTCAGCACTCAGACATCAACAAGGCCCCAGCCATCAGCTCTGACTAGAAACAGCCACATGGCCTTTGTTGGCAACAGACCTAGAATGCTGCAGGGCCACAGACTCAGACATGAGTCTCGGTGCCAGTACATCCCCAAGTCCTTGGGTGATATCACCAGCTACTCACAACATCTCACTGCCCTTGAATCTCCAGTTCTGTCTTTCTTCAGCATGGACACACCTTCAGAATCCCTTTCTTTTCCATCTCTTAGCCACTTATGTTCTTTGTGACTCATGGGGCCTCATGGTTTCTGGAGTTGTCTAGGGAATATTATGCCCTGCCTGAGCTGGGTTACACCTGGCAGGGGTCTTCTCAAACATAGTCTGCCTGTCCAGAGCCTGTGGCACCAGGTGGGGATTTTCTCAAGTCTGCTCTGCCAGTCAAGGCTGGAGGATGGTAGGTGGAGTGTGTCTTCAACTTCCGCTGCCTACCTGGAAAGTAAGATTTCTGGTTCCTGTGATAGAACACTGACCTTTAAATGGCTTTACTTCAATTTATAATTCCATAGTATAGTCTAATGCTGAAGGAATTTGGGGTAGGAGCTCAAAAGAGTAACTTGGAGATAGAAATTGAAATAGCAGCTACGGAAGAATAATGTTTTACTGGCTTGTCCTCGTGGCTTAATCAGCTTTCTTTCTTTTTTTTTTTTTTTTAAATTACAAAGTTTCTTTTTTTTTTCAGTAGCTGTAGTGATTTTGTTTAATTTATTCGATATATTTTTTATTTACATTTCAAATGATTTCCCCTTTTCTGGTCCCCCACTCCCCGAAAGTCACATAAGCCACCTTCCCTCCCTCTGTTCTCCCACCCATCCTTTCTCACTTCCCTATTCTGGTTTTTCTTATACTGATACACTAAGTCTATCCAGAACTAGGGGCCATTCCTTCATTCTTCTTGTACCTCATTTGATGTGTGGATTATGTTTTGGGTATTCCAGTTTTCCAGGCTAATATCCACTTATTAGTGAGTGCATACCATGATTGATCTTTTGAGACTTGGTTACCTCACTTAGTATGATGATCTCCAGCTCCATCCATTTGTCTAAGAATTTCATGAATTCATTGTTTCTGATGGCTGAATAGTACTCCATTGTGTAGACATGCCACAGTTTTTGCATTCATTCTTCTGTTGAGGGATACCTGGAGTTTTTCCAGCTTCTGGCTATTATAAATAGGGCTACTATGAACATAGTGAAGCATATATCCTTATTACATGCTAGGGAATCCTCTGGGTATATGCCCAGGAGTGGTATAGCAGGATCTTTCAGAAGTGACATGCCCAGTTTTCTGAGGAACTGCCAGACTGGTTTCCAGAGTGGTTGTACTAATTTGCAACCCCACCAGCAGTGGAGGAGTGTTCCTCTTTCTCCACATCCTCACCAACACCTGCTGTCTCCTGAGTTTTTAATCTTAGCCATTCTGACTGGTGTAAGGTAAAATCTCAGGGTTGTTTTGATTTGCATTTCCCTGATGACTAGGGAAGTTGAGCATTTTTAAAGATGTTTCTCCACCATCCGATGTTCTTCAGGTGAGAATTCTTTGTTTAACTCTGTACCCCATTTTTAATAGGGTTATTTGGTTTTCTGTGGTCTAACTTCTTGAGTTCTTTGTATATATTGGATATTAGCCAGCTTTCTTATAGCAGCAGCACCACCTACTCAGATGTACCTACAGTAAAATGGGCCCTCACACACACGTAATTAAAGTGGCAGAAGCCATTATCCACTGAGGTTCTTTCCTGCCAGTGAGTCTAGATTTTGTTAGTTTGTTTGTTCGTTATGTGTTTTTTGTTGTTGTTTTGGGTTTTTATCAAGTTGACCAAAATGAAACAGTACAGTGAGTGTGCATGATATAGTAAAGGATGCCATGATCCAAAAGAGTTCAAATGAAATATCATAAACTTTTGACATAAAACAATAAATAAGCCCTATATATTTTTTAAAAAATGTACATCTGAACAGGAAGTTATCACCAGTTATCACAATCTGAACAGGAAGTTTCAGCTTGTGAGTGGAATCATCATCTAACAGCCTGGAAATGTTTTGCTTCATGAAATAAATTACTCATGTGCGAAATATTTTTTTTTAATGATGCATGGATTTTACATTCCCCTCATACAGGACAGATGGAAAAAAGTGAAGATTAAAAATAAATACTATCTTTCAGTGAAGTAACTCAATACCTGTAAAACTTCTGGAAAGAGATTATAACATTCTAAATAATATACCAACTGGAACCAATCTCCACTGGTTTTTGACTATTCTGGTAAGTTTATTTTTACTCATTAATGATAGAAATGACCAGAAGAAGCAACTGCACTACACTCATCTACCTTGGTGAACGAAGATAACTGGAGACATGTCTCTTAATGATTGCCAGTCCATGAGCCATCTAGTATCCTGTAGAAAACAAACCACAGTATGTCTGTGGCCAATTATATTAAACAAGCTTCTGGGTTTTATATAGATATAGTTAATTGAAATGGGAACTTCCACTCTGAATTTGAGTGAAATCATTCTATGGGTTGGGATTATATAGTGTATAAAATGGAGAAAGCAAACTGCATGGTACTGGCACAGAGACAGGCAGGTAGATCAGTGGAGTAGAATTGAAGACCCAGAAATTAACCCACATGCTTATGGTCACTTGGTCAGTGACAAAGGAGCTAAAATCATCCAGTAGAAAAAAGACAGCATTTTCAACAAATGGTTCTCATTCAACTGGCAGTCAGCATGTAAAAACTGCAAATCAATCCATTCTTATCTCCTTGTACAAAGCTCAAGTACAAGTGGATGAAGGACCACCACATAAAACAGAAACTGATAGAAAAGAAAGTAGGGAAGAGCATCAAACACATGGGCACTGGGGAAAATTTCCTGAACTGAACACCAATGGCTTATGCTCTAAGATAAGTCTTATCCACTCACTGATCGTGGATATTAGCCCAAACGCTTGGAATACCCAAGACACAATTCACAGTTCATATGAAGCTCAAGAAGAAGGAAGACCAAAGTGTGGATGCTTCAGTCCTTCTTAAAGGGAAACAACATACTCAAGGGAGGTAGAAGGTAGGAGGGATTTGGGAGGAAGAGAGGAAGAGGGGAGAGAAATTGTGGGGGGGGGAGAGTAGAATCAGGTATTCAAGAAGATAAGAATGAGATAGACATAGTCACCTGGGGAATCATCCCACATACAGACATCAACCCAGACACTACTCCTGATTCCATGAAGTGTTTGCTGACAGAAGCCTGATATAGATGTCTCCTAAGAGGCTCTTTCCAGAGCCTGAGAAATACAGAGGCAAATGCTTGCAGTCAACCATTGGACTGTTCAAGGGGTCCCCAATTGAGGAATTAGAGAAAGGACTAAAGGAGCTGAAGGGGTTTGCAACATCATAGGAAGAAACATCAAGAAGCCCCAGAGCTCCCAAGGGCTAAATCACCAAACAAAGAATATACATAGAGGGACCCCTGGCCTCAGCCACATATGTAGCAGAGGTTGGCCTTTTCTGGCATCAATGGAAGGAGAGGACTTTGTTCCTGGGAAGGTTCAATGGTCCAGTGTAGGGGAATGCCAGGGTGTGGAGGTGGGTATCATTTTGTGGATTGGGGCCACCCTCATAGAAGCAGGGGGAGGGGAATGGGATAGGGGTTTCTGGAGGGGAAACTGGGAAAGGGATATCATTTGAAATGTAAATAACTAAAATATCCAATAAAAATAATTTAATAAGGTAAATTATTTTTAATATTTTAATTAATATTTTTCTTCAATCACTGATTATTGTTAACAATAACCATTTTGAGTCCTCCAGAAACCTAAAAGAATGTTTTAAAAGGAAGATATTTCATATGTAGAAAAAATAAATTTCAGCCTTAAATGGTAAGAAAATGTATCAGACACGTAATTTCTTGGGTTAATAATTGACCACATTGAGTGACTTTATTATGCTAAATAAAATTCTATATGAAAGAAATGGAGAAAGCAAGCCAAGAACCAGTATACACTCTCATCTTCTTCCTGTGCACGCTCCTAATGCTGTCCCAGATGATGAACTATACCCTGGAACTCTGACCCAAATTAAACCCTTCCTGCCTTGTGTCATCTTGTCAGAATTTCATCCCAGAAACAGACACTAGGAACATGAAGAAAGGACGAGTAACCATACCATCATACCCTAAGAAATCCTATCACAATGGTTATTTACTTATATTTGTTGAGGGAGATAAGGACTCTTGTGAGCCTCATGAGGTTTGAATCCATGAGCCCCACTTCCATCAAGGGATGTTTGCATCCTTTGTTTTATAAGTATCCTGTATGATAAACCACATTTTCTCAGAGTTATATCATACATAGGAAAGAATTATACTGCACAAATCTGAAACATGATATCTATGTATCTATCTATCTATCTGTCCATCTATCTATAGATTGATAGATAGATAGAGATAAAGATAGATACAGATATAGATATAGAGATAGAGATAGAAATAGAGACAGAGGTAGAGATAGAGATAGAGAGATATATAATTTTTTTCTGTGGCTTCAAAAAAAGATATCAGAGATTTTGTGGTTTAACCACAGTAAATTCATTTTCTCAGTAGAAACCCAATAGTCCAGATATTGTAGGTTTTCTTCCTCTAAACACATCTAAGCAACTTTTGCCAGTGGTTCCCTTTTGTCCTCGTCTTTACAGCTTTCTCCCCATCTTTTTTGGCTGCTGTCTACTATCTACACTTTCCTTGTTAATAGGGGCCACTGTCATACTCACCTGGGAATGCCTGGAACTCTTCTTACTTGTAATGTCGCTAATGGGCTTTTGCTACATAATAACATTCTAGATCAGTAACTAGAACATCCAAATATAAATGTGAAGCACAACAATTCAACCCATAACAAATACAGATAACAACCATAAACCCAGAAATTGCCCTTATTACATTCTTACCTTAACAAAGAGTAAAGAGAAAGCTGAGCCCAATATTGACATGACTATTGTTGGTTCTGTCCTTTGTATATCTTTATTCATCTGTATATAATAAACTTTTGTGGGTGATCACAGAAGGTTAACACTTTATTAAATTTGAGACTCATTGGCCACCTACCATTTCTAAAACAGATAGACATGATACTGGCTAAAGGAAGCAACTCCTCAGACAGCATAGTCTGGTATAATCACACTTGACAAACCTGGTTGTTTTAATTTTGTTCTTGTCAAGGATTAAGAAGATTTTAACATGGCTCTTAATTTGTATCAGAACCCTTAACATTTATTATCATTCTTACATAGCTATTCTTTTCTATGTAATTTCAAATTGAGCGATGATGACCCCTTCTGTGTGATGCTATGCCCTCTTTCTTCCATTTTTGTTCATGCATAAATTGAGAGAGGAGAGAAAGAGAGAAACGGAGGGAGAGAGGGAGAGATGGAAAAAGAGGGAAAGAGGGAGAGAGAATTTGAATAGCATTTTCCTTGCAGATATCTTAGCTTACAATATGATACAGACCATTGTTTATCTATATGACTCTGAGTCAGAGCCAATAGATACTCCTTTCATGACTTTAATGTCTGCAAAGAAATTTTTAGTGGTATAGTATTTTGTGTACACAAAATTGTGTTTCTTTCTTCCTTTGGCAAAAGGAAATGAGGGACAACTAGCTAGGACACAGATATTTTAAAACCTACCACAACAGAATGGTCATTATGCATTTTTGGGGAGGGGACAGCTAAATGAGATGGTGAGGACCATTCCAAAAGGTGAGTACTTTGCAGTTATCAACCTGCTGCAATCATTAGGCACTGAAATCAGGATAGAGAAGGACAGTCTATTATTAGCTACAGGCTTCTGATTAATATTTGAAGCTAAGGGAGCTTGTGTTCTAGTTAAGATATGAAAGCTGTCTCTTGAGGTAGGGCTATTAGCATGCCAGGAATGAGACAAGGTTGTCGTTAAGGAGGCATTAGGTCCTGATGACCACAGTGGAGTAAGAATGGCTGGCCAGCAGGCAAATCTAACACAAGGTCACTCTCAGCAATGCCAAGCCATATGTTCCAATTGAGGAGAGCTACATGCTTTCTCTGCTGTTTCCCTTTAAGGGATTCTAAGCAATGATGAGCAAAAACAAAATTGTGTGATCCCAGCTCACATTTTTGAGTTCATTTGGTACATTCTTAACATGCAGAGCTCCATTGTGATAGGGTATACACACATGGTTTGCTTCTTGCGGGGAGTATGTGGGTGTGTGATCATAGGTATTCTGGACAATACCTATAAGAACGAGTTCAACATTAGATTTAGAAAAAGATACTATTAGCTGAAAGTATGGTTTGCCTAAAATGTCATCCTTTGCTTCTTCTTGTATAAAGATATCAAAGCTTAAGTTGCAAACATGTGTCTGAATTTAGTACTATAGATATCTAATAAAATACTATCTTAATGTCATTGAATATTTTGTCCTTTAAGAAAAAACAGCCCTATCCAAAGACATTCAGCCAATGAGTTTAAAAGGACAATGGGTCTAATAAATGTGATTTACTCTTTCCTCTTCTCTTCCTCTTGGTTAACATAGAATGCTTCAGCTATTTCTGTGAGAAAGGGGAGGGGGTTTTGGTTGTTGTTTTTTTGTTTTTTGTTTAAATGGTAGAAACAGATTTTGATAGTTCTGAGTGTTTCTGAGTTCTCCAGCTTACCACGGGGGTCTTTACTTCAGATCCTATGTGTCTTTGCACCTGAAAAAACCTTACCTAAATCACCATGGAACAGAAGAAAAGTGTGTACGGAGGTGTTTGGAAAGCTAGAATGGGGTATGCTGATCTTAATTGTAACAAGAGAGTATAAACCATGTTCACTATTATATGACCTATGCCTAAGAAAAATAGTGTGTACACAGTATGTACATAAGAAATATTGAATCCATTAATAAATCAAAGTGTCTGAATGCGGTTAATGACACAAACTCTCATTTATATGTATTGGCACCTTGGGGTTATAATTGTAATTACAGAATAGGATTTTCCCTATTTGAAGCCCATCTCCTGTAATTTGTATTTATCTTCTACTTACTATCATCATAATAAGTAATTCTAGCTCTGTTATCCATTCATCTATTCCTCTATAATCAGAACACCTATGTAACAATAGCATGTTAGATTTTATGAATCAATTGTTAATCCATTGCCTATAATAAGCAATTATATCATCTTTGACAAAAATATGAAATGAATTTGTTTATGATGCAAGAGTAGAAAATGCTATTTACTTGTCTGACAATAGTCTCTAAAATTTAAATCATTTAGAGTCTAAATAGTTTCCGTACCCCTGATCATTTAAAGAAATGTCCTTAATCTACACATAAGCCTATAACCTAGTTCAGTACATTCTATATGTCTCCCTCTTAGGTTTTGTCCCTAAACAGTTTACATGTCCTTTGCTCCTTCTCATTGTCATTTGCCCCACAGAGAAAATAACTTCTTCAGACTTAGATTAAACCTTACTATCAGCAAGGACAATTAGTACAAGGTGGGAGATGCACGGGAAAGGATAATGGGTTGACTGCCTGTG